>NC_080799.1:5808634-6122333 GCF_028018385.1 Neofelis nebulosa
GCCTTCAATGGGGTCAGGCACACCTGCCCGGGGATCGTGCCCTCCTTAGGGGCGTGTGGCCGGGCTCTCCTGGCAGCACTGGCCTGGGAATTTGGGTCAGTGGTGGGATTAAAACCCCATTTAAAGATGCTCAGAAACGTGTTAGCCTCGTGTTAGCGAATTCATTCGGAATCCTCACAACTGTCCTGCGTTGACCTTCATCGTGTGTCTGGCAGAAGCCGGAAGAAACCAGGGAGGAGGGGAGAGTCTTGAAGATGGTAAAGGTGGAGGGGAGAGGGGGACCCCAGGAGACCCAAGATTCTGCCAGCCTTCCTCCCTCTCTCCTTCCCTTCCTCCCTTCCTTCCTGTAACATTAAAAACTTTTTTAGATGGGGCAGCTGGGTGGCTCAGTCGGTTAAGGGGCTGACTTTGGCTCGGGTCATGATCTTGAAGTTTGTGAGTTTGAGCCCTGTGTCAGGCTCTGCGCTGACAGCTCAGAGTCTGGAGCCTGCTTCAGATTCTGGGTCTCCCCCTCTCTCTCTATCCCTCCCCCACTCACATTCTGTCTCTCAAAAAAAATGTTAAAAATTTTACAAAATTTTTTAAATGTTAATTTATTTATTTGAAAGAGAGAGAGCGAGTGGGGGGGGGGGGGCAGAGAGAGAAAGAGAGAGAGAGAATCCCAGGCAGGCTCCAAACTGCCAACACAGAGCCCCGCATGGGGCTCCAACTAACAAACTGTGAGATCATGACCTGAGCTGAAATCAAGAGTTGGACACCCAGGTGTCCCCTTCCTGTAACATTTAATAAATACCTACTAGGGGCACCTGGGTGGCTCAGTCGGTTAAGCGTCCGACTCTTGGTTTTGGCTCAGGTTATGATCTGACAGCTTTGTGGTTTCGAGCCCCACATTGGGCTCTGTGCTGGCAGCATGGAGCCTGCTTGGGATATTCTCTCTCTCTCTCTCTCTCTCTCTGTCTCTCTCGCTCACTGCCTTTCCTCCACTTGTGCTGTCTCTGTCTCTCTCAAAATAAACTTTAAAAAAATTTTAGTAAGTACCTACTATGTGCCAAGTACCCATAAAGATGCCAAATATCACCAACGACACAGCCACGTCCTTGAAGCACACGGTCAAGAAGCATACGGCCTGGAGGAGGGGAGTTACCCTCAGGAATCACACGTGTAAATGCACAGTGGTGCCAGCTGCTACAGAGAAGCATTCAAATGAGTGTTTCTTGAACATGTCAGAGGCCAGGGCAGTACAGGTTTCGGTCCTCACTGGCCTGATACCCACGTGGGCACAGGGCAAGGCCTCTGTGCGTGCCGGCACTGTGACGCCCAGCCCGTAAACGTCCGCGTCATCGATGCCTTCGTTCACTCCCTCCATCCACGAGCACTCGCTGTGCGGGCCCCGTGCTGGGCACTCACAGGCGACCCTAACCCAGCTAGGAGACACCAGTGGCAGGGGTGAGCTGTGGAGGGTGAGGCCTCGTGCTCAGGGAGGAGAAGGGGGGGTCAGTGTGGACAAAAATGAAGGCCCCCCCCCCAAATGAGGACCAGCCACGGCTATTTATTCAGAGCCTCCTAAAGCAAATAAACCCGTCATTTGTGTTTGGCAGAGATCAAAGGCGGGCAGCGGGGTGGTGGAGTTTTACAAGGGGCCACAGGGAAGGCTCAGACTTGCCCTGGCTGGGGGGCCTGAGGAAGCTGGAGGCGGGCTCCCTAGAAGTGGGACATTCTATGTGATCGGTTAGGGGACCATACTTGGCTTTCTCTGGTTTGTCCTAAGTTGGAATCAGGAACAAAAACGAGCAAAGCGGCCAGCCGATGAAGTCCTGGCCATCTAGGGCCCGTTGCTGCGGGGGGTTCAAGTTCTGTCTTCACATACGGTCTGGCCTCTGGTTGGCATTTCAGTCTCTCCTCTTGAGTCCCCCTGCTCCCTGCCACCCTTCGAATGAGACTTCATTCCACGTCCTCACATCAGGAAGGCATCATAGAGGGGGGGTGCATGAGCTGAGTCTGGAAGGGAGAGGAGAGGTGAGTTGTCTCGGGGAAGGGCACTCAGGGCAGAGGAAGCAGCCTTGGGAAGGAGCCCGGGACCCAGGGAGTAGTGAGCACTTGGGGGCGGGGGCACCAGAGGGCTTCGTGCCCACAGAGGCAGGGAGATGGGATGAGAACAGAAAGAGCGAGAACCCGGGTCATCCGGAGTCTGGAGGTTACCTGGGGGCAATAGGGAGCCACCCGAGGGCTTTCAGCAAGGGCAGGCCACGATCTAAAGTGAGAACTAGAAAGTGGGATGTGCCATCCTGGGGACAGTTCATTGTCGTGGGGTGGGGGCTACGGGAGGCGATGCTCAGGGGGAGATGGGAAGATTTGCTGTCGCACTGGTCTGGCCAAGAGACGAGGGGCCAGAGCCATAAGAAGAAGAGTCAGTGGAGACAGGATGGACAGCCCCAGCCGTTCCCGTGGGGGATCCTGGGTGTGGAGGTGACACAGAGATGCTCCTGGGTTCCACACAACAGCCTGGGTGTCCCTAGGAGCAACTCTCAGGATGTGTGGTGCCATATTCTCCAACTCGTCCTTCACTGAAATGTTACGGGGCAGTACCTCATAGTTAGCGCAAGTTAGCTTGCACAGATGACCAAGGAGGCCGTGGCCAATCACTGAGCATGTGCAGTGTGGTACTATGAATGAATGCACGCACGAGTGAGGGGGTGAGTGAGTGAAGGACGGAATGAATGAATGATACAACAAAGCTCCTTCATCCAACCAGAGCGCTTCCTTGCAAAGCAAGAAGTCGGCTCCCTCAATGACTGGGATGTAATTTAGTTCCTAATGAGCCCTTGAGTGTGTATCGTAATTAGGGAGCGCTCTGGCGGGCGAACCTGTCGGCCGGACAAGCCACTTCATTGTTGAGTTGAGCTAAGATGGTGATTTACCAGAGTGAAAACTAATAAGATTCCACAGTCACCAGCTTTTATGTGCAGTCATATAATATGGGTGTAATTATACGCGCGCATCCGTAAATTGGACACAGACCTAAAGAGCATGCTTCTTCTGGTAGCAAAGCGAAAGACTCGGCAAAGCCATAAAAGATATCACGGTGCCTGCTGTGTGCGTGTGGAAGCTGCCATTGGTGGGGTGTCTGTTTCCACGAACTCGGGGATCTGGGGGCTCTTTTGTGATTTGGCAGTCTTGCCCTTTCTTCTTGAAGTCAGGCAGTGCCCAGTCTTGGCGGCCTCCCCACGTCTCAACCACTAATGTCGGCGAAAGCTTTGTGCTGGCTGAGAGCATTTCTTGCACTTTGTGTGGCTTCCAGCCGTGTTGTTGGTTAATCACAGAGCTTAAAATGTGATCAGACAAGATCTGACTTTAGCCTTTCTAAGCTGGCAATTTTGCAGAAGGCCCACGGAATGACATTCGTTACTTTAATTGTAAAGCCCTTGAACTACTGGTTCTACATGAAGCAGATAGAGTGGCGGTGGCTGGTGGGGGGGTTGAGGGGGGCGTGGATTGAACAGCAAGCCTGCCCCCTCCTGGAGCCATTCCTTCTCCTGTAAAGGAGGGGTTTGGTCCAGGCTGCCTCCTTGTAAGACACCCCCCCGCCCCCGGCCCCGTAAAATTCTAAAACCCTAATTACTCCCTAGGACATGGCTTCTGTAACTGTCTTTTAACCCCACCTTGTAGGAACCAGTCCGGAATTGTGTAAAAAGGCTGAGAAACAGATACCCAGGACAGTTTGGCTGCTCAGTGCTCAAATGACTCTGGGGAGATACTCTTGTTACCCATTTGCCAAGTCAGGTTGATTCAGCCTGGCCCTTGCAGGCTCTTTGAAACCCTGGAGGGAGAGTCTGTTGGGGGGCTGAGCTGGGGTTTTGGGGGGGTAACTTGTGTGCAGATTTCCCAGTGCTTTTGCGGCTAATCCTATGTGTCGGCTGCCCTCTGGGGAGGCTGTGGGGGATGGGGGGGATCCAAACTGTTCAAGGTCTCTGAGGCCTTCCAGGAGGAGACAGACCGGTGGTCACCTCACCAGCTGGGTGGGATTCTGTTGGACAGATAGAAAGAGACAAGGCATTCCGTGTTTTCATCTGGGCGGTGACCACCTGGCTATGTGTGCAAAGATCCGCTGAGCCCTTGGAATGCTCCACCTGATAAGAGTGTCTTTGCTTACTTGAGGCCTTGGGCAATGGCAGACAGTCTAGTAATATGATTTAGGATGGGGGCTTTGGGTCACAATGGTCAGCTTGACCTCCAGAAGGGCTGGAGACTGAGGTCAGCCATACGGGGAGTCAACCATGTCTGTGTTATGGATCCCCAGTAAAGACCCTGGGGGCGCCTGGGTGGCTCAGTCGGTTGAACGTTCAACCCTTGATTTTGACTCAGGTCATGATCCCAGGGTCGTGGGATCCAGCCCTGTGTCGAGCTCTGCGCTGGGCTTCTCTCTCTCTCTCTCTCTCTCTCTCTCTCTCTCTCTCTGTCTTCCCCTCTGCCCCTCTCTCCCATTTGCGTGCTCTCTCTCTTTCTCTCTCTAAAATAATAAAAATAAAAATATAAGACTCTGGACACCGAGGCTGGGGGGCTTCCCTGCTCATGCATATTGTCACATGTCACTGGGAGACATCCGCACTGCCCTTGACTCCACTAATAGGTGACAGCTGGAAACTCCGTGTTTGCATCTTTTCTCTCCTCTGCCCCATGAGCCTTTTCCTTGTCCTGATCTTCATCTGTATTCTTTCACTGTAATAAACCTTGACCTTGTGTGTAACAGCTCTTGGCGAATTCTGTGAGTCCTCTCAGTGAATTAACCAAACCTCAGGGTGGTCTTGGGGACCACTGACGTCAGAAGTAAGGACTCGTGGACTGTTCCCCTGACTCTGGAAATGGCCAGGCCCGCAACTGGGTTTTCTACCATTTGCAGAATACACGCTCAGTCTAGCTCACACCGGCCACCTGCACCTGGAGGAGATGAGGGAGGACGAGGGAGAAGTCCCTTGAGACCCTTTCTGGAAGCTATTTCTCTTCAGAAGAACAGGTCGCTGCCACCTGGGTCCTTGCACAGAAACTCCAACAAACAAAGAAACAGGCACATTCCTGATCCGCAGAGTTACGGACCCTCCTTGGGACAGGGCCCTTTGAGTCTCATCCTCCCTTCCGTTTTCGCACCTGCCTCTCCTCCCCCGTCACGTGTCCCCGGAGGAAAGTGAACGTTTCCAAGAAACCGCGGACCGTGTGAGATCAGTTTCTTTAGATCCCATTGGACGTTCCCCCCCCTGGTACCCACAGAATCTGAAAAAAAGCAAATGAGTTCTGGAGAGAATTTATTGGGGGAAGACGAGATAGCAAACAATTATGTGTATCTGTTGGTTTGTTTTTCACATCTGGTCACCAGGCCAAAGAAACATAATTAATTTTTTGGTTCCAAAGAGACAATTCCACCAATGATACACATCTTTAATTAGCCCAGCTCAACAATTGTGCCCCGGTACTTTATTTCAGGGAGCTCCACGCTGACACGTTAATGGAAGATGGTTCCAGACTCCGGGGTAAGAATAAAAGTGATTGCGCAGGCCTGAAATGAAGGTGGTTACTTGCACAAGATAAGCCCTGGGTTTCATTCTAGAAGTGATCTAATCGGTGGCGCATCTAGGAGCCACATGCAAATGGGAGAAGAGCAGTGTGGAATCCGTTGTGGGGGGAAGGAGGGGGTAGGTTCGTCTCTTGAGGCCGTATTTTGCAAGTGGTGGAAATGCAATGCGGACTAGCTTGAACATCCAGAACTTTTGTCATCTTACAAATCTGAAGGGTTCTGTGGCAGGGCTCTCCGAGCGGCCTCCGACCCGTTTCTCTTCCATTCTCTCATCTCCCTTCCTCGGCTTGTCGGCTTCCTTCTCACACTGGTTTCCCTCCCAGTCACAACACGGCTGCCAGGAGGCCTGGCAGGAGGCATGTGGCTGCAGGCCTCCTCCTTCTCGTGGGGAGGGTTGGGGGGAGTGAGCAGAATAGCCTTCCACAACCCTCGGAGTCCTGAGCTCGGCTCTGATGGGACCAACCCGGCCGGGGCCTGATTGGCTTAGGTGAATGACTCACGTATGTACCAAATGGCCACACGAGGAGGAGCTGAGTGTGGTTAGAAAGGAGTGATGGGTTGAGGGGCGCCTGGGTGGCTCGGTCGGTGAAGCGTGTGATGCTTGGCCTTGGCTCAGGTCGTGACCTCACGGTTTGTGAGTCAGAGCCCCGCGTCAGCTTTGGTGCCGAAAGTGCGGAGCCTGCTTGAGATTCTCTTTCCTTCTCTCTCTGCCCCTCCCCTGCTCTCTCTCTTTCTCAAAATAAATAAATTAACATTAAAAAAAAAAAAGGAGTAATGGGTTGATACCAGTAGCATTAGTAGGATAATTTGAAGAGAGCTGACTAGAGACTCAGAGGCGTGAGCAGGGGGAGAGGAAAACCGTGAGGCTGAGGCGGTGCCCTGGGCTCCGTGACTGCCCCTAGGCCTGCGGGGGCCAGGCGCGGGCATGGTCACTGAGACTGGCATCAGAAGGACCAGAGGGGAGGGAACCACCGACAGGACCCGTGGCCCTGGTCCAAAGAGCAGCCAGCTGGTGCTGACAGTGCCCATAAAGAGCTGAGAAACAAATCCCAGACCCCGCTCTCTGCCCTCACTCTATCACCTGCTGGGCTCCCCATTGCCAAACCTGACAAGAAGCCAGAGGGCAGGGAGCCTCAGGGTGTGGCCGGCACAGAGCAGTCCTGGGCCGAGAACAGCTTGGAGGAGCCTGGAGGAGGGTCCCCAGGGCAGGAGACGGAATCCTCGCCCGTGGCGTGGGGTGCAAACACAGCTCCGTGGCGTGGGGTGCAAACACAGCTCCCGGCTCCCTCCAGGAACCAGGCAGGGACATCTACAACAGGTCAGACCAGCTTCCCCAGCAAGCCTGTTGGTCCTGATGTGTGAGCCCTCTAGGACCAATAGGGAAAGTTTGCTCTCCTAATCAAAAAGTTGCTCTGTGAAATCTAAACCGGGCAGATCAGGTTTCAAATCGTGGCTCTGCCATTTACCAGCCTTGTGAATAGAAAGAAGTTAACCTTCTTATAATCTAGCTTCCTCATTCACAAGAAGGGAAGGATAACACAACTGGCTGTTAGGGGCATTAAGTTAAATAATGTGTGCCAGAAGCCTGGCATGTAATATGTGCTTGATATATGCTGTTACTGTTTTTGACTGAGATACACTGTGATGTATTTACATTGTGATACAATGTGATATATTGCCCATAAAGCCTTAGAGGATGCTCTACATGGGGCCCTACGCTGTCTTTTTTTTTTTTTTTTTTTTTTTTTTTTATGATTTCTCTAAAGAGTTGGCATCTCAGCTAGACCAGAATGGGCAAGAAATTTTCCAGGTGAATGCCACTGTAAGGAAGATCTTTCTCTATCTGCTCCTTGATCGCATCATTGTGCTGCTCAAACATCTGCTATGACTCCCTATTTCCTGCCATAATAATCCTGAGCCTGTGTGACCTGAAGTCATCTGCCCACACCATCCCCATCCATGGGAAAGCTGTGCCCGGGCCCATAGTTCTAAACAGCTGGAAGTCTTCCCCCCACCCCCGCCAACATTCTCATCTTCCCAAATCCATAAATCCATCCCACTTAAGCTTCAAGACTCAAGGAGGCTCCCCTGATCTGCACAGCCCTGTTTCCACACCCACACATCCCTCCCCGTTGGATCGCTGCTATCCGCTAAGGCCCTTACTCACCAGCTCTGAGTTGCTGGATGTGGGAGCTCAGAATCCTGGCACATAGCCTTGTTCACAGTAGGCACTCCATAAATGTTGGTTGAGTAAATACGTCATTATTTGCAACTTAATAATGTAATATTTTATTAAAAATATTTGATAAGTGACAAAGAGTCTCCATTTTCTCATTGGTGAATCTTAAGGATTATGATGAAAAATTAACCGATATGAGTCCCCACATTTGATGTATAAGACTCATCACAGGGATACCCCTTCCCACTAAACATACCCTCACTGCAAACTACAGGTAACCATTGGTCTGCTGTCCAAATGGAATAGAGTTCTCTTTCCTAAAGTGTAATGAAAGAATTAGACTACAAGTGCTCTTAGTGGGTTGGCTTCTTTCACTCACCTCGATGTTTTTAGATCCATCCATGTTGTTGTATTCCTTTTTAAGACTCACTAGTATTCCATTTCATGGATGTATCACAATCTGTAATTTGTCAGTCTTTTCATTCGTTGATGGACATTCGAACATTGTCTGATTTGGGTTATTATGAATAAGCTTTCATGAACCTTTGTGTAGGAGTCTTTGTGTGGACATATGTTTTCTTTTGGGTAAATACCTAGGAGTGGAATCACTGAGTTGTACAATAAGTGTATAATTAACTTAATAAGAGACTCCCAAACTGTTTTCCAAAGTGGTTGTGGCATTTCACGTTCTGGCCGACAAGGTATAAGAGTTCTAGTTGCCCCAGATCCTTGTCAACATTTGGTGTTGTCAGTGTTAAATTTTAGCTACTCTAGTGGGTGTAGAGGTAGCATCTCACTGTGGTTTTAGTTTGCAATTCCCGGGCAGCTAATGATGTTGACCATCTTTTCATGTGCTTGTTGGATATTCATGCATTTGCTTTTGTGAAAGGTCTGTTCAAATCTCCTGTCCACTCCTATGGTTTTAAAGCCTGCCTCCCACATAAACCAAAAAAAAAAAAAAAAAAAAAAAAAATTCCTGAGTGTCACTTTCCCAGCTTCCCTTGCAGCTAACCTGTACTCATGAAATCTAGGATTGATGAATCCGAGGCAACCGGCCCATCCCACATAAACCAAAAAAAAAAAAAAATCCTGAGTGTCACTTTCCCAGCTTCCCTTGCAGCTAGCCTGTACTCGTGAAATCTAGGATTGACGAATCCGAGGCACCCGGCCCAATCTGTGCTTTCTGAGCTGGTGATTGGACAAGTAGGGATGTTTCTGCATTGGTGGTAACACTAGCTGCCGTGGTACCCGTGGCCACACACATTGACCAGTGACCTCTATCAAGTGTTGAAGTGAAGCCCAACCCACTGGATTTTTTAGAGCCCAGCAGCAGGGGCCTCACCATGTCAGGCCTGTGACTGACTCTGAACCAGCTTCCCCAAATCCTGCCTGTGATCCTGGAGCCACCCAACCTCCTTTTAGTGACCTCCTTTCCTGCTTGCATCAGCCACATCCACTGAGTCTGTTTCTTTTTTTTTTTTTTTTTCAATTTTTTCAATGTTTATTTGTTTTTGAGATAGAGCGTGAGCAGGGGAGGAGCACAGAGAGAGGGAGACACAGAATCCGAAGCTGGCTCAAGGCTGAGCTGTTGGCACAGAGCCCGATGCGGGGCTCAAACTCACAAACTGCCAGATCATGACCCGAGCCGAGGTCAGATGCTTAACCGACTGAGCCACCCAGGAGCCCTGCTGAGTCTGTTTCTATCAGGACACAGCTTGGAGCACAGTAGGTTGGTATGTTGATTTCTGGCGTACTGGGAACGTCCAAGATTGTGACTTTCTTGGTCTGAACGAGAGCCCATGAATTAACATGCCACTTGTCACTGCACCCATTACAGGTTTGGCTTGCTTGTCAACTTTTTGCCAAAGGGCTTGACAATAAAAGACACTGTTGAAAATGAAATCTTATAATTGCCTTTTTTAAAGAGGGCTCTTTTCCAAAGGCTGGATCTCCGCCTGCATTTGCCTTTGGACTTGGGAAGCGAATACAGTATGATAAGTATTTATTTTTAATAATCTGATAGCATGCAAATACATTTCCCATTTCCCCACTTCTTTCCCTTTGTGAACCTTTGTGCCCCTGACAGAAATAAGAACGAGCAAAGACTCAACACCTAAAAATGCAGCTGGGGGTTTCTCCACCGCTGTCCTTTGGGAATTGCTAGAAAATTTCTCAAGTTACAGGCTTGGCACCCCACTCTAAGTACAATTTTGGGATAGCACTTCTCAGGGCAGGGCAGGGTCTAAGTTTTGCAGGCTCTGAAGTGCCTATGATTTGGGGGCTAAGAACAGAATACAAAAGTATCATGAAAGCATTAGAAGCAGGTGTTGGAGGGACACCTGGGTGGCTCAGTTGGCCGAGCGTTCCACTTCAGCTCAGGTCGTGATCTCACGGTTCTCGTGGGTTTGAGCCCCATATCAGGCTCTTTGCAGACAGCTCAGCGCCGGAACCTGCTTCAGATTCTGTGTCTCCCTCTCTGCCCCTCTCCTGCTCATGCTCTGTCTCTCAAAAATAAATAAATGTTAAAACAAAATTAAAAAGAAAGAAAGACGCAGGTATTGGAACGGGCCCTTGCAAGGGAGGGAGCTGAAGCCTGAATTTCATTAGCTTCATAATATGTCTGTTTCTTACTACCACTGCTATTCTTTAAACATCAGCAACAAATTCTAGAGGCTGTGTGCTTCCTCCCATGTCGTTGGTCTACCAGTTGGTTGAACTGCCCCCAGAGCTCTGGGCTTTCTCCACTTTGGTCTGATGCCCAAACAGGGTGAGCCAAGGGACACAGATTTCCGTGCTCTGTGGTCAGGGCCAAGTGTAAGTTCCATGCTTGTACAAGCGGCATGGGGTCAGCTCATTCTCAGTCAAGACGCTGCCCTCGAGTAGCTGAATGCATGCGCTACATCAATGCGGCCACAGGAACAGCGGTTGAAGCCTCACCACATGACTCACTCCAAGTCTTAGCACGAAGGAGGACAGAGCCAGAAGAGGATTTGCAGCATGATCTTACATTTAAGATCGTGTGTGTGTGGTCATAGATACCTTTACAATGAGGATGAGTCTATGCTCCAGAGATGGCTGAAACCTCATTTCCTCCCTGCCAGCTCTCCTGCAGTGTGACCTCGCTACTCCCTTACCAAGGGCTGGGAGGGTCTAATTCTCTTGCCCTTGAACCTAGGCTGGCCTTGTGACTCACTTCTAACTGATAAAACGGAGGGGAAAGGGAAGCCTATGACTCGGAGACTCTTGAAACCCTTCCTCTCCAGACCAGTTCCTTTTGGGACACTCTGTGCGCGAATTGGCTGCTATGCTGTGAGGATGCCCACGCCACACGCAAGGTCACGTTTAGGCACTTCGGGAACATCACTTGCAGGTGGGCCCAGCCTTCAAGACATCCCAGTTCAGACAGTGGCTGCGTGAGTGGAGAAACCTCCAGACAATCCAGTCCCCTGTCGCTGTAGGGGTCTTTCCAGCTGAGGCCCCAGACGTGTGGAGTGCAGCATGTATCCTGCCTGGATTCCAGACCCACAGACACCGTGAGCTTTCGAAAACATTTGTGTTTCATGCCACTTAGCTTAGGATAGCTCATTATGCAGCAACAGATAATGAGATATATAGCTATATGTTTGTTCAAGGTAATATGAACAGAGAAGGGATGGGTTGAGATATATGCCAGGCCGTTGACATTGGTCAGAGATGAGGGAAGGCAGGGAGGGAAGGAATGGGGGAGAGAGAGAGAGAAGATAAGCCAAAGAAAAGTTTCCCATGATTCAGTGTGCTGTGTGTCTGTGTGTAAATGTTTGGTTTTTAAAAATTAATTTATTTTTTAATTTAAATCCAAGTTAGTTAACATATAATGTAATTATGATTTCAGGAATAGAATTTAGTGATTCATCACTTACATATAACACCCAGGGCTCATCCTAACAAGTGCCCTCTTAGTACCATCACCCATTTGGCCCATCCCCCACCTAATACTCCGCCAGCAACCCTCAGTTTATTCTCTGTATGTAAGAGTCTCTTATGGTTTGTCTCCCTCCCTGTTTTTATCTTATTTTTGCTTCCTTCCGCTATGTTCATCTGTTTTGTTTCTTAAATTCCGTGTATGAGTGAGATCACCTGTTTGTTTTTCTCAGACTGGCTTATTTAGCTTAGCATAATACCCTCCATTTCCATCCATGTAGTTGCAAATGGCAAGATTTTATTCTTTTTGATTCCTGAGTAATACTCCATTGTACATATAGACCACATCTTCTTTATCCATTCCTCAGTCAATGTACATTTGGGCTCTTTCCATACTTTGGCTATTGTTGGTAAGCGCTGTTATAAACATTGGGGTTCATGTGCCCCTTCGAAACAGCACACCTGTATCCCTTGGATAAATACCTAGTAGTACAATTGCTGGGTCGTAGAGTAGTTTTATTTTTAATTTTTTGAGGAACCTCCACACTGTTCTCCAGAGTGGCTGCACCAGTTTGCATTCCCACCAACAGTGCAAAAGTGTTCCCCTTTCTCCGCATCCTCACCAATATGTGTAAATATTTAAAGAGATTTTCGTGAGAAGTTGGTCTCCAAAATGTTTGTGATCGAATGTAGGTGGTTTTTCTTCCTTATAATTGTCTATGTTTTTGCAATTTTCTTTATAATTATCAGGTGTTTTTATATAACCAGAAAACAGGACAAGCTTTTTTATAAAGTTTTTATTAAAAATTTTTACTTAAAAAAAAACTGTTTTGAGCGGTCCTCGCTGAGCAGAGGGTCATGCTACAGTGAGTCAATCATCCCAAAGCCCACGGCTAGGTGCAGCCTCTCAATTATTGACCCTTTCCTGGACCAGGGTCCCCAGCCTTGTGTCTGGGGCTCTGCAGTGACCTCCAAGGATGTGGCTTTCTGGAACAACCTTCACTCGCCTCCCTCCACGGCTCTGACCCTCAGGGGATCCTCCGTGAGTCCCACCGTTTGCCTGATCAGCCACTGGTCATGTGGGTGCGTGACCACTGGCGTGACCGTCCCCCTCCAACAGGACCTGCGTTTTCTTCCACAAATGGTAGTAGAAGCCAGAAGAGGCAGGGGTTGAAGGCCTGCCTCTGGATTGACACCTTCCCCTGGATTTTTTTTCTCTTTTGTTTGAGAGACGGAGTGTGGGATAGAGGCAAAGCGAGAGGAGAAAGGGAATCCCAAGCGGGCTCCACGCCGTCAGCGCAGAACCTGACGCGGGGCTCCATCCCACGAACTGCGAGATCGTGACCTGAGCCAATAGCAAGAGTTGGACGCTTAACTGACTGAGCCACCCAGGCGCCCCTGCCGCTGGACTTTTTAAATAGCTTTATTGAGATATAAGTCACATACTCTACAGCACACCCACTCAAAGCAGACGAGCCGGTGATCTCTAGCATATTATGTAAATTTTTTTAAATTGTGATAAAATACAGATCACGTAAAAATTGCCATTCTAATCATGTGTAGGTGTATAATTCGGTGGCATGAAGTATACCCACAATGCTGTGCAACCGTCACCACTATTTATTTCCAAAGCTTTTTCATCACTCCAGACAGAAACTCTCTATCCATTAGCCAATAACCGCCCCCCCCCACCCTCCTTCCCCCAGCCCCCGGTAACCTCTGATCTACTTTCTGTCTCTACGAATTTGCCTATTCCAGATACTTTACATAAGCGGAATCACAGGGTACATGGTCTTTTGTGTCTGTCTTCTTTCACCTCGTACAATGTCCTCAAGATTCATTTATGTCGTAGCACGTGTCAGTAAGTAAGTTCTTCATTCATTTTTTTTTTTTTTCAACGTTTTTTTTTTATTTTTTTTATTTTTGGGACAGAGAGAGACATAGCATGAACGGGGGAGGGGCAGAGAGAGAGGGAGACACAGAACCGGAAACAGGCTCCAGGCTCCGAGCCATCAGCCCAGAGCCTGACGCGGGGCTCGAACTCACAGACCGCGAGATCGTGACCTGGCTGAAGTCGGACGCTTAACCGACTGCGCCACCCAGGCGCCCCTTCATTCATTTTTTAAAAAAAAAATTTAATGTTTATTTTTTAAGAGATGGAGAGACAGAGTGTGAGCGGGGGAGGGATAGAGAGAGAGAGGGAGACACAGAATCTGAAGCTGGCTCCAGGCTCTGAGCTGTCAGCACAGAGCCCGATGCGGGGCTCGAACTCACGAGCTGTGAGATCATGACCTGAGCTGAAGTCGGACGCCGAACCGACTGAGCCACCCAGGCACCCCCAGTTCTTCGTCCATTTTTATGTCTGAATCACACCCCGTTGTACAGATGTACTCCACTGTGTGTATCCATCCGCTGGTGGACACTTGAGTTGTTCTGTCTTTCCTGCCAGTGGCTTTTTTGAGACCCAAGAGTGTGTTTCTCCTTGAAGATACAGGACACATTTTCCTTGATCAGGATTCAAACTCTGTCCTGGGGACATTTCAGGTCTGGAGTAGGGAGGGGCCGGGTGAGGAGGAACAGCTGTGGATACGGATGGAGCCTCACAGGTGCCTGGCCCACACCTGCCAGTGGCTAACACAGACTCTGGGTCGTTCCCTGCACTCCGACCTGGGCTAACTCCACACCCTCTCCGGAACTCAGTTTCCTCACGAATGCCTCCACGTGGGCTGCTGCAAGGACCAAATGGGATGTGCAGGTAGAGCACGTTGCCCAGCGCCCGGTCCGTGATGAGCACACAGCGCCGGACATCCTACAGCTGGCACCTTCCACCTGGCACTGTCTGCGTCCGTCTGCCTGTGGCTTTCCTGGAAGCTCTGATGGTGCCCATGGCACAATAGACAGGGACATACAACTACCCCTATTCCAACAGCCTCCCGCCAACCGTGTGTAAACACCAGCCCCCTCGCACTTGGGCGTGGGTATCCAGGTGCGTGTTTCATAGCGCTTCCCAGAGTCCTCAGTGGGGTGAAGCTCCAGTTGGCCCTGGGGGGAGGCCGGCTTGGCGTCACCCCCTCTGCTGGCTGCCTTCTCTTCCTCGTCTCGCTTCCCCTCTCTTCCACTGATGTTCCGTGGGCTTCCTGAATAAACAGCATGCGCTTGAATCCTTGTCTCAGGGTCTACTTCTAGGCAGAATTCCAATTAAGACCCCCATATACTAGTAGGAGTAGCAGCAGCAGTCAACGGGGTCCCATCTCAATCTGAAATGCCCAGAGTCTAAGAGACCCCCAAAAACGAACCACCAGAGTCCAGAGTCAAAGCTAAGCAGCAAGGGTCATTTATTGCAGGTTCGAACCTGGACCTCTGCGCCCTCGTTGCCGGTGACGCCGAGAGGTCCTGAGAGAGGTTTTTACACCCCTTTTATAGACAGGTACAAACAAGTCATGGGGAAATCAGGAATTTTCCACAGTTACAGAGCTGCGATTGGTTGGTGTTTAAAGTTGGACACTTAACAGTATTCAATTGGTTCCTGCCTTTAGGTCAGACCACAACCGGGGGTACGGGTATCACAATGATTGATCAGGAATACACGGATGTGCCAGGCAACAATGATTGATCAGGAGTACACGGATGTGCCAAGTAACAATGGTTGATCAGGAATATACGGATGTGCCAAGTAACAATGGTTGATCAGGAATATACGGATGTGCCAGGCAACAATGATTGATCAGGAATACACGGATGTGCCAAGTAACAATGGTTGATCAGGAATATACGGATGTGCCAGGCAACAATGATTGATCAGGAATACATGGGCGCGCCAAGCAATTGTACAGAAGCGGAACAAGCTGGTTAAGCTTGGTTAGGTTTCAGTTTCCCGTAACTTAAGCTTTTAAGTTTTAATTTTCTCAGGCCTCTCAAATCTCCACCTCCTCCAAGAGGCCTCCCCTGACTGCACCCACCGCAGGGACCACCCTCTCCTACAAAGTTGCAACCCTCGGCAGCCGGAGCTTTCATTTCTCTCTTGAGCACGTCTGCCTTATTTAATTCCAGGTCTCATCAGTTGCATGCAGAAAATGCTAATTCTGTGGGCTGGCCCAGGGGGCTGAAACGGCACGCTCTGAATCTGTGATGAAGCCATCCCGCCTTTGATGGAAACAGAAGATGAAACGTGGCTCAGCACATCCCGGGGAGACGGGGCCCGGCATGCAATATTTAAACGGCCCTTTCATGAAAGGGAGCTACCCAGGCTCTTAACATCGGTGTTCAAGAAAGTCAGACTCGATTTTTAGCCTCAGACTGATGTTTGGGTGCACTTCGTGTTTTAAATACTCATTTCTGTGGCCTTGATATATTAATCCATCTCCTTTCAAGTTTTACAAGCCTAACGTGCTATTGTCGGTACTTTGTTGGGAGGTGGGCATGAGAGGTAGGGACTCATCGCATCGAAGAGGGAATTCCACTGTCCCTCAGAGGTCAGTAAAGCTGACACCTTCGACGTGGAGACATGAGACACCAGAGGCATCGTTCACACGATTCAGGGCCTTGTCTGTTCTTTCTCTTTCTCTTCCCTCTTTGTTTCTGCTTTTTTATTGAGATATAACTTCTGATAAAGTGGACAGATCTACGCTCACAGCTCAGTGAATGTGTGTGCATGTGCCCCGTGTAACCACCACCAGATCAGGATGTAGAACATTCTGTCACCCCAGAGGGACCCCTATGTTCCTTCCTATCCGGCAGCCCTAAGGAAACCACTATTCTGACTGTTGTTGCCTAAGATTTGTCTTCCATGGTTTCAAACTTCATATAAATGAGGGGTGCCTGCGTGGCTCAGTAGGTTAAGCATCTGACTTCCGCTCAGGTCATGATCCCGTGGTTCGTGGGTCTGAGCCCCGAGTCGGGTTCTGTGCTGACAGCTCAGAGCCTGGAGCCTGCTTCGGATTCTGTGTCCTCTCTGTCCCTCCCCTGCTCATGCTCTGTCTCTCTTTCAAAAATACACATTAAAAAGAGAAAGAATTCTGCTGCATGGACCTTCATGTACAGGTCTTTCCATGAACATAAGCAGTCATTTGTGTTGGATGTACACCCAGGTTTGGAATCATTGGGTCATACAGCATGAATGACTTCAGTCGATCCTGCTGAAATAACTCTTTCCCAAAGTGGTATACCAGTTGACCTTCCCACCTGTTGATGTGAAGTTTCTATGTGTTTGGCATCTGTGACAGTATTTGATTGTCTTTTAGCCATCCTAATGGAGATGCAGAATCATTTCTTTTTTAATTAACTTTTTATTTTTGAGTAACTGTAGACTTACAGAAATGTTGCAAAGATACTACAGAGTTCCTGTATTCTCTTCACCAGCTTCCCTGAATATTAACACCCGAAAACCACACATACACATATATATTATTAATTTATTAATACTAAGTCCTTTAAACATATTTTTTTCTATTAAGTTTATTTATTTTCAAAAGGGTGGGGAGGGACATAGAGAGAAGGGGACAGAGGATCTGAAGCGGGCTCCATGCTGACAGGAGACAGCTTGAACTCACAAACCATGAGATCATGACCTGAGCCGAAGTCAGACACTTAACTAACTGAGCCACCCAGGTGCCCCTTAATGCTGACTCCAGATTGTCAGAAAGTAAAGTACATTCTCCTATGAAAAAAATAAGATACCCCCAACCTATTCTGCACAATAACTAAATTTGCTTATATGCTTGTAAACGTTAACATTTTCAATGGTACCAATGAATGATATGTCACTTGTTTAACGAAAATATCTAAATTACACAGGCACCTTAAAATGAGCTTAGGCCATACATTTATTTTGGATATTTGGAATTTTTTTTCAGGATAATGAAGGTCTTCACACTCCTCCTTATTGTGGTTAGAGAATTAATCATTCTATGCATATATTGAACAAATTTTCTTTATTTAAAAAAATCATTTAATGTTTTTATTTATTTTTGAGAGAGACAGAGACAGAGTGTGAGCAGGGGAGGGTCAGAGAGAGAGGGAGACACAGAATCCAAAACAGGCTCCAGGCTCTGAGCTGTCAGCACAGAGCCCGACGCGGGGCTCGAACCCACGAACCAGGAGATCATGACCTGAGCCGAACTCTGATGCTTAACCGACTGAGCCACCCAGGCATCCCCGAACAAACTCTCTTTAAATCATCCCATTTTTTTCCTCCTTACCCCCCAAATCAGAGGAGAAAATCAAACAAAATTATCAAATACCTATATGGGTAAAGTTCACACTTAGATTTCTTTTTAATTGTGGCAAAATACACATAACAGAAAATCTACCACCTTAACCATTTTTAAGGGTACAGTGCAGTCACGTTAAATACATTCACGTTGTTATGCAGCCGGTCTCCAAAACGTTTTTATCTTGCGAAAGAAACTCTATACCCATTTAGGATAACCTTATTAAAGTATAAACCAGATATTCTCTTGCTTAGAACCTTCTGAAGATTTCCCATTTCTCTTACAAGTAAATCTAGGCTCCTAACGATTAGGGCTTGCCGAACCATCTGGGGCCCCGGTGTTCTTGTTTCTTGGCCACACGCAGCCCTCCCCACCAAGGGCCTCTTCCGAATCCTCCCATGGCTGGTCCCTTCCTTTTTCATTCTAGTCACCACCGTCTGAAGTGATCGTGCTCCGTGATGGATGTGCGGTCCACTGTCTGCCCGCCCTACTGGATGCAAATGCCTGGGCTGCCTTCCCGATTACGGAGACCCCAGGGCCTAGCACGGGGCCTGACATTAGTAGGTACTCAACTAGGGTTTGTTGAGTGAATAATCAAAGGTCGATGGTGACAGAGAAGGCGACAGGCTAGATGCTCTGGAAGAACACACAACCCACTGAGGCAAACGTGCCTCCCCACCCCCGCCCCCACCCCCATACACCTGCAGGGGTGCCACTGGGTCAACTCGAGAGGACACGAACAGTGGGTGGCGAATGAGTCAGGGCTACATCAGAGCCACAGAGCGATGCATACAGAGACTTACTGTCGGTGTCATGGGCTGAATTGTGCCTCCCCCAACCCACTCACAGGTTGAAATCCGGTACCCCAGAATGTGGCTGTATTTGGAAATAGAGTCTTGAAAGAGGTAATTCAAAGAAACCAATGCCGCCAGTGCCTTGATTCTGGACTTCCAGCTTCCAGAACTGTGAGAAAATTAATTCTGTTGTTTAAGCCTCGGGCATGGAGCACTGGTTAACTCATACAATAGGGTTGACCCTTCCCCCATTGAGGAGACTAGGACCCGTGGGGACCGGAGAAGCTGCCGCTTTTGCTGCAGAACCCCCCACACAAGGGCATGTGGCGCAAAGGTGGAGCTGCTTCAGCTCTGTGGCCAGAGCTGGAGGATTGTGCTCACCTTCAGCGAGCACCTGCATGGCCTGCTGGCCAGACCTGGCTTCCCAGGGACTTGGAGCTCAGTCAGTCACCCAAGGGATCAGCAGATCGGCCTCCCAGTGGTGTGATGGGATGCCCAGGCCACAGGGTGGCACCGATTTCCTGGACTTCTGCAGACAGCTACAAAGGGTGCTTCTGATGGGCCAACAGGTGCCCAGCGACCCAGGTCACCACATGGCCCCGTGCCCCATGATCGGATCCTCATTCCTCATGGCGTTTGTTACTTCTGCATTTCGTGGCGCATTGAACCGGTTGCTCAGCTGTTGGAGAATCACTCCGTGGATTCTGTGCCCATCGTGCGTGTCAGATGAAGCCGCATCCAACGGCTACTTATCAACGAAGGTGACTGCATCTCGAAATAAAAGTTGTACATGTAATTTGCCACGGATCGCATGGCTGAGACTTTAACAAGACACAGGAATTTTGAAAAAATGTTTTTACTTATTTATTTTGAGCGAGAGAGAGAGAGAGCAGAGGAGGGGCAGACAGAGAGAGAAGGAGTGAGAGAATCCGAAGCAGGCTCTGCACTGACAGCACGGAGCCCGACATGGGGCTCGAACCCATGAAAAGTGAGATAGTGACCTGATCGTGACCAAGAGTCAGACGCGTAACCAACTAAGCCACCCAGGAGCCCCAACAAGATTCGGGAATTTTTAGAAATATGCTGCCATTAGAGCATCAGCTTTTCCAGGATAAGCTTAGCATGCGGGATGTTAACAAGCCAACCTTCTATCAAATACAAGCAAGAGTGAATCTTCTGTGTGGCTGGAACGTTATTACAGTTACAGAAAGAAACCACAGGCCTTAAGATTCGAGCTTCTTTTTCAGACGTATTTTAAAAATCTCAAACCAAATGATATCTTAAGTAGACAGAGACTGATTTTCACATAATCCAGGGATCATCTGTCTCAGTGGCTCACAGACAAGCCCTCATTAGCTGTTCCACAATATACTGGAGTCGAACGTTATCGCTTACATTAAGCATCGCAAATTAAAGAGAAGGCCTGATTTGCTTGGAACAGAATACTCCATATGCCACATCAAAATCACAGAAATAATTGGATGTCAGAAATACTTTTTAATTGCTGATGGTGTTCTGCCAATAAACAAATTACTTTTTACCGGATTGTGTTTTGGGACATCCGGCCGACCCTTTGACACCAGAAAGAAGGATTTCCCATAAATAAAAGCTTCAGGGCAATTTCATGTTGTGATTAGTGTTTCTTTCCCATGCCACCGGATTATTAATAGTTGGGATTTGTGTTTCATATCAGGGCAGGAAATTAATCACGTCATATACAGGACTCCATGTAAAGAAATACTTCACAAGGTCCCATTTATTTCAAAAAGGAAAAGGTAGTTAAGCATTTAAATTAAATAAACGGATCGATGTGACAGCAATTGCTGGGGAATGATTTGTCACATGGCAAAGAAAACGCACTGAAGATACAAACAGCTGTTTCTCAGCTTAAAGTTTATAGTGTTTCAAAATTCAGGAAATGACTTTACAGTGTTCTGGTTAGATTCAAATTTGTAAAATTAACAGAACCAGCCCGTAATACAGCGTTCTGCATTATAAAGACATTTGGATACATTTACCAAAGTACAACATTCTGGCAAAATGGCCCACTTGTCTGTCATGTAATTAAAGCGGGCTTCGTGTTAGAGTTACGTATTATGTTAGTGATAATTTCACTACCAAGATATCATTTATATACCAAACCCAAGCCCGTGCGTAGCTTTGCGTGGCTGTTGAAAGAAGAGTTACTGAATTTAATGCAACGGGGTAATTATGGTATAAAATGTAAGTAGCTTTATTCTGAGGTTGGTTCAAAACTAAGATCAGGCATCTGAGGCCTAATAATCTTTGAGAGCTCTCCCTGGAGAATGTAATGTTATATTTATTCTTGAGAGAGAGGGGGAGACAGAAGATGAGTGAGGGAGGGACAGAGAGAGAGACACACACACATACAGAATCCAAAGCAGGCTCCAGGCTCTGGGCTGTCAGCACAGGGCTTGATGCAGGGCTTGAATTCACAGACTGAGATCATGACCTGAGCCAAAGTCAGATGCTCAACTGACTGAGCCACCCAGGCGCCCCTCCCTGGAGAGTGTTTAACATGCTGATAACAAGTTAGATGGAGCGGACTTTCCAAATATAAAGTCCCCAAGTGAAGAACAGAAACCCCAATCAAGGGGTTTCTCCACCAAACCCACCCCAGCTGATCCTTTTGGTTTGCCCTTTTTTTCCAAGGTCCTCACTAAATATCTGCTTTCTTAAGAGAGGGGATTTTGAACATCAGTGAGAGAAATCATTGCAATGATTGAAATAACTGATTCTTTTGGAAGTTGGTTAATAAAAGCAGGGGGAAAAAAATCAAGCATTCATCCTGCCTTTTCTGTATAAATGTTTCCTCAGAAAAACCAAATAGTTAGGGGCATTTTTTCCTTTGTAGAAATCTTCCAGCTAATACACACAGAAGAGAACATAGACATTGCAAACTAAGCAATGACACAATCTTTAAAAGAGGCCATCTGCCATAAAACATGTCCTACCGTCACTCATGAAACGATCTTGCCAAAATCTCAGCCTGAATCTGACAAATCTTTGGATTTACTTGATTGACTTAAGTGCAGGGGACAGGGAACAGGTTACAGGACACCAGGTAGCTGCAATCAGCAAAATCCAGATTGGGGAATCCAATGGAGCCAGCAGCCGAGTTTCTTCAACAAATAAATCACAAAGGAGGGAGGGGAGAAAATAAAGAGAAAGATCCAGGGAGGGGAAATTCTCCACAATAAAAGAGACATAGGATGATTCCATTGCAATGTGTGGGCCTCATCTGGATCCTGATTCAAACAGCCTGTAGTGGGGGCGTCTGGGTGGCGTTTGGTCAGCCAAGTATCCGACTCTTGATTTCAGCTCAGGTCATGATCTCACAATTCATGAGTTTGAGCCCCACATTGGGCTCTGTGCTGACAGCATTCCCTGGAGCCTGCTTGAAATTCTGTCTCCCTCTCTCTCAGCCCCTCCCTCACTCTCTCTCTCTCAAAATAAATAAACTTAAAAACAATGTTTAATTTAAAAAAGTCAAATAGCCTGTAGAAAATATATACATTTTTAAGAGAACTGGGGAAATGAGAAAATCGAATGCTTGAAAATATTTGTGGTATTGGGGACTTAGTTAAATTTTTAGGTATAATAATAATACTGTGGTTATGTTTTTTAAAAAGCAAGTCTTTGGGGCACCTGGGTGGTTCAGTCAGTTAAGTGGCAGACTTCGGCTCAGGTCATGATATTCCGGTTCGTGAGTTCGAGCCCCGCATTGGGCTCTCTGCTGTCAGCACAGAGCTCACTTCGGATCCTCTGTCCCCCCTCTCTCTGCCTTTCTCTCTCTCTCAAAAATAAATAAACATTAAAAAAAAAAAAAAAAAGGGGCGCCTGGGTGGCGCAGTCGGTTAAGCGTCCGACTTCAGCCAGGTCACGATCTCGCGGTCCGTGAGTTCGAGCCCCGCGTCAGGCTCTGGGCTGATGGCTCGGAGCCTGGAGCCTGTTTCCGATTCTGTGTCTCCCTCTCTCTCTGCCCCTCCCCCGTTCATGCTCTGTCTCTCTCTGTCCCAAAAATAAATTAAAAAAAAACGTTTAAAAAAAAAAAAAAAAAAAAAAAAAAAAAACCTTATCTGTTAGAGACACATTACCGAAACATTTACTGATGAAAGATGATGGCTGGAGTTTACTTCAAAACAGCCCCAGGTGGGGAGGCTGGGTGTGATGTGGGGGACAGAGGTGGAACACGAGTGTAACTGAGCCCAAGCTCCTTCCTTTCACAGGACGGGCCAGTAAGTCAAGGAACAAGATGTAGGGGGCAGGGAAGGCAACTTTACTCGGAAAGCCAGCAAACAGAGCATGTTGTGTGTGGGCTCTTGTCCCAAAGAAACAACTCCTCTCGCCATGAAATTCAAACTTCTTTTCTGCCCGCAGAAAGGGGGACGAGTGAGGGGCATTGGAGTCAAAAGATCACTAACCTCTGTAGCCTGGGGCGGAAGGTCATGCAACTTTTTTGTTCTCAGTCAGTTGATGTGGGGGTACAGGAATCTGGTCATGCCATTCCCATAAATCTTAAACATGGAGTCATTTCTGTCTTCCTTGCCTCCTCAGGTGAGGTAGGTTTTGGGTAAAAAAGCAGCTTTTGCAAATCTGAGCTGTAAGCAAAATTCCTTCGATGAGCAGCAGGCCTATGTGCAGGGCTAATCAGAAGTTCCTGAGCTAGGGGCGCCTGGGTGGCTCAGTCGGTTAAGCGTCCGACTTCGGCTCAGGTCACGATCTCACGGTCTGCGAGTTCGAGCCCCGCGTTGGGCTCTGGGCTGATGGCTTAGAGCCTGGAGCCTGCTTCCGATTCTGTGTTTCCCTCTCTCTCTGCCCCTCCCCTGTTCATGCTGTGTCTCTGTCTCAAAAATAAATAAACGTTAAAAAAAAAAAAAAAAAAAAAAAAGAAGTTCCTGAGCTAGAGGAACTCTAAGTGTGACTCTCGGTTTCGGCTCAGGTCACGATCTCACGTTTTCATGAGACGGAGCCCAGCTTCCGGCTCTGTGCGGAAAGTGCAGAGCCTGCGTGGGATTCTCTCTCTCTCTGTCTCTCTGCCCTTCCCCTGCTAATGCTATCTCTGTCTCTTTCAAGGTAAAATAAACTTAAAAAAAAAAAAAAAAGTTCCTAAGCTAATAGGTCACAGCAGAAAGGGAAACCGTAGCAACATGGAGTCAGACATGCTAAGTTTCTCCCTCGGGAGTGACTGTAAGTTGGCCGCTTACTGAAGCTGAGGTGGGGGTGGGGGCGGTGGGTACTTGACATTTACTTTCTCTATTGTTATTTGTATTTGAAATTTTCCTTAATAAAAAGGCTTTTGTTTTTAATGTTTTTTTGATGTTTATTTTTGAGAGAGAGACAGACCATGGGTGAGGGAGGAGCAGAGAGAGAGGGAGACACAGAATCAGAAGCAGGCTCCAGGCTCTGAGCTGTCAGCACAGAGCCCAACACGGGGCTTGAACCCACAAACCGTGAGATCATGACCTGAGCCGAAGTCAGACGCTTAACCCACTGAGCCACCCAGGTGCCCCGAAAGCCTTGGTTTTTTTTTTTTTTAATTTAAGATGCAGTGAACTTCCCAAAGTAGTAATAACTTTTTAACCAAGTTCAGAAGTTAATTTTTAATTGGCTAAAATATCTGATCAACAAATGGGTTTTCTCTCAGTGGAAGAAAAAAGTGATTTTTTTCCCCCAGAAAAGAAAAATTTGCCTGATATGTTATGCTTACTAGTAAATTTAAAAAAAAAAAAAATATATATATATATATATATACATACATACATACACACACATGGCCAGCTTGAGGACCTCAGTGAACCTAATGTCTTACCCCCACCTCTGTGATGATTTCTCTGGAACCCTGTTGCCCAGCCCTGTATGCCCAGGGTCCCTATGCCTCCCAAGGCAGTTCTCCCGATGCCTCAGCCTTTTTTAGGGACCACCCTCTCCAAACCTTCTCAGTAGCTGCTAGCATTCCACAGCCCGGTACTCCACCCCCCACCCCCGCAGCCCCTTTGTGTGTCTTTAAGGCCAATTTGTCCCCGGCTTCCATGGCTTTGTTAATTAAATTTGTTCTCGAGGGTGTGGCTTATCAACAAACCTTGCATTTACTGAAGTGGCCATAAAGGAACTCCTAGTAGGTCAAATTTCACCATTGCCGCTGCAGGCTCATCTACAGAAAAGTTTTGCTTTTTGCTAAAAGGCATGCCCCTCTGGGCTGAGGGCTCAGTGTGCCCGTGGGACTTAGTCATCTGTCCAATTCATCAAACCCACTGATTCGGTCCCCAGGAGCCAAGAGTTTTGCACTGCACATGTTGAAAGGGTTTTCCACAGGTGTTCAAAGACATGCCCTAAAGTGGAGGTCCTGTGGCGCCAGCAGCCTGAGCGGTGTCTGTGGCCCCCTGCTCCTTGACCATGTGTCTCAAGGTCTGAGGTCACGAGCACCTCCTGGGATCTGAGGGGTCCTTCGCTGTCAGCCTGGCCTGCCTGTCTGGGGCAGCTGCCCCGGGAGCGACCTGGACCCAGAATCACCCTCCAGAGAGCAGGGAGGGAAAGTTGGCCCTGACACAGCATCTCTGAGCCTCAGTTTTCTTGTCTGCAAAATGGGGAGAGAATAAGGGTACCTACTGTATTGGTTTCCTGGGGCTTCTATAACAAATGACTACAGACTTGGTAGCTTAACACAACAGAAATTTGTTGTCTCACCATTCTGGAGGCCAGACGTTCAAACCCACATCCCTGGTCTAAATTCAGGGTGCTGGAAAGACGGAGCTCCCTCGGGCGGCTCTAGGGGAGGATCTGATTCTTGCTTCTTCCAGCCTCCAATGCTGCCTCCATTCCTTGGTTTGTGGCAACATCGCTCCAGCCTCTGCCTCGGTGGTCTCGTGGCTTCCTCCTCTTCTGTGCCAAACGTCCTTCCGAATCTCTCTTATGAGGACACTTTGGGGAGCATGTTAGAAATTCAGACTCTTAATGCTCACCTGCAGAGATTCTGATTCTTTAGGCCTGGGGGCAGGAATCTGCACTATTTTTTAAAGTTATTTGTATATATTTATCTTTTTTTTTTTTTAATTTTTTTTTTCAACGTTTTTTATTTATTTTTGGGACAGAGAGAGACAGAGCATGAACGGGGGAGGGGCAGAGAGAGAGGGAGACACAGAATCAGAAACAGGCTCCAGGCTCCGAGCCATCGGCCCAGAGCCCGACACGGGGCTCGAACTCACGGACCGCGAGATCGTGACCTGGCTGAAGTCAGACGCTTAACCGACTGCGCCACCCAGGCGCCCCTATATTTATCTTTTTGAGAGAGAAAGAGAACAGGCTGCGGAGGGGCAGAGAGGGAGGGAGAGAGAGAGAGAAATCCCAAGCAGGCTGCACGCCGTGGGCACAGAGCCCAATGCGGGGCTCAAACTCACAAGCTGTGAGATCGTGACCCGAGCTGAAACCAAGAGTCAGACGCTTACCCAACTGAGCCACTCAGGCGCCCCTATGTGTTCAGAGCTTTTATGAAAATGTTTCTGAAATGTATTACGTATTCTCCCCGACAGTGTTTCCGGACGGTAGCTCAGCCTTTTACAGCGAACACAGCGATGGCGGCCACACGATTCTTGCCTGCCCACCTGTCATTGGAGCAGCCTAGCAGGTGGAAAGACGGTGAGGCGTCTGCTCCAACCTGAAAGCACGGACGCCTTTAGCACTCAGGTTCCCGTTTTCGATTTTCCAGTCTCCTTCCTCCTGCCAGGTAACTATTGTTTCATCTGTAGGCATCCCTCCTGCAGGCAGACGTCCCCTCTCTCTCACTTCCCCTCATTTTATTTGGACTCTTCTAGTAGCTGTGGGCTGGGAAGTGATACTTGTTAGCACTTTTTGCAAAAGAACAGTTAATGGCCTCGAAGTAGGAGCCTTGAGGAGGTCTCTGAGGACAATCATCTTTTATTATTATTATTGGCTTATGTACCTTCCTCTACCACCAAGGAGAAACGCTTTGTATCGCTCACGTATTTTTAGTTGACTTCAAATTTTTTCATGAGTTTAAATGGTTGCAAAGGATAAAATGTCTTAGTTTGTAAATCTTAACATTGTAAAAATAATACTATGATATCACTCTCTTAAATGTATCCAATGAAACCTAAATGCCATAGTAATTTGATATCCATCATCCTTCATTTAGAAGATACACGAAAAAGCTCTTCTTTTAATAGTCAAAAATTTTGTAACTTTTGTGTCTCTCCTTGAACTCATATTTCCATTCCATTTCTTCCACCAAATTGCATTCTCACGTAATATATTTTTATGCTTGAAAGTATTTTATTAATCATCCTAACATAATTCTCTCAACAAAAAGTACAGAAGTTAAAATTACATTTTTTAATTACCTGTGACCATAAAGCTCCAGAGTTAAATTTTTTTTTTCTGGGGTTTGAACTAACAGTACCATCATGACTATCCAATTTATCAAAACCAATTCATCGCACATCTTTATAAATAATTATAAGCATAAAAATAAAAGTTGTTAGGACTGCATCTCTTAGTGAGTTGGATGAGGCTGTCTTTATTCTGTTAGTTCGGGAATCTGTGGATGAGCATAACCCTTGCTGCAAAGACCCAGAATTTAGCGTTGATTTTTCTCCTGTTTAAAAAAAATTTTTTTTTAAATGTATATTTATTTTTGAGAGAGAGACACACACGGCGAGCGAAGGAGGGGCAGAGAGAGAGGGAGACACAGGATCCGAAGCAGTCTCCAGGCTCTGAGTTGTCACCACAGAGCCCAACACAGGGCCCCGAACTCACAAACCGCGAGATCATGGCCTGAGTTGAAGTCAGATGCTCAACCAACTGAGCCACCCAGGAGCCCCAGATTTCCCCCCCCCCTTTTTTTTTTTAAATGTAAACTTAAAAAACAGACTGGTTCAGGGGTGCCTGGGTGGCCCGGTCGGTTAAGTGTCCGACTTCGGCTCAGGTCATGATCTCTCAGTTTGTGAACTCAAGCCCCACGTCAGGCTCTGTGCTGACAGCTTGGAGCCTGGAGCCTGCTTTGGATTCTGTCTCCCTCTCTCTGCCCCTCCCCTGCTCATGCTCTGTCTCTCTCTCAAAAATAAATAAACGTTAAAAAACCAGACTGGTTCATAAAATAAGTAGATGGGAATGAAAGGGGTTTTGTTACAGCAGCTCTCCTCAGCCATGTGAACTCTGTCAGCCTTATGGCCAAAACTCACATGCTGATCTATCATGAAAAACTTTCCATCCGGTGACAAGTTCATTTGGGCTGAAAGCCCAGTTTTGGAAACACTGTGATTTGTACCCATTCTCCCTCTGCAATAGGGTTCTAGATGGAGGCAGAGAAACTGTGGGGGTTGAGGGGGGCAGAGAGGAAAGAGAGGAGACAGGAGAGAGAAAGGAGAGAGGTAGAGAGAGGGGAGAGAGAGGAGAGGAAAGAGAGAGCTAGGGATGGGAGAAGGGAGTCTTCGGAGGGCAAGGCAGCTAAGGGAAAGGTTGATGTCAGCTGCCTTCTCTGCTGAACACAATCCAGGAAGCTGATTTCCTTAACCCCGTGCGCCCCAGTTGAGATGGGAGTGCCAGAAGCTCCCAGAACTTGGCCTCGGAAGCCCAACCAAGTGAGCACTTGGATTGATGGAGGGCTGTCTCCTGCCTGGAGAATGTCGGCTTCCTGGGGACGGCCCTCCTGGGCCTCGCTTTGCTCAGTCCCCAGCGCCTGCGCAGGGCTGTCCACGCAGGCAGGGGAAGGGGATGTGTGAGGCTGAACTGTGGCGGGAGGCTGGGCCGGCAGACCCCCACGGCGAAAACGCCACGACACCCACACTGACGATCAAGAGCGAGGAGGCCATCTGGGCATTGCTTCCGTGGTGCCAGCCTTCAGCTCGGCCCGTTTCGACGTGTTTCTGACAGAGCTAACCAGAGAGTCATCAGTAGAGCTGAAACCCATTTCCTTTTTCGATTTCACATTTGTGTCCGTTTCTTCATTCACCGATTGGGCGGGCGGGAAGCCTTCATTAGGTTTCTGCCTTCCGTGTCCCGCACCCCATATGGAGCACAGGACACACACGTGAGTTGGGGGAGCCTCCCGTCCTCAGGGGCCTCACCATGAGGAGGAGGGACCGACAGGGAGACAACAACCCTCTCCTGGAACAGAAATCCAACCCTGGATGTGGCAGGAGGAAAAGAGATCCGGGATCTGGAGGGCTTTTCGGTGGTGGCCCTTCACGCTGTCTGCTCTGGACGGGCACCCACACCCACCTTTTCCCATCCGGGTAGGTTGGCATTTGGGGGAGGGGCAACTCTGATCTCGAAGCGTTCCCCAAACACTGACAGCTTCCAAATGGTGCCTCTTTTTATTTAATTTTTTTAAATGTTTTATTTTATATTTGAGAGAGAGAGAGAGGGGGTGAGCAAGGGAGGGGAAGAGAGAGAGGGAGACACAGAATCTGAAGCAGGGTCCAGGCTCCGAGCTGTCAACACAGAGCTGGACGCAGGGCTCAAACTCATGAGCAGTGAGATATGACCTGAGCTGAAGTCAGACACTTAACCGACCCAGCCACCCAGGCGTCCCCACACTGTGCCTCTTTGATGCGTGATGTGAGAAAAGTTTTGGGGTGGGGGAACTTCAGTGTTCCTGATCTCCCCAGGTGGGTGCCCCCAGCTCCCCATCTAAACCGGAGCTTAATGCTGGGCTGTGTCAGGTCACTGTCCTTGCCTGACTGTCCTTGTCTTCTTGTCTCTCTGTTTTTAAAACAGTGATGATTTAGAAAGCTTAATGTTTGTTGAGCATTATCTTTTTCTTTCTTCTGTCTCTTTCCCCCACCCTATTCCCCACCTCCCTTCTTCCTTCTCTCCTTTTTTTTTTCATTTTGAGATCAAATTTATCCAAGCATAATTTACATACAATAAAATTCACTTCTCCACTTAGACATTTCTAAGAGTTTTCACAAATGCCTATAGCGTGTAACTCCCATAGTCAAGATACGGAACATTTCCATTGTGCTAAAAAAAACTCCCTCACACCCCATTGGAATCAACCACTCCCCCTCCCTCACCCTGGCAACCACAGACAGATGGACAGATGTGTTCTCCATCCCTAGAGTTTTTTCTTTTCCAGATTGTCATATAGATGGACTCATGCAGAAGGTTGCCTTTCACTTCTGGTTTCTCTCAGCATAATACACATGTGATTTACATGTGAACTACAGGGTGTCAATCCACTCCCCCATCGAGGGATGCCTGGGTTGTTTCCAGTTTGGGGGTGATTATGACAGATTTGCAGTGGAGATCAGAGCACAGGTCTCTATGTGGACATAAGCTTTCATTTCTCTTGGATCAGTGCCCAGGATTGTGCTGGCTGGGTCAAATGCTAAGTACTTTAAGTTACTGATTCTCAACTGGGGGTGATCTTGACCCTCAGGGACATTTGGCAACACTGAGGCCATCTTTGGTTGTCACACGGCAGGTGCACATGACAGGCCCTAAGGCAGAGCGTTCAGGCCCAAATGTCCGCGGGCCTCAGGGTGAGAAAGTCTGGCTTCCGCTTTTTAAGAAACTGCCAAGCTGTCCTCCACGGTGACCGAGCCAGCGTTGACTGAGAACTTTGGTTGTTCTGTGTCCTTGCTGGCATCTGATGCTGTCAGTCTCTCCTTTTCAAAATATTTTTTATTTTAGGGGCATCTGGGTGGCTCAGTCAGTTAATGTCCAACTTCAGCTCAGGTCATGATCTCACAGTCCATGGGTTCAAGCCCCGCGTCGGGCTCTGTGCTGACAGCTCGGAGCCTGGAGCCTGCTTCAGATTCCATGATCTCTCTCTCTCTCTGCCCTCCACAGCTCACACGCTGTCGGTCTCTCTCAAAAATAAACAAACATTAAAAAAAATTAAAATATTTTTTATTTTAGCTGTTCTAATAGGTCATGTCTCCTTGTGGTTTTAGTTTGCATTTCCCTGATGACTAATGACACTGAGCATCTTTTCAGGTGCTTTTTGCCCGTCCATGCACAGGTGACCCTTGCACGATGCAGGGGTTAGGGGCGCCGACCCTCAACCCCCCTCCCCTAGCTGAAAATCCAGATGTAACTTTTGACTCTCCCTAAATCTAACTATGAACAGCCTACTGCTGACCAGAAGCCTTACGGGTAACATAAACAATTAACACATCTTTTGTATGTTATTATTATATACTGTGTTCTTACAATGAAGCAAGCTTGGGAAAAGAAAAATGTTACTAAGAAAATCATAGGGAAGAAAATATTACATTTACAGAACTGTGATGTATTTATTGGGAAAAAAATCTGCCTATAAGTGGACCCGTTCGAACCTGTATTTCTCAAGGGTTAATTGTACTTACCTTTGGCGGTCTGCCCAAATCTTTTGCCCATTTTTTACGGAATTATTTGTTTTCTTTATTATAGACATTTCTTATTTCTTTCCTATTTTAATCCCCATAATAATCCTGTGAAATGGATTTGATAACTCACATTTAATGCATAAGAAATAGAGACTCTGAGGGGCGCCTGGGTGGCGCAGTCGGTTAAGCGTCCGACTTCAGCCAGGTCACGATCTCGCGCTCCGTGAGTTCGAGCCCCGCGTCGGGCTCTGGGCTGATGGCTCGGAGCCTGGAGCCTGTTTCCGATTCTGTGTCTCCCTCTCTCTCTGCCCCTCCCCCGTTCGTGCTCTGTCTCTCTCTGTCCCAAAAATAAATAAAAAACGTTGAAAAAAAAAAAAAAAAAAAAGAAAGAAATAGAGACTCTGAGATGTCATAGAACACATGGGAGACCCCAGGGATCTCTGACTCTTCCCCGCCCCCTCCCCCCCCCCCCATCCAGGCGTCTTTGGTGATAGAGTCCGTGCTCTAAGCCATAGAGAGCATCGAACCACTTTCCTTTCTCCCTTCCCTCCTTCCTTCCTCCCTCCCTCCTTCCTAACTTCCTTCCTTCCCTCCTTCCTTCCTTCCTTCCTTCCTTCCTTCCTTCCTTCCTTCCCTGATCTGTCCCTCATTTTCTCTTTTCCCCTCTCTTTTGTCAGACAAGTTCTCTTTGAATGAACAAGAAAGAAGCCAAACCAATTTTTTTAAGGAAACAAATTCTGTGTATTTCTTGATGAATGCTGGCCTACTTAGCTCAGAGGAAGAATTTGAGAACAGAAATTTCTTTGCTTTTTCCTGGCCAGAACTCATGCTGAGATGGGGGAGGGGTTAGATTATTATTTTGACAGAGCTAAGAATTATTTGGATGAAAAATGGATCCCCACTTGAGCGGGAACGAGATCTCATGGCAAGAACACAGGGGTGAGGTTACCGATGGCCTTGATATACGAGATTCCAAATTAATAACTTAACTCCCGCTTTCTTGCAAACCTGAGATATCAGCAGTGTTTCCTTGGCTGTGACTTAATAATTGCAACCTGTGTTCCAAGGAAGGCTTCGTTCTTCTCTAAATGAGCAACATAAAAAGCCAGTTTCCAAGTATGTGCAGCATGAGACACGTTTGGTAGAGTTAACATCAGAATCTCATCAACAACAAAAGAGAGGAAGTAACACTTTGGGAGGCTGCCTGTTCGATTGATCCAGTAAATTCTCCCAACAAAGCACCAGGGTCCCCAGCTTTGCTGCTCACGTGCTGTGGTGACCCCACCACCGGTGCCCATGACCCTGGCCGCTCCTTGGAAGAAGCAGGAGGGCACAAACGTGCAGCCCATTACATGGCCGGGCTCGTGGGCGGAGTGGGCTCGCCACACACCGGAAGCCCCCAGATCTCTGGCTGGTCCCTCATATCTGCTCCCACATGTCTCCGTTTACGAGGACTGTCTGATGTCCTTTTCCTTCCCGACACCAAAAATGTAATGTCTTCTCTGACATCCAGTTCTCCAACTCCCCACACACCAATGGCGTGTCCTGCAATTCAGTCTTATTGTGACGCTAACTCCCAGGGTTGGCACGGAGCCCGCATGTTAAGGACTCAGGCCCACAAGATTAGCCCCCTACTTTAGACACCGGTCACAAGTCCCAGGGGCCACCTGCACTTGTGGTTGGCCGGCTGTCAATTCAGGGGTGCCCACGCCTCCTCCTCAGGTTTGATAATTTGTTAGAACAACTCACAGAACTCGGGAAAACACTGCTCACATTTACTGGGTTTCCTATAATGGATACAACTCCAGAACAATCAGAGGAAGAGGCCAGGTGTGGGGGAAGGGATACAGATCTTCCGCGTCCTCTTCGGGCGCACCACCCTCCCAGTGAGTCTGTGTGTTCACCAGCCCAGGAGCTGATGCACGTTTATAACCCAATCTCCAGCACCCCTCCCCTCCCCATAGTCTGGGGGGAGGGGCTGGTGAGGCTGAAAGTTCTCACCTTCTTTGTTTAATTTATTTTATTTAATTTTTAATCATTTTATGTTTATTTTTGAGAGATAGAGCAGGGGAGGGGCAGAGAGAGGGGGACAGAGGATCTGAAGCGGGCTCTGAGCTGACAGCAGCAAGCCCGACATGGGGCTTGAACTCACAAACCGTGAGATCATGACCTGAGCCGAAATCATGAGCCAGACGCTTAACCGACTGAGCCACCCAGGTGCTCCATAAAAGTCTTCACCCTCTGGTCCCATGTTTAGTCTTTCTGGGGACCAGCCCCCATCCTGAAGCTATCTAGGGGCCCACACAGAGTGACCTCGTTAGCATAAATTCAGGTGTGGTGGCGAATGATGATAGCAATTAGTGATGAGGGGCTTGAGAGCGGGCTGGAAGGCAGGGGTGACTCAGAGTTGGGGTGTAGACATGAGCTGGTAGGGCCTAAAGGTGGGTGGAACCAAAAGTAAAAGAAAGTGGAAAGAGGGAGAGGCTGGCTGGAAAGAGGCTGGGATTAGGCGGGCGGCTAGCTAGCCCAGGTGCCCTGTGCACCACCCCCGCCAGCCAGCCCCTCCCCCTGCGTGTCCTGCTCTGGCAGGGCTAGGTTTGTGCACATCAGTGGGAGCCAGGCCCCAGCTCTGAGGGAGGAGTGGTGCGAGGGGTCAAGAGAGTTGCTCCATCCACAGTTCAGTCCGTCCGGCTGCCATCAGAGGCAACTAGAATTTGACCCCGGGAAGAGGCCACGCGTTAGATGCCAGTGCAGAAAGGACACCCGGGTGACTCAGTCGGTTGAGCATCTGGCTCTTGATTTCGACTCAGGTCATGATCTCACTGTTGTGGGATCGAGCCCCGTGTCAGGCTCTGCACTGAATGTGGAACCTGCCTGAGATTCTCTCTTTCTGCCCCTCCCCCACTTGCACTCCCTCCCTCCTTCCCTCTCTCTCTCAAAAAAAAAAAAAAAAAAAAAAAAAAATCCAGTGCAGAAGGGCAAATGTGAGCATCACCCCCTTGAAGGCCAGCCTGCCCCAGGCCATGGAACTCACAGAATTCACAGCTGCCCTGTTCCCTAGACCCACAGCCAGATCTGCCAAAGGCTTGGAGGCAGGGAGTACCCCTCCCCACTTATTATGCCAGGCGGGGCCTCTAGGCTCTGACGTTGACCCCAACAAAGGCTGAGGCCCCAGTGGTGTCCTGCCAGCTCCTGGGGTAACAAGTAGACCAGGGCCCACGTGGTTGTTCTGGAGTCGTAATGAGAATGCTCCAAGCCCCTAACCACCAGGTTGCTGGGGATCCAGAGCCTGGAGATACCATGACTCATTAGCTATTATTTTTAGTTTTATGCCACAGAAGATGTGCAGGAACGAGATCAGCTTAAATGTCTCGCTATAAAAAGGATGATGGATGGGGGGCGGTGGGAAAAGACAGAAAGCCAGACAGACATGGACAGACAGAGACCGAGGGGAAGAAACTAAGAAATACACCAAGATGTTAGCAAGAGTTTCCCCTAAGTGGCAAGATTAGGAATAATCTTAGAATATTTCTATAAAGAATTCATATTATTTTTATAATAAAAAAATACATGTTAAATAAATGCACAAGGCATGAGAAGTCCTGAGAAGCTATTCTAGAATCAGCATTACGCAGGCCTTCTACCTAGTTACGGGCCTTGCTGGTAGAGAAGACCACTTCTCTCCCAGGGGTTTCAAAGAAAGTTCTGGAACCAACATGAGCTACACATGCACTCCTGAAACAAAAACGGCTTTCTCACCTCCTGGAGTTCACACTGTGTAGTCCTCTCTCCGTGGATAGGACTGGTCTGTGTAACTAAGAGAATGTTGCTGAAATGAGGGAGTGTGACTTCAGAGTCCAGGTCATAAAGGACATTGTAGCCTCACCTTGTACATCTTAGCTCTCTCACTGTAGCCAAAGCCAGCCGCCATGGCAGCAGAATACTCCAACAGCCCTGTGGAGAACTGAGGCCTCCCTCCAACAGTCAGCACCAACATGGCAGCCATGTGAGTGAACTTCATGGAAGGGGCTCCTCCAGCCCCAGTCAAGCCTTCAGATGACAGCAGGCTGGGCTGGTCACCTGACTGCAGTGTCATGAGAGACCGGGAGCCAGAATCACCCAGCTTAGCTCCTCCGGAATCCCTGAGCTACAGAGACCATGTAGAACCTTTGTTCTTTTAAGTTTGAGGTAATAGATAATTAACACAAATGGTGACCTTATTTTTTGTAATGTTTATTTTTGAGAAAGAGAAAGAGAGAGAGAACGTGTGAACAGGGGAGGGGCAGACAGAGAGGGAGACACAGAATCTGAAGCAGGCCCGACGTGGGGCTCAAACTCATGAACCATGAGATCATGACCTGAGCCCAAGTCAGACGTTTAACCAACTGAGCTACCCAGACGCCCCTATTCTTTATTTTCAATGTGGCCCATATTCTATTTCTATTTGGGTGGCACTCTTCTGGAATCTTCTCTGCTTCTTTCGCCAGGACTGTTTCCTGAGTACCCTTCAGCTGAAGAGGAACTCCTCTTAGAAACTCAGCCTCGACCATCACAGTTCATCTTGAGGCTGTATGAATGCCCTTGACTTCCAGAAAAGAAAAGCACAGAGGTGAAAATTGTAAAATATTGTCTCATTTTTGGCTTATCTCCCCATCACTCCCTTCTGTGGGAATGGAGACACCCACGTGTTCTAGCACTTTCTCTCCTATCTGTCTCTCTCTCCCCTCTTGCTCTTCCCTTCAGTGACATCTCTTCTCTTCCACCTCTAGCGGCCCACATGTGTGTCCTCAGACACCCGAAGGGCGTTGGGAAGGGGGGAGACCTGGAAGGTGCAGCCAGGACCCTAGGATAGAAGCCGCAGAAGGCGGGTTTCAGCTCCAAGAGAAAGAAATGCATGGCCTGTCACGGCCACAGCATGTGAGACAGGCCCCCTTGGGAGTCTGAGCAGAGGCCAAATGACCAGCACTGGGGTTACGGTGCAGCACAGGCTCTCAAACGCTCATCTGCACCAGAATCGCACAGAAAATACATTCAAAAGGTGGATTCCCAGGGATCCACGCCCCTAGAGGTTCTGAGTCATCAGCCCTGAGGTGGAGCCCCAAAGCCTGAGTTTTTACAAGGAAATCAAAGGAACACATTCTGGGAAGAGGAAATCCCTCTGCTGGCTGGGATCAACTCTAGTAGGCTATAGGGCTGGATGCTAAATTGGTGTTTGTTGAATGGCTATATGCAACAACAAATAACGAATGACTTTGAAGACCTATTAATACTCCTCTGGCCTCCTCCTGTCTTAGGTGAGGCAGGCAACAGCTCTCAGAAAGGAGACTTTACCTCAGCAACAACCCTCTGGAGTCCTCAGGGGCCTGAAAAACTTACTATCTTCAACAATGTTATATTAAAAGTCTTGGCTAACTTGACCTTGAGACAGAATCCTTCCAGCCCAAGCATCCTTGACATTCTCAGACGAGCACTGGGTCTGAGTTAGTGAGAAGAAACAGGCTACTTTATCTCCATGGGTCATGTGAGAGTTATTCCGCTCAGGCCGCCATAACAGAATACCACAGACCGGGCAGCTTGAACACCCAAAATTAGTTTTCTCACAGTGCTGGAGGCTGGAAGTCTGAGGTCAAGGTGTCAGCAGGTTGGTGTCTCCTGAGGCCTCTCTCCTTGGCATGTGGATGACTCTCTTCTCCCGTGTCCTCAGTGGTCTTCTGTCCATGTGTGTCTGTGACCTAGTATCTTTTTTTTTTAATTTTTTTAATTAAAAATATTTTTAATGTTATTTATTTTTGAGAGAGAGGGAGAGGCAGAACATGAGCAGGGGAGGGGCAGACAGCTAGGGAGACACAGAATCCGAAGCAGGCTCCAGGCTCTGAGCTGTCAGCACAGAGCCCGACGCAGGGCTCGAACTCATGAACTGCGAGATCATGACCTGAGCCAAAGTCAGACGTTCAACCAACTGAGCCACTCAGGTGCCCCTCTTCTTTTTTTTTTTTTTTTTAAGTTTATTTATTTATTTTGAGAGAGAGAGCCCGAGCAGGGGGAGGGGCAGAGAGGGAGAGAGAGAGTAAGGGAGGGGCAGAGAGAAAGAGGGAGAGAAAGAATCCCAAGCAGGCTCTGTGCTGTTAGCGCACCATCTCACAACCATGAGATTGTGACCTGAGCTGAAATCAAGAGCCCAATGCTCAACCAACTGAGCTACCCACGCACCCGTCCTAATCTCTTCTTATAAGGACACTGGTCCTATTGGTGAGGGTCAACCGTACTGACCTCATTTTAACTTAATCCCATCTTTAAAGACCTCATTACCAACTACAGCCACATTCTGGGGGCCCAGAGGTTAGGACATCAACATACGAATTGGGAAGGGGGCCCAGTTCAGCCTGTGACCATTTGCAATCAGAAATTTCTGATTTCCAAAGAGTGGTGGGTCCCCATTTATTGGAATGGAGCCTATACCCCAAAACCCATGGAGGTCAGGGCTCCTGTGGATGCCCAGATCTCACAAAAAAAAAAAAGTGAAGCAGAGTCATTTCTATATGTTCTGCATATGACGTGGTCACAATGTTGGTGCCACTTCTGTGGCTAAGAGGTGGCACATAGGGTGGTTTCCTTAGTCACCACACGGAGAGGGCTCTGTCCTGCCTGCCCCATGGACACCCTTCCTGACATGACCCCTTGCCTGGGCACAGCCTCCCCCTCCCTGATCTTTCTCTTTTCTCACATTTGGGCTTGGGGGAGGTTGAGTCACTGAAGGAGCTTGACAGAATGGCTCACAAAAGTGGTTTTATTTTAATAATTATCAGCCCCAGATGCTTCCCCCGTGAGGCTCCTCACTTGAGCTGTGATAAACACAGCAACCGGAAAGTCACTTTATTAAACCATAAATGTTTGCCACAAATCACAACTAAATTAGCCCTTGGTGGAAGATGCACAGAAGCCCAGCCTGCTGCTTTCATTCTGTGAGCTGGGGAAAGGTAAAAACACACTTGGAACACTGTCTCATTAGGCTATAAAAAATCCCCAATGCCTGCGGGTTTGGACGTGCGTGACATAAATGCACATGAGTGGGCACATGTGTGTCGAGGATGTTGAAAGTGGAAGGGACAGGAGCAGAAGTTGCCCTTGCTGCCATCCCAGGCACACTGGTCCCCACCTCAGCCCGCCTGTCTGTCAGTCCTGCTGCTAAGCAGAGGGCCACCAGCACTGGCCCCGCCCTGGGGGGCCCCAGATCTCCCTCCACCTCAGTAATGCCCACATTGGAGCAACGACCATCCAGGGACCCAACGCTGCAAAAACTAAGCCAGGAACCCCTCTCCCAACATGTTCTTGAGAATCCCTGCTTCTCTCTTGGACTCCTTTTTTTAAGCTGTAAAATGGAGGAAATGGGGTAAATCAGTGGTTTTCAAACCATACCCCATGGAACCCCAACAGAGACACATCAGAGACCCTGGTGATGATCACAGGGGCAGTCTGAGCGGGCAGGCTCCAAGCTCCCACTTCACTTCCACCTGAACAATTCTATCTTTACCTGCTTTGTATGTGGTCCTGGAGGGGATTTGTTTTAAAGGGGTCTGAAACCAAAAACTGTTCACAATACACTTGACTTAACGGCCTCTAGGGAGGTTTCTGGTTCTAGGCTTCGTGAGATTGTGATTCATTCATGTGATTCTGGGACCAGAACAGCCTCTTGGTGGGGAGGGCCTCTTCCCAAGCTGCTCATCAGTGGATGGTCACCTCCACAGCTGTCTGGTGGTGGGGTCTTGTGACTCTACCTGGTATCATAATTAACCCAGTGCTTGCTGCTTGTTACTATGACTGACTGCTCCTATGTCCCCCAGAGAGCCTGGCTATGGTAAGTCAGAGCAATACGGGTGCATCTGTGTCACCAGTCCCCATTCCTGTGCCTGTGGCAGGCATCGCCAATTGATCACCATGCTTTCCTGCTGAGCCCAGACTGGTGCTATTCATTCCATTGTTCCAGATAGCCCCACCAATTGATATCCAAGAGCATGCAAGATACAACCTGCTTGCCATGCTTTTCTCCTTCCCTTCCTGAAAGAAAAGCCCCTGAAAACATGGGGACGGGCTTTGTTGTGGCTTGTACATGATGTTCTTCAAAGCATTTCCTAACCCATTCACAGGGAGCTTGGGGAAGATCTTCTGTATTTGTGGTGGCTCTTATCCAAGAAGGCCCCCCCCCCTCCCACACTGAACACAGCTGACCTGCATAATCCCTGGGATGTTGTGGAAATGACAGCATGACTTGAGACACTAGATTAAGTAAGACCTTGTGGCTTCTGCCTTGTTTTTTTTTTTGGGTCACTCTCCCTGGAAGAAACCAGCCACCGTGTTGTGAGGTGGTACCCTGTGGGGAGGCCCGAATGCCACCAGCAGCCAACACTTGGCTTGCCAGCCATGCGAGCGAGCAGATCTTCCAGTCCGGGTCAAGCCTTCAGATGATGACAGCACCAAAAACCATCTTGACTGAACCTTGTTAGTGAGCCCCTGGCTAAGCCGCGCTCCCATTCCTGACCCACAGAAATTGTGTGAGATGATAAATGTTTACTGTTTTATGCTGCCAAGACTCTGGGGGAATTTGTTATGCAGCCATGGGTGACCGTTACAGTATCTGAATCCACACGTGCCGGAGCAGAGCGGGGCACTCCAGCACAAAGAGAGGTACTATGGTGATGTCATAACTAATCACGGATTGTCACAGAGCTCTGTAAATAGAGGATAATTTGACCCCAAACAAGGTGGGATGTTAGTAAGGAAATGGAGTGGGAGTTTCTTTGACGTGGTTCTGACTCACCCAGTGATTCCTCACTCCCGTTTCCTTTTCCTGCCATCTCTGCTTGTGTAAGCACATCTCGGACTGTATTTACAAATCAAAATCAGAAAGCCTCAGATCTCTCTCACCCTGAGAACTTATCATCTAAAATCACAACCAGGAGGCCTAAATAAAGAGAAAAGAAGGAACAAAAGGAAGAAAAAGGAACGTTTTGGTCTCCCACTGCCCTTTCTCTTTCTATTAAAATACTTGTCCATCACGGTTATGAATCTTGAACCCTAATGAGTCGCCAAGCACTGCTGGTGTTTATTGCTGTGATCTGAGACCTTTTTGTGTTATTTGTTTGGACTGAAGCTAAGTCATAGATTTACTGCTTTCCTCGTGACCGGTCTTAAAACGCGTGATTTAAGCTGTCAGAATGCAAATAACTCCAGATATCCTTGTAAATGGAGACACCAAGGAGGGTTTTATTGTTGGAAAGAAAATAGTGGATGACAAGTAATGCTGATAACAGTACAATGGACTCTATCCATAAAAGAAAATAGAAAGAGAAAAGAGACACCAAAAGAAGGAGGAAAAGAGGGGAGGGAGAAGTGTTAACAGCTAAATCTCTGGCCAAACTTAATTTTAAAATCCAGACAACCAGCCTCCCTAACTCTTACACCATCAGTGGTCTGTGAAATTAAATGCCCGCTTTCCTGGCCTGTCTCTGGAATGTCTCCCCCCACCAGCTGACCTACAAATACTTTATATAGAGAGAGAGAGGACCCCATGACCTCACAATGGGTCCAATCGATGGAATTTTGGCTGCACATCGGCCACTCTCAATGCTGAACCGCCAGCCCGGTGCCCCCCTAAGCCAAAGCTGCTCAGCCAATGTTTGTCAAGTGACCAAGTGAATGAAAGATGTGTCCTGTGCAGTTAACTGGCACTTGTGACTACGATCACGCTGGAGTCCTGATGGAGCCTGGCAAGGGAGATAATATTCCCATTTTACAGATGAGGTTATAAGGCAGGGCCAAAGTTGCAGGGGGTCGTGGTGAAGGGAAGTGGGCTCCATCAACCTGCAGCCGGTTTGTACACCCTGCAATCAGCAGACATCCCATAGTGACGCCTTCTCAGCAGTAGAATGCAGGTTCCGGACATCGGCTGGAACTTCAGAATATTCTGTCCCCTTCCTCTGATAGCAGCATCTTTCATGTTTGGAGGCTGGGGAGGCAGGGAGAAGGCAGCGCGGTCTCGATCGTCTTCCAGAGGGTCAGCCTCCCCTCTTTCTTGTCTCTGCTCAGTGCCCCTCAGCAGAGCTGTTCTTAACCTGACTGCACACTGGACTTACCTGGGAGCTTTAAAAAATACCACTGCCCTGGCCCTGGCCCAGAAAGTCTATAATTCAAAACCACACCAGGACCGAGAAGAGCTGCCCCAGGGAGAGATGGTCACCTTCTAGGAAGAATCTTCCAGCTTCATAACCCCTGGGAAATACCGCCGTCTTGATGTTGGAGGTTTTGGACTTCAGTTCTGGAATCCGGGCCTCACCCCGGCCACCTGGTGATCTGTTTGAAATGACAAATGTCGTCCCCAGCTTCTGATCCAGTAGCTTGGGTGGACCCAGGAAGCGGTGGCTTTGTTGAGACACACATGGCTGGAGAGATCCAGGAACTGGGCTGGGTTCGGATGGAGAGAAGTGGCTCTTTTCAACTCTCCCTTCGGCTGTGTCCTCTTAACCACAAAGGACAGGAGTGCTAATGGCTGCTATTGGGGAGTAGGTGGTGCCGAATCACCTGCAGGCAGCCATTACTCTCTGTTAATGGGGGAAGGGACTCCGGGGAGCCGCTGAGCCCAGGGTTATATAGATGTATATGTAGATGTGTGTGTGTGTGTGTGTGTGTGTGTGTGTGTGTGTGTGTTTGTGTATACACACACACACACACACATATATATATATGTATATAGATGTCACTTCTCAGAGTTGGTCTGCCATCACTGAGGTCGTGGTGGCCCCAGTGCAGGGCTGACGACCATTCTGGATCTGCTGGGAATGCCTCCACCCCCAGTAGGTGCATTCGGATATAACTAGGCCAATGGGCACTGAACCCCACTGTGCACCAGGCACTGCGCTGGGCCAGGGAGACAAGTATGAGGGACCCTGGGCCCGTGAAGTGACCAACCAGGAGTAAACAAATGAGGCCACATGAGGAACAGACACTAAGCAGTGGGGGAGTAGGACCATGGAGGCTTCGTGGGAAATGTAGCCTTGGGGGAGTGCCCTGGAGGAGGGAAGTTTTCTTAGGTAGACACTCAGATGGGGCAGAGTGACAGGGGTTGAGGAGACAGCGCTAAAGCCTCAGAGGCCTGATTACCAGGGCCCATGAAGCCAGGGTAGGGGTATAAGCCATGATCTTAAGAACAGCAGAGAGGCTTTGAAGGGTTTAGCGGGTGGTTCAGAAATGGGGCCAGCAGGAGGGGGCTTCATCTGCCACTGGTCTGGGCTGAGACCTAGGCTTTTGAGTCAAGAGGCCAGGTGTAGACCCTGGCTGTGTCACTTCCTGTGGGGACTCCCTGGGCAAAGTCTCTACTCTCCTTGGTTCCCATTCCCACTGTTGTAAAATGGGGGTGAGGGTACCTGCCACATGGGGAGGGGGAGGGAGCATGAAGTCTCACAATGCCTGTGAAACATTCAGCACAATGTCTGCCCCATGACAAGCTGCCAATAACTGTCAGCTCTTACAATTATTCCCCTGCAGCTCCTAACATAGTCCCAAACATATCTGATGTTTAGACTATATGAATGAATGAATGAATGAATGAATGAATGAAGTCCAGCCTCATTTAAAAAAAATTATTTATTTAGGGGTGCCTGGGTGGCTCAATTGGTTAAGCATCCGACTTCGGCTCAGGTCATGATCTCACAACTTGTGGGTTCAAGCCCTGCATCAGGCACTGGGCTGACAGTTCAGACCCTGGAGCCTGTTTCGGATTCTGTGTCTCCCTCTCTCTCTCTCTCTCTCTGCCCCTCCCCCACTTGTGATCTGTCTCTCTATCTCTCAAAAATTTTTTTAAGAGAGAGAACATGTGGGGCGCCTGGGTGGCTTGTCGGTTAAGTGTCCGACTTCAGCTCAGGTCATGATCTCACGGTCTGTGAGTTCGAGCCCCGCGTCGGGCTCTGTGCTGACAGCTCAGAGCCTGGAGCCTGTTTCCGATTCTGTGTCTCCCTCTCTCTCTGTCCCTCCCCTGTTCATGCTCTGTCTCTCTCTGTCTCAAAAATAAATAAAAACGTTAAAAAAATTAAAAAAAAATATTTAAGAGAGAGAACATGAGCAGGGGAGGGGCAGAGAGAGAAGGAGAAAATCCCAAGCAGGCTTTCTGTTAGCACAGAGCCAGACATGGGGCTTGAACCCATGAACCGTATGATCACGACCTGAGCCAAAAGCAAGAGTCAGACGCTTAACTAACTGAGCCACCCAAGTGCCCCGGTCTAGCCATATTTTATAAACATAGGACCTGAGAAGGTCAGGTCAATCAAATCTATGGCCCAGGGCAACACAGGTATCAAGGAACAATTTAAGACAGATTTGTACACTGAGCATGAAGGGCCAAAATAATAATGCAAAGCCCTCCAAAATACTGCAGTGCCTTCATCAAAGCTCTCTCAGGAGAGACACAATAAAGTGATGGTCCGAACTGGAGTTGTCACTGAGTCTTACCATATTTCTGTTATTTTAAAGTTCTTGTATTAGTCAGTATAGGAGAAGCTTTGTGCATTAACAAAATAACCCTAACATCTCAACGACTCAACACAACACAGATTTCATTCTAGTTCACAGTCTATATCCAGCACATGTAGGCAGGACCAGTGGAGGGACCGGATATATTTTCTCCATGCAGTCACTCAGGGATCCAGGTTGATGGGGGGCCTTCTCAACCATCCAGACAGGGGAAGGAGAAGCTGGGGGATGGTGCCTCCTTTACGGTGCCTCGGCTTGGAAGTGATACACGCCGCTTCTCGTACATCATCAGCCAGACCGGGGCTAACAGCAAGGACGCAGCTGCCGGGAGCTGGGAAGGAAGAGGAGAACAGAAGATGGGTGCACAGGAGTAATATCCACCCCAGTTCTTAATCCCCCTTTATTTTCTAATGAGAACTTTTCATCAAGACTCTAGAGCAGCTAGGTGGGTCAGATTCACAGAAATCTGACTTGAAACTTTCTATGCCTTCTCTTTTCTCCAAGGCAGGACTGCGATTTGCCTGTGTGACCTCTCTCTGTAGCTTGTAGAGACACAGGCAGAGAGCATTACAGATCTATGGTGGCCTTTGCTATACGTTTTATGCTTTGATTTTGTCCATGCTCATGTTCATTATAAGGCTGCTATTCCTTTATTTAGCCAATTTGACGGCGACAAATCCAAGCCTGGATGGAGAGTAGGGGGTTAAATTCATCTGACAACAGTATCCTTGCTATTACAGGGGAGCTTGTAACATCAGTTGGGCTGATTTAACAAAATTTATAATGTATTCCGCAGTTGATGGCTTGAGCCTAATTGAACACAAATTTGTAATACCATCCAGTGTTGTAATTAAAATGTGGTAAAATTAGCCCATCAAATATTGTATATACACACACTGTCACAGAGCCATCAACGGCTTTGTTTTGTATACGGTCAATTACGTTTTCAAAGTGGAATCCTCAGAAGAATCCATCAGACATTTCGAGATGAAAAGAAACCAATTGAGGACTTAAGCCTGCTCTAAATTGACCAGGAAACACCCGGAAAATTGTTTTCAAACAATGAGAGAAATTAATTTTCCAACGCAGTGATTTTGGGGTGCAATTAGTCTCCCACGTTATTTGAATGACCACAGGATTAAGGGACCCCGGTGGTGGCTCGGATGCATGAAAAGGGAGTTGTCTGTGTATCTCAGTCTAGAGTCCAGGCCATGCAGGAAAGAGAAGAAAAGACATCCGTCCCTGCCCCCCAAGACCACGATGACCCTTAAAAGGCTGATCTGCTTCAAGGTGGATCATCGTGCGGGCTTCCTTACCTACAATGACTCTTTTTTATGTGACGACTTATTCTACCACAAGGGCATCTTCAGATCAAGAATTACATTTGAGTCTAGACATACTCTTTCCTTAAATATTTTAAGAGGAGAATAAGAGGAACGTGGGGACACAGTGCTAGTGATGGGGAAACCGTTCTCACCACCAGGGACTCGTGTTTGCATTTTTATTAGCCTTCTGCTGAGGTAGAGCGGCTGGGGCTCTGTCTTCAACTTGGAAAAAGCAGAGGAAGGGATGGCCTAATAATGAGATGTCTTGGTTGCTCCTCTTATTTGGGGCATACACACTGATCTGCTCTGGGCGGCAGGGTGGGGTCCTCCACCTGAGCCAGCCCCATTCTCCCCTCACTGCCCCCTGGCGATGTTGAGTTGAACTTGGCATTAGCAGAAGGCAAGGGTAAGACCCCAACTTCAAGCTCAGGGTCTTTCAGGTTGGATCATCCACTAGAATAACTCATGGGACTCGGGAAAACACTGTACTTACTGTTACAGTTTTATTAGAACAAAGGGAGACAAAGGGCAAAGTCGGGCAGGAGTCCAAATTTGAAGCTTCTGCGGTCCTCTCCCCATTGAGTCCCAGATGGTGTTTCCCCCTCCCAGCTGTGATGTGTGACGATCGCTCAAAGAATATATTGCCAGTCAGGGAAGCTCTTGTGAGCGTCAGTGTCCTGAGTTTTTATTGGGGTTTCACTGTATAGGGATGACTGAATCCCCTGGCCACGCAGCTGAGTCTCCAGCCCCCTCCCCTACCACAGGTCAGTCTAATAATACATGCCTGAAAGCCCCCAGGGCTCTAATCATGTGGTTGGTCTTTCCACTGTGGCCAGCCTCCACCCTGAGCCATCCCCTAGACCTAAGCTATCTAGGAGTCTACCAGAGTCACCTCATTAGCATAAATGATCAGCTGTGGCCTGAGGGTCCCATGAATAACAAAGACCCTTCCATTACTTGGGAGATTCCCAGTGCTTAAAGGTTACCTCGTAGGAGCTAGGATCAAGGCCAGACCTCTTTTTGGGAGAAGTCAAATTCCTTAGACACAAGGTGATATTCCTCCCTGGGAGGAAAGACTAACTGCGTAGGTTTTACCTGTGGGCAGACTGAGCCAGAGATGCCCAGAGAGGCCAGGCTCTTCTCCCATGTTGCCCAAATCACACACACATCCGATCACGTCTCTCCACCCTCACCCCTGGAGCTGCACCGGCCTCTCACTGTGCCCTCTTCTTTTTCTTTTTCTTTTTTTTTAATTTATTTTGAGAGAGAGAGAGAGTGCGAGCAGGAGAGGTGCAGAGAGAGGAGAGAGAGAATCTCAAGCAGCCACGTGGGGCTCAATCCCACAAACTGTGAGATCATGACCTGAGCCAAAACCAAGAGTCAGATGCTTAGCCAACCAAGCCACCCAGTGGCCCCTCACGGTGCCCTCTTCTTATAAGGACACCAGTCATGCTGGATTAGCATTCATCCTGATGACCTCATCTTGATTACACTGGCAAAGATCCTGTTTTCAAATAAGGTCACATTCACAGGTACTGAGGTTGGGACTTAAACACATCCTTTTGGGGGGATGCAATCCAACTTGGAAGACAAAGAAGATTCTGGACATTTCTGTCTTGCTTACATCCTGTCCTGGATCCCCCCGCCCACCATCCCCAGCCCCACAAAAGTCCCTACTGGAAGGAGAGACGATGTCATTACCCGACCCCACCGACACCCAGTGCACATGCTCACCAGATAGAACTTGCCCTGTGCCGGGAGCAAAGGGGGGCCCCGGTGCCTTCGGGGTCTCCCTGGTGGGCTGGGGGGACCAGGCCTCATGTCTGCAGTGGGGCCAGGCCGGGCATCCGGGGTCCATGCCCAAGCAGGGAGCCCGCTGAAACAGCAGTGGGTGTCCGCGTGGTGTGGGGCCACCCTCTCTGTTGTGGTTGGTACAGGGTCCAAGCCTCCACGGAGACGGTAAACACTCCAACCAGGGAGCCCACTAGTGACTTGTGCAAGATGCAGCAGGGTTGGCCGGGGGCTTCTCCAGGGAGGGGACATCGTGTCCAGGCTGGGCCCGAGAAGGGCCCTGCTTTCTCAGGGAGAACAACTACCCTCATCTCAGGAAGCTAGTTCTTCATTACTTTAATCTTTCCCTCAGCTCTTTGCAGCTTTTCTTTTATCCAAGCAAGTCAGCCCCCGCCCCCTACTGCATCCTGGGAGCAGGTGGGGCAGGAAGTCTGTGCCAGGAGACTGTCCCTAACCTCAGCTGCTTGAGGGGAGGGTGGGAGGGCGTCATCTTATCCCCACAGTTAATCCTGAGGTCTGCTGTGACACACCCGCTCCCAACGCATCCTGGGTTCCCCCCACTCCCCGTGCACCCCGCAGCCATGCATTGGCTCGAGCTACTGTAACAACGCACCCTCACCCTGTGCAGCTTTGACAAGACAAGTTCACGGTCTCACAGTTCTGGAGGTGAAAGTCCCCACTCAAGGTGTCTTAGGGCTGCGAGGGACAGTCGTGTTCCAAGGCTTTCTCTAAGCTTCTGGAAGTTCCCTGGCTTGTGGCGACATAAGTCCTAACCTCATGCGGTGTTGTGCATGTTCAGGCATGTGTGCATGCACGTGCCTGTGTCCACATGTCCCCCCTCCCCTTTTTTTAAATGTATCTTTTTAAAAATGTTTATTTATTTTGAGGGGGGCGGGGCAGAGAGAGAGAGAGAGAGAGAGAGAGAGAGAGAGAGAGAGAATCCCAAGCGGGCTCTATGCTGTCAGTGGGGCTCGAACTCGGGGATCGTGAGATCGTGACCTGAGCCGAAATCAAGAGCCAGACACTTAACCGGCTGAGCCACCCGGGCGCCCCCATAAGTCCTCCTTTTTAAGAGGACATTGGTCATATTGGATTAGGGCCTATCCTAATGATGTCATTTTAACTCTGTAAAGACCCGATCTCCAAAACGAGGTCACATTCGGGCGTCCTGCGGTTTAGGATTTCAACATACGGATTTGGTGGGAGACGCGATTGAAGCCCTAACACGGCGGTATCCAGCCCGCATCGCAGCCTCACCCGGAGGCAGTCAGAGCCCTGCTGCTGTGAAGCTGCCACTCCCACGGGGACCCTGTGTCCCTCCAGAGCGGTTCCACAGGACCCTGGGACCAGGGCTTTTATCCGGGATATTGTTACAGATGGCACCTCTAAAAGCTGTGTTTTAATACCCTCTCAGCGGCCAGCCCTGCTCCCTGCGACCTCCCAGCCACAGCCTCGTGTCATCACGGGCCCCACCGGCTGTTAGCGCTGGGCGGGGAGGCGGGTGTCTGTAATCATCTGAACTGCTGGGAATGGGGGGCAGTTATTTGGGGGACACATTGCAGGGGGTAGGCACCAGGCGGCCAGCCTGCAGCCGAGCCCGGACATGCCTGGACGCACGGCAGCAAGGCTTGAGATTCAACCAGAAATCAGGTCCCCGCCCTCCGCTGCGTGGTTCTTCTCTTTCCCAGCCTTTTCTGCAGGTGATTTGGAAGCTTCCAGTGGAGATACCCTGTGGGCACACCGTCCCAGGGGTGTGTCCCACCCTTATTCCTGCTCAAAATGCAAAATACACACGCAGCCAACCCTCACTTCTGCAGACGGCAGCTTGGATTGCACACCTGTTCCCAACACAGCCTGGAAGAGCGTTTCATTGTGTTCCTTCGACGCCCCACATTCAGTTATCTCTTGACAAACGGTGGGCTCATATCTAAACTAAAATAAACTAGACGGGAGTGCCTGGGCGGCTCAGTCAGCCAAGCGACCAACTTCAGCTCAGGTCATGATCTCGAGGTCTGTGAGTTTGAGCCCCGCACCAGGCTCTGTGCTGACAGCTTGGGGCCTAGAGCCTGCTTTGGAATCTGTGACTCCCTCTCTCTCCACCCCTCCCCTGCTCATGCTCTGTCTCTCTCTGTTTCTCAAAAAAATAAATAAATGTTAAAAAAAATTTTTTTTTTTTTTAATTTTTTTTTTCAACGTTTTTTATTTATTTTTGGGACAGAGAGAGACAGAGCATGAACGGGGGAGGGGCAGAGAGAGAGGGAGACACAGAATCGGAAACAGGCTCCAGGCTCCGAGCCATCAGCCCAGAGCCCGACGCGGGGCTCGAACTCACGGACCGCGAGATCGTGACCTGGCTGAAGTCGGACGCTTAACCGACTGCGCCACCCAGGCGCCCCAAAAAAAATTTTTTTTTAAATAAATAAACTAGACCCCTTGCTTTTCATCAGAGGCAGATGGGCTCGTGCCTTTGAGTCGGGCTTCTTGGGCGCATCCGAAGGGCTCGTCAAGGTCACGGGGCCCGAGGACTTGCTGTGACAAGGGAACAAGTCATGTGGCATGTCCCCCAATCTGACAGGTATGCGGATTGAGCGGAAAAACTCTGTCACAGAAAAAGAAACACTAATGCCGGTGTCCCAGGGGACCCCGCCCAGCAGCTGTTCTGTGTTTGGGTGGGGGACGGGGGGCCGAGGATGAACAATCAGAGTGCAAGGGCACACAGGGACCCTGGAGTTAACGTCATAATCACCATAACTGTTATTGGTGGGGAGTTAGCTCCAGACCAAGTGCCCCGTATCCATTATCCTCTGATCTCACCATCTCCTTCCTCCTCCAGGACCCCCAGCACCCAGGGCCCAAAGTCTCAGGGTGCCGTGTGGAATCCACACCCCTGACCCTGTTTGTGGGCGTGTCTGTTGGTGAGGCCGGAGCGTAGTACTTGAAATCAGACCTGGAATCTGAGCCCGGCTGTGCCATCACTCACCGTGTGGCCGGGACTGACTCACCTCTCAACCCCGACCTTCCCCGACCTTCAGGCTCCTGATCTGTGAGTGATCACTCCTTACCCACTCCACTGCTTTAGAGGAGAAGACAGGCAGATGGGGCATGATTCAGGTAGGAGGCGGGTGGAGAGGAGGCTGGACAGCTGAGTCTGTGGTGATTACAGTGGGGAGTGTGAACTTCATGCCACAGGTAATGGAGAGCCGGGGAAGGCCTGTGAGTTGAGGAAAGAGTGTTCTAGGATCATCACTGGGGCCAGACCGTGAAGGGGGTGGTGATGAGAAGGGATGGAGGGGAGGACCCGCTCTCCCCGGTGGGCCCGAAGGACACCTGCAGGGCCACAAGGCAGCAGCCCAGGGCTGGCTCTGAGGGCACACGGGGAAGGGACAGCCAGGCCCCGGGCCAGGTGTGCCCCAGGTAGAGCTGAAGCTGGAAATACATTTTCCCATCCAGACCCCTGTCGATTATCCTGAGAGAAGCCAGATTCTGCCTGGGGCCTGGGGATGTGTCAGGCACTCGGGGAGACACATTAGCCATTCGGGAGGACTCTGAACCATCCCCAAACCCAGCCCTTCGCAACACTTGGCGAGACCCTGACCTGCCAGGCCGGTGTGGTGGGGAGGGCCCAGGAGTTCAGGCTCAATCTCGAGGCTGGCTCTGTTGGCCTGGAGCTGTGGCTCATCAGAAGAGAGGATGTTCCTTACAAGGCCTGGTCACAGACAGAAGTGTGGATCCAGATGCCCCCAGCGTCACCCCCCAGCCCCCGTTCACAGCTGGGTCTCGAACCTGGGTCCTCATGCCAGCGTGGCCCGAGTGCAGCCCTCAGCTGGGTAGAGGTAGCTCGGGGCCGATTCAGTTTGATTGAACCAACACCACCTGCAGGCCTCAAAGCCCTCGGCTCCCCAGGGCTGCAAGCTGCAGCCCGCCTTGCCTGTGAGGCTCCTCCACCACGAGGCCCCTTCAGCCGGGCCCGGCTCTTCTCCTTTGTAGGACCCACCGTGACCTCGGCAGGTGGATTCTGTGAGGTCGTGGGTTTCGTGTGCATAGATACACAGCCCCCCAGATAGAAACTGCTTCACGTGAACAGGGCCACCACTGCCACAGCCTTCAGCTGTGTCTCACGCTGGAGGTGCCCCGGGATTTTGTCCCGTCTCTCTGGATCCAGTGTCCCTGCTTTGGGCCTGCCCCACGGCCCAGAGGGAGGCGGGGACACAGCAGGACGGTCCTGCCCCTCACTCCCCTTCGCACTGGGAACACGACCCCGCCCCTCACCGGCGGCCCTCGGTCTGGGTGCCTCATTTCCCGTCTTCACGGAGAGACCCTGTGTCAGCTTGCTCAGGCCGCCGTAACAGAGTACCACAGGCTGGGGCCTTAAAAGGGAACTTACTGTCTCACAGTTCTAGAAGCCCAACATCAAGGCGTCGGCAGGACTGGTTCCTTCTGAGGCCTCTCTCCATCCCTTGCAGATTGCCGTGTCTTCCCCACGTCCTCATGTGGTTATCCGCCTGTGCACGTCTGTGTCCTGACCTCCTCTTCTTACAAGGACACCAGCCACGTTGGGTTAGGGCCACCAAATGGCCTCGTTCAACCTTACTCGCCTCTTTATTTTTTTATTGATTTTTAATGTTTATTTTTGAGAGTCAAAGAGGGACAGAGTACAAACGGGCGAGGGGCAGAGAGAGGGGGAGACACAGAATCCGAAGCAGGCTCCAGGCTCCGAGCTGTCAGCACAGAGCCCCACACGTGGCTTGAACTCACAGACCGCGAGATCATGACCTGAGCTGAAGTCAGACGCTTAACTGATTGAGCCACCGGGTGCCCCAAACCTTACTCACGTCTTTAAAGGCCCTGTCTCCAGTCACGTAATGGGGTACTGGGGACCTCAATATATAAATTTTCAGGGGACGTGATTCAGCCCATAAAAGCCATCTCCTCAGAAGGGCCTTCTCTGACCAGCCCTGACCTCAGTCTCCCTCTCTGTCACATCCCCCAGGAGCACCCAGCGCTCCTGACAGACCCTGTGCTCCCCACACTACCCAGCCCCCCACCAACCACGAGGACGGAGGCCTCTCAGGAGCAAGGGCTGTCTGGCAGGGGGTGGCCACTGTGCAGGGTGTCTCTGCCCCATGCAGGCTGTTGAAACAGGCCCTCCCGGTCCAGGGAAGGGCACTGGCATTCTCCGGAAGCTTCTGCATCTCGTGCCTGTGGTTTGGGAGGAGGAGAGGCTGCCCCATCATTTCTGGAAACAGAATTCGGTGGGGCCGGTGAGAAATAGCCTGTGGGCTCCAGCTCGCCTGCCTGCAGCCTGGCGGGCACGGGCAGCTCTTCCCCCTCCATCCCAAACCCACAAGGGGCAGGCGTCCCAGGGAGCCCGTGCTCCCCATGCCCCCTGCCTGCACCCGGGGCTCCCGCGTGCCAAGCCCTCTGCTCCAAGGGGCTACGCTTCCCAAACCCACTGCCTAATTAGTTTGCTCCCACCAACCCCTGACAGGCAGTGACCACAGGGCAGGAGACCTATTTGGTGGCAGATGTCACACGGCTCCCCAGCACGTCCCGGGCAGGAGCCCTGCACCTGCACACCTTCATTAAGCAAGTTAATTACTTGCCAACTTACGGGCCTGATCAGGCCTTCTGCATGGAAAGCTTCGCACCCTCGCAGCCTTGGGGCATCCCTGACTCCCACATAGGACCCCGCTTGGGGCTCTTCTGAACATTCCAGAATCCCTGCTCATCATTTAGCGAAGAAATCTGGCCGCAGACTCACAGGCAGAATGAGCGAGGATATTCATAAAGCCCAAGGCACGAGGGAGGAAACAAGTATGTTATGAAAATGTTTTCAGCGACAAACATACCTCGTTCGCCCCCGGGGAAATAGTTCTTCTCATTTGCTTTGTACCTACTGTGTGCAGGTGGGGGTGGGATGCAGGGGACCCTGCGGTGTTTGCACCACGGCACAGGCACTTGCTGACCTGGCTTTGGCTCGGGACCCCAGATAACCCTCTGTCCATTCTTTAATCCCCCGCCTCCACAGCAGTCTCCTTCTATAATAAGGAAGTGTGAGGTCCCCACCCACAAAGCCACTCAATATTTCACAATTAACAAACTCTTTTGTGATGCCTGGGTGGCTCAGCCGGTAAAGTGTCTGACTCTTGATTTCGGCTCAGATCATGATCCCATGGTTCGTGAGATCGAGCCCCACTTTGGGTTCTGTGCTGACAGCATGGAGCCTGCCTGAGATTCTCTCTCTCTCTCTCTCTCTCTCTCTCTCTCTCTGCCCCTCCCCTGCTTGCTTGCTCTCTTTGCCTCTCAAAAAGTCAATTACAAGTTCTTTTATATACTAGGTTATTGGAATCCTCTCTGAGAGATCCTGTGTCCACTTTACAGGTGAATAAACTCACGTGTAGAAGAGGAAAGTATATTAGAACTCTTCCAGTGGCAAGTAACAGAAAGTATTCAGCTCAATTTGATTATGAAGTGTGGGGGTGGGGGGAAGAGTAATCTCTTGGGTCATACAAGTGAAGATTTAGGAGTAGGGGTAATATTGGCTTCAGGTATAGTTGGATCCAGGTGTCAAAATGGGTCTTCAGTAATCTATCTATCCTCAGTTCTTGACTCCAGGCCCTCTGAGCTGGCTATATTCTCGGACAAACTCTGTCCTTACAGTGCAAAAGGACCAGCAGCTACTCCAGGCTTCTGTCCCACCAAGTGCATCACCACACTGAGCAGGTCAAAGCGAGACAGGTACTGGGACCTACCTCCTGCCCTTGACACCTTGCTCGAGGATTCACAGAGACCATCCAAACCCCCTTCCTGGCCTGGGCTGGCTAAGCTTGCTGGCCCGGGCTCCCTTGGACCACCTTGCCCAATGGGGCAAGACATCAGACTCTGCTTCTCCAGAGTCCCTCCATCCTGCTGCCTGCTCTGTCTCCACCAACACCTTTTCTCTGTGGCCCAGCCACTGTGCTCTGCTCTAAGTCATGCGCAGTTACCAGAGGGTACCGGCCAGCTGGTGGTCTACAGGGGCCCATCTGAGGTGGAGGACCCTCCAGCTCACGGGTTATGTTCAACGGGCACCTCCGTCTACAATAGCTCCCCAAACCCACCAGCTAGAAACCCTACGGTGCGTGGTGAGTGTTGGTCCACAGAACGGCCACCCAGAATGGAGCTCCATCCACAGTGGAGGTGGAGGGTGAACCAGCAGCCTCAGCAAGGGGCCACAGGAGTCATTAGGAGATGCTGTGGCCTGCACTCAGGGACAGGGGACAGTCCCGCCTGCAGGCCAACCACAACTTTAATGAGCTGGGCCCAGCATCAGGGCCCCCCGTTCCCAAGGCTACAAGATCTGGAAGACAGCAGCTGACACCACAGCTTCTGGAACTTCATTGCATTTGTCTGTCCCCTGTATCACCCAGAATTTGAAGACTCCAAGCTAGGCATGCACCAAAAACTCAACAGATGTTTGTGGAAGCTAAAACGTTTCTCATCCGTCTGCCTTGGCCCCATCTGTAACTCTCACCCCTTCCTCCCTATTGCAATTTCCTGAGGGATCACCCCCCACCATCACGAGGCCAGTGGCTATAGCATAGGGAGGCTTGGCTGCTGTGGCTTGGGTAGAAGAATCTGCTTGGATTGCTCACCTAATTTCAGTTTTTCGTCAATAATATGGAAATATTAGTAGCCCTCTTTCCATTGCAAGTAAAAGAAACCCAAGCTCAAACGTTACTTAAGCAGAAGGAAAAATGTGAGGATTCAAGTTACTAAAACATCCAGAGTGAGGACTTCAGGCACAGTCGGATCAAGGGGCACAAGCCTGGTGTTCAAGGCTCATTCTCTGGGCCACACTAGCCTCTGTGTTGGTTTTGTGTGGATGGGCTCCTTCTTCTGTGCCTGTGTTTGAATCTGCACTCCCCTAACACAGATCCTGAGACAGATATTTGAGTGAAAATCTTTTATTTGGGAGTTTGGGGAGGTAGGAAGTGAGACAGGGAAGGGAAACACTCAGCATAGTACATTGCTAAGCAAATTGCCCCTACGGGCACCCGGAGGTTAGGCCCACTGAGGAAGCCAGGGAGACTGTTCAGCACGTGCCCCAGGGTTGTTCTACCTGAGGGGCAAGGGAGCTGGGCTGTTTGCCCACCATTGCGCATCCAGCCATCCAGTTAACTCCTGGCACCTGGTGAGCTCACTCCCCAGCCGGGGAAAGCTCTGAGGCACGGACCCGTAGGAAGCAATGCCTGGGGTTTGCTCTGTTTGGACCAACCGATTCTAGCCAGAGTGCTGGCTAGCACTGATTGGCCGAGAGGGTCACGTGCCCCGGCCTCCGCGGAATCTGCTCAACGTCCTGTTAGGTCACGTGCTCACCCCAGAACTTGGCACACGCGGACTCGTCCTGTATCGCGTGTTCGCCGGGCCTCCTGCTGGTCCGCCCCAAACTATTAGACGAGGGGAGGAAAAGGGGGTGTTATAACCAGGAAAAAAGGGACCGGTAGCTGAGTAGGGGGAGACCACAGACCTCACCCCCAGAGACCCATTGGGTCGTTTGAGAATCAAGGACAGTCAGCTGCGGAGTGTGGAGGGCAAGGCTCGGCACCTGACGGGCACCTGGGGCTCGTCTCAGCCAGCGGCCCCCACGGGATCCGCGGATGTGCCGCCCTAAGCCTGCCGCTTCGGTTCCCCCTTTTCGGGGCTTTCTTTTTTCTTCCGCTAGATTTTTGCATTTTTCTGAAGTCTCGGACTTTGTTTTTTTATATATATACAGAAAAGAAAATGGGGAAAAAATTTTTTTTAGGCTGCAAGTCGGAGCTCCCAGTGCCTGCTGCCTTCCCCGACCCTCGCATCAGCTTTGCGAGAGTGTGCTCGCTCCCCAGATGGCAGAGGCAGCCATCGGGTCGGGGGCCAGGCCTCAGCAGCGGCAGGCGATGGTGATGAGGGGGGGGGGCAGCCGGCCCCATTAAGTCAGCACAACCCGCCCGGGCGTGGGCGAGCAGAGTCCTCGGACTTGGCCCTCGTCAAGGGAACCGTGCAAGCAGCCGGCTAAATTCTACAGCCTCGTGGCTCAAACACGGGCTCATCACAGGCTCTCCTAAGGTCTAGCTGGGGCTTCCTGGCATTATGCTTTCATCCGGGACACGCTTATTGAGTACTTGCTACCTGCCAGGCACCGTCCTAGGCACGGGGGACACAGCAGTGAACGGAGAAGCCCAAACCCCTGGCTTGGTGGAGCGTACATTCTAGCAGGGATAACTAATTGTAAAGGTAACGATTAGGTGAGTTGGATGGTGTGTTAGGAGATAGTAAATGCTATTTAAAACTAGATGAAGGTAATAGGGACCTGGAGAATGGGAGCGGGGTGGGGGTGGGGTCTTAAGGGGGTGGGCCAGAGTGGACCTCCTTGAAAAGGTGAAGTGCCATCAGAGATTTGAAGGAGAAGGGAAACGAGCCGCTGGATGTCCCAGAGACCAGGGTCCACCAGTGAGGACAGCCAGCGCAAAGGGCCTGGGGTCACGCATGCCTCGTGTGTTCCAGCAGCAAGGAGACCAGTCGCAGATGGGGCTTAGGCAAAGAGGACAGAGGTTGGAAGTGGGGTCCTGCCCGCCCTTGTAAGAACTTCCCTCTGTGAGGTGAGCCTTCAGAGGGTTTGGACAGAAAAGGGAGGGGAAGAGGCAGGGCCCCACCTGGTGCTTTCCCTCTGGCTGCCTGCTGAGATTCGATTGCAGGGACAGAGGTGGATTTGGGAAATGCAAATGCAGCTGAGGAGGCCGGCTGGGAACTGGGTGGGAGCAGAGCAGGGTGGATTCTGGATACATTTGGAAGGACAGATTAGGCAGGGAGTGTGAACAAGGAAAGGAAGTCAGGCAGGTCTCCAGGGATGGGGCCTGAGTGTGGAGTGGCTGGAGCGGCTGTTAACCTAGGTGGAGACGTCCTTCAGCAGGGCTCCGGGTGGTGCAGGGAGGTGCTGGGAATTCAGTTTGGGGCTGGAAAATTTCAGACACTCAAGTGAAAATGTCAAAAAGGCGATTGTGCGTGTGGGTCTGCAGGTGTCAGAGGGATGCGTTCGGGGGTCATTGAGGGAGTGCAGTGGAGGGAGAGGTCCAAAGCCCAAGCCCTGGGGCCTGGTTAGGACTTAGGGAGTGATAGAGAAACCTGTCTGCAGGGTAGGAAGACAGTCCAGGAAGCCAGGGGGAGAAATTCTCCCAGGGGCTTGGACTGAGCTCACAGAGCTCCAGCGGCGTCTGGAGGGGCCGAGTTTTGAGTTTTCGAGAGGAAGGGAGCCCAGGAAGGTCGTGCCGCACAGCCGAGCAGGCAGATGGGCCACTGGAGCAGGGGGTGGGGTGGGGAGAGCTTTCTCGGCTGCAGCAATGCCGGCACCTCCCTGCGTCTACACCGCGGGAGTAGAAAGAAAGGGCGCATTCCTGATGCAAGTCGTGCCTTCGCCGCTCACATCCCCGGGGGCTTTTACCAAATTCAGAAGGAATCCAGGCGGCCCACAAGCTACCAACGGCCACCCCCAGACAGATGTCACCACTTTCCCGCCCGTGACTCCTTCAGGCTGATGCAGGGCCTGGCAACCCGTTCCTGCCCCCTCCCTCCCCCTCCCTGGCTGAATAAGTTAGGCACTATTCTAAGTTCAAACTAAATAAAGCAGTTTAGAGTGACTAATTCTTTGTGAAATGTATGCTCCCCAACGTCTTTGCTGCTACCAATGCCGGGCACCATTTATCACCCTGATTTCAGCTGTGTGGATTCTGGAAGGAGCTCCCAGGCTGAGGTGGCCTCATTTCCAGCAGGAGGGCAACCGCACCTGAGTCCCCCCACCCCTTCGTCTTCCTCCCCACCAGGGGCAGGGCTGCAGGAGCGACTCTGGGATCTGCAGTAAATAGGGGCGGGTTTGTAAGAGATGCCATCACCCATGTGGCCATTCGCAAGGCCACCTCAGGACTTCACAGTTGGAGAGGATGGAAGGAAGGTGCTGGGCTAGGCTGGGCCAGAGACCGTTTCTTAGAGAAGATGTGACACAAGCAGGACCCCAAGGGCCAGGGGCTTCGGAAAGGTGACCGGAAGCTCTGGGGGCACCTGCTGAAGGGCTTGGAGTGAGCAAACATGTGGAGGAGGGTCTAGAAGAACATGAGTGGAGCATGCAGGAGAGGGAAGGCCCTTCCTCCCCTAGGCCCCATCCTTGCCTGTTCAAACCTGCCCCTGATCCTCAGGCAGAGCCCTCTCTCCCTGCTCTGGACTCCCAGCCCCTCAACCTTCCCTGACCCCAGCCCAGTGGGGTCATCTGTGTCCAGACTGGCCTTCCCCTAGACTGGACACTCCTTGCTGTGTTGAAGTCTAGGAGGAGGGGCATCCGAGAGAGAGAGGGAGCAGCCAGTGCAAAGGCCCTGAGGTCCAGCATGCCTCCATGTGCGCAAACAGCAAGGAGCCCAGTAGCCAGAGAAGTAGCATCCCAGGTCTGATCCATAGGCTGGCGCAGGGTAGGAGCCTTCAGGATGACAGGTGAATGAATGGAGGGAGGGGAGGATAGAGAGATACGCGCGTGTCTGGTGGACAGCCTCCATCCGGGTTTTACCGCAGTTATGTTATGCTCTGGTCCTGAAACGTGCCTGTTTCGGTGTGCCATGAGCGTGGGGGTGGTTGCGGAGTCCCGTCTTCGTCTTGCTGGGACCATGCAAAGCCGTCGGGAGCTGGGTATCAGGACCCCGATGATGAACCCAGGCTGGTGGCACCTGTCTGCCTGGAACACAGGCACCCCTCCTGCCCATTGTGGGAGCCTCACTCTTCTGTGTAAGATGGGGGGCTGGCTGAGGTGTCTGGAATGGAGACAGGAAGAGAGGCCTTGGACAACCTAGCTCTTGTAAACAGCGCTGTGGGCTGGAGTGGGTTTCCTTCTAGATGCAACTGGGGATGGCAGGAACCTCCCTGGAGACCCCAGAAAATTCTGAGTCACCTTAGGGAAGGCACTAGAAGCAGGGACAGGGGCCTGGGAGCCCTGAAATCCTCGGCATCTGGCTCCGAGTTGGAGCAAAAAGCCGAACGTGGACCCTCCTCCATCCTGTTGGAGGAGTGAGGGCTGCAGGTGTGGACCCTGGAGGCTTCCACTCAACTGATGTTTGGTGCTGCTTTTTTTTCCTCCAGAAGGAGTCAAGTCCAGGGGCCAACTCAGAGGGGAGGCCTTGACTCCTGAGGGATCATCTTAGTAAACAAACATGTATGTACTAGGTACACCCCACGGGTCTGTTTTTTACTTCTCATAACCTTGGAGACAGCAACCCATTTCCATCTTAAAAGTGGGAAAGAGGCCCAGAGAGGTTGTGTGACTAGCCAAAGGTCACAGAGCACATGAGTGACTGAGTTGGGATCCAAACCAAGATTTATCTGGCTCCCAGGGGACTCTACCGACCCACTGCTTGATATCAGTCTGAATCCTGGTCTCAAGGAATGGAGGTTTTGAGGTTGGAGAAAGCATTCGATTTTTACCTTGAAGGAATGATTCTCCCATCCCCAGAGTTCAAAGGGGCCTCGGTTATTCTTTCTACTGTCAGATTTCCCAGAAAATCAAAGACACTAAATTTATTGTGTTTAACACGACTTCTCAAGCATCCCAATAATGGCTCTGATTTATAGCCAACGCGTTGTTTTAACCACATTACAAATGATAAAAATCAGTCCTGCAAATACACCTCAAGAGAAACCGTATTAAAGGAAGAAAAGAAGCGGTGAGATTAGATGTTGCATTAAAAGATAGAGTGATGGATTAAGGCCCAAAGTGTAAATTTAGTGAGACTCGCCAGAAAAAGTTGGAGGGGCAGTAAATCCAAAGTGACAATCTCTGTGCGGTGTACCAATATTTGTCACTTTTATTATAGTTTGTTCAGAAGTTGTAGATGGGTCATTATTTTTTTTTTTTAAAAAGCACAACAAAGTTCAATAAAGCTTAGAAATGAAAGCTGCTTTTGCTTCAGATACAACCTAAAACCTCAAATCCAACCCACTGTGTCTGATCACAGAGTGTTACATAATGGAAGTTTCTTCCTGTGATGTCCAGAAAACATTCCAAACCCAGAAAATGTGGGGAAGGCTCTTGGAGGATCCCAGGTCATACCCGGAAGGCAGGGAAAGACAGTGCCCACATCTAGAAAGTGGCAGAACCCCACCCCCACCCACACCCTCATTAACGGCAATAACAATGACAATATCAGAGGGTCTGACGTTTCTCCCTGTCACTCACTCAAGGGGCTTCTGAGAGCCATCTCTTTGTCCTTTCTGGTCCAAGCTGACCCATCCATCAACCAAAGTGGGTATGATCAGTCCTTGTAGCACCAGGTGGCTTTGTAGGCACCTCTATTCTAGCCGCTCCCTCTGCCTGTTGTGACTCCTTTCACCTACTTGGCTTCTTTCCCTACCTCCTCCTTTTTAGAAACCCCCACTGTCTCGGGGCACCTGGGTGGCTCGGTGGGATAAGCGTCCGACTCTTGGTTTCGGCTCAGGTCATGATCGCATGGGTGGTGGGTTCAAGCCCCACATTGGGCTCTGTGTTCATGGTGTAGAGCCTGATTGGGCTTCTCTCTCTCTGCCCCTCCCCACTTGCGCTGTCTCTGTCTCTCTCAAAATAACATAAATAAACTTTAAAAAAAGAAACCCCACTGTCTCAACGAGGTCTACTCTGAGCACTGTCTTTTAAATGCTCTGTTTATTGAGGTGTGATCTGCAGGCAGTGAGAGGCATAGAGCTTAAGTGTGTAATTCAATGAGTTTTGACAAATACATCCAGGTAAACACCACCCAAGCCTAGATATGGAACAATGACCATCATCCTTCTTTAAAACTTCAAATTGTTTCCCCTTCTCCATCCCCCGCTGCTTGATATTTTTCTTTTCCCATGATACTCATCACCTTCTAATTCACTTATTCATTTTTATGTGTATTTATTTACTTATCCATTCTATTTTTTACCCATTTACAGTATTACTGCGTATGGTCTTTTTCACCAAAATAATGTAAGCACCACAAGGGCGGAAATGGTTCTCTCTCTTGTTCACAGATCCCAAGAGCCTAGAATAGGGCCTGGGACATAGTAGGTGCTCAGTAAATATATTTGGAATGAATGAATGAATCCCCACTTCATAGATGAGGACAGTGAGTAAATTGCTGAAGAGAACACCATGAGTTGGTAAAGGAGTAAGAAAGTGAACTCAGGTGGTCTGGCTCCAGGGTACCATGGGTGGTCAGTGTCTCATGATGCCTCTCAAGGATGAGAAGATCCACCAGGTTAGGCTCACCCAATAGCCCACCCAATAGGCCCAATAGTCCTACCTTTCCCAAGGCTTCCAGTCACCATCTTGCTTCAGCCTGCACTCATGAGTCTCCTGTTCTTTGTGACCAGCTCATCAGGCAAAACAGAACATCCACTGATGGTGTAGACTGGCCTGTGTGCACTCGTGCTCTGGACTGTGAGCTCATCAACTGTGGGGGCCATGTTTGGGTCACACTGAGGTCCATGTGCCCACATAGTGACCTCCCAAGGTATAGACCAAAAATGCCTGTTGAAAATAGGTGGATAGATAAATGGATGGGTAGATGGATGGATAGATGGATGGGTGGATGGATGGACAATTGAATAAGTAACAACATAAATACATAACTGTACTTCCCAGAAAATCTTCTGGAATCACAGAGTATATCACCAAGGATGGAGACATATTAAGACAGTGAAGGTTAGGTGGAGACAGACTTGAAAAGCAGCTGGCATTTGTTTTGGGGAGATCTTCTGCCCAGATACCAAGGCCCTCATTCCACCCAAAGGCTGATTTGCTTGGATGGAGTGAAGTGAAAATACAGAAGCAATTGGATAGGACAAATGCACACTACAGTGTGGACAACCTCCAGACCTCATGGCTTTCCCACTCAATTTAAAGATGAGTTTATAATCTGGAGGAATCTCAAGCATGATTAGGAAAAGGATTATTTGGGGATAAGAGACAACCTCCTAGTCCCAGCCCCAATGCCTTACTCATACATGTCATGTAGGTAGCTTCCCACTCTGCCTTCTATTTTAGGGGAACTCTGATCACCTCCAAATCCTTCCCCCGAGCCCTGTCCTCCCAGTAGACTCAGAGGAAACTGTTTCCCCTAAGGGTGTAACTTTGAGTATGTTTCTGTTCCCCAGAATTCAAGCTTCTGTCAGTTCTGTCGAAAGAGGTTCTTTGTTGTCATATTTTTAAAGAACTCTAGAATTGCTCTACCAAAGTTTCCCCCAAAGAGCCCGAGACCCAGACCTGCTTATCAGATGTTATTAGGACCTAGCAGAATCCTGTGGACATGGGAGGGGAGAGGAGACAGACTTGGAGATCTAGCCAAAAAGCCATTCCTTCTCTTTCTTTCCTTCCCCTATAGATTGGCACATGGCCAGTGTGAGGACAGTCACATGGAGGTTCCCCCATGGACCATACCCCCAGCATTCACACTTTTGTATGGTTTTCTCCCACTCTGGGCTTGGCCATGTGACCTGCTATTGCCAACGGGATGTAAGGGAGCTTGACACAAGCAGAGTCCTGAAAGGGCACATGCAGATTAGGGCTTGTGATCTTGGAAGATTCCCTCTTAAAACTCTAACACCCTGCTGGGGAGACCATGCTGGGGTGAGAGATGTGCTCAGCCAACCCTCAGCTGTTCCAGACATCCCAGCCGAAGTGCCAGGCATATGGGTGAAGCCATCTGGAAATTCTCAACCCCAACTGAGCCCCCAAGTGACCACAGCTACACAAGGAACACCAGATGAGACCAGCAGAAGAAACTTCCAGCTGAGCCCAGTCCAGTTAACAGAATAAATACATGGTTGTCGTTTTAAGCCATCAGCTTGTAGAGTGGTTTCTTATACAGTGTGGTGGATTAAAATATGTCCATAAGTTTTTTGTTACTCCCCCCCTCCACCACCACCAAAAGGAGCCTAATTCTCCTCTGCTTGTGTGTGGACTGGACTTGGTGACTCACTTCTAATGAATAGCATTAGGAAGTTCTTGTGTGTGACTTCCAAAACTAGGTGATTAAAGGCATTGCTGCTTCCTTCCCCGCCTCCTTCTCCCCCTCTGTCTCTCAGACAACTGACTTTGAGGAAAGCTAGCCACCATGTCATGAAGACACTCAAGCAGCTCTAGGGAGTGATCCACACGTGAGGAACTGAGGCCTCCTGCCAACGGCCATGTTGAGTGCGCCATCTTGGAAGCAGATCCTCCAGTCCCAGTTGAGCTTTCAGAAGACAGCAGACCCCACCAACATCTTGACTGCAACCCACAAGAGACCCTGAGCCAAAACCATTCATCTAAGCCACTCCCGGATTCCCGACTCTTGGAAATCGAGTGAGATAATAAATGTTCATTATGTTGAGCTGGTAAGTTTTGGGGTGATTTGTTATGCAGCAGTAGATAATTAACACACCCAGCAAGAGATAACTGAAATAGCTGGTGTGCTCTGGTACCATGCCAGAGGTTGTCAACGTTCTAGACTGTGACATGGCATATGGCCTCTCCTCCAAGCTTCCTGAGTGTTGCTTGTCCTGGCTACTCCCCTGGAACCCCCAAACCTTCTCTTGATTTACCAGTTATAAGGGGGTCATCTCTGGGCTGGCAGGGGTCCTACAGAACCCTGGAGCCTGCTCTGGCATATGGCCATGTCTATCCACAAACACCAAAGCCCAATTCATGGTGATGTCAACTATTTTGATGCCCCCTCACTCACTCATTCTAGGAGTTAGCAGAGAGTTGTCATGGCTGTCTTCATCATGGCTGTCTTCACAAGGGAGACCTGTGGTGTCTCCCTCCCTATCCTGCCTCTCAGAGGGAACAGCCGACAGGGTGTTTTGGGGGAGGATGTTTTCCCAGGATGTCTCCCTAAGGAACAGGGTCTCTTGTGCAAGAACCAGAAGGCTGTTTGATTCCCAACTCTTCTGGAGCCCCTCACCCTGCCTAATACAAGCAAAAAACATCTTGCAGACAAATGCATGTACATCTCTCTGCTTTCCATCCCTCCCTTTGATGGATTTTCCTATCAGTAGAGGGATGCCATCAGAGCATCACAGAATGAAGCTCTTATGTAAATCTGCCCCTTAGGACTCCCCCTCCTATAATCAGGCATTTTCATACATTGCTGGTAGGAGTACAAAATGGTACAACCCTCCCATGGAGGGAAATCTGATCATAGCTAACAAAACTTCATGCATTTTCCCCCAATCCAGCAATCCCAGTTTCTGGAATCGACCCTGAAGATACACTTCCAATGATACTACACAGATATACTGGTAAGTGATGACAACATTATCCGTAATAAACACTCATACATCTGAGAGTGGCTGAAAAGCCTGTGGTACATTCGCATAATGGATACTATGCACTTGTTGAAAAAAATGAAGATCTCTATATCTTGATATGGAGTGGTTTCCAGGATACACTGCTAAGTGGAAAAAGCAGAGTATAAAAAGTATTTACTGTGTGGTTGTTGTTTGTATAAAAAAGAAAGGAAATATATATATATATATATATATATATATATATATATATATATATATATATATCGGCTAATTTAATATATATATATAAATCAGCTCTATATATTGACTAATATCGGCTAATTTTTGCAAACAGAAACATCAGACAGTAACCTCAAAATTAATGAAATTGGCTACCCCAAGGGGGCTACTTCTCTGACTATACCTTTTTTATACAGTTTTCACTTTGGTATCCAAAATGAACTCAACAAGGTTGGAGGGAAATGCCCCCAAATGATTAAGAACATAAAAACAACAACAACTACAACTACAACAACAACAACAACAACCCAACAAAAAATGAACCATACTATATATGAAACTGATGACATAACCATAGAGAGAACTTTTTACAAAAAATAGTTAATCCAGGAGCACCTGGGTGACTCAGTTGGTCAAGCATCCGACCCTTGATTTTGGTTCGGGTCATGATCTCACGGTTCTTGGGATCGAGACTTGCATTGGGCTCTGCACTGAGTGTGGAGACAGCTTGAGATTCTCTCTCTCTCTCTCTCTCTCTCTCTCTCTCTCTCTCTCTCTCTCCCTCTGCTCCTCTCCCCCACTCATGTTCTCTCTCTCTCTCTCTCTCTCTCTCTCTCAAAATTAAAAAAATTTAAAAAAATAAATAAAAATAGTTGACCCAAAGTTAAAATAATTTTTTTAATGTTTATTTATTTTTGAGAGAGGGAGAGAGAGAGACAGGGCATGAGTAGATGAGGGACAGAGAGAGAGGAAGACCCAGAACCCGAAGCAGGCTCCAGGCTCAGCTGTCAGCACAGAGCCCAACGTGGGGCTTGAACCCACAAACCTCGTGATCATGACCTGAGCCAAAGTCAGATGCTTAACCGACTGAGCCACCCAGGCGCCCCTCATCCAAAGTTTTTTTTAAATCTCCTCAAGCTTTCTTAGTTGGCAAGTCTCAGCCACAATAGGCGTTCAATAAATGCTTTCTGAAGTGAGTGAGTGGATGGGTGGATGGATAGGTCAAGGACAAAGGGAGCTGGGTGTTTTATTTTCCCCTTAGCCCAGATGTCTCTGGGCCGGTCACAATTTATGTAATGTAAGGTCTTCGTATTGCAAAAATGAGCCGCAGGCTGTTTCCATGGCCCTCTATGACATCTCATGCTCCCCAACACGATTCTGAAATCCCACTCTTGCTGGCTTCCTCCCGTTCCTGGTCCTGCCCACCCCCCACTTCCTTACCAATCTCCCAGGGGAGATGCTTCTTCATAAAACAATTGCTATTTCATTTGTTTGCTGGGACTGCCATAACCAAGAACCACAACTTAGGCAGCTTAACAGAAACGTATTGTCTCTAGGTCCTGGAGGCCTGGGGGGTCCAAGATCAAGGTGTTGGCAAGGTTGGCCCCTTCTTTGGGATCTCCTTGGTTTGTAGATGGCTGTCTTCTTCCTGTCTCACATTGTCCTCCCTCTGTATGCATCTCTGTGTCCAAATTTCCCCTTTTATAAGGATGCTGGTCGTATTGGATTAGAGCCCACCCTGATGATGTCATCTTGACTTGATCATCTGCAAACAGCCTATTTCCAAATAAGGTCACAAGGGAGGAGAGGCCCCTTTCTGGCCCCCGTATCACACAGACTTGCGGCCACCTTTGCAGGGAACTCAGGCTGGTGTCTGTCCGGCTCTGCCCCGGGGTGTTGCCCTGGCTCCACAGTTCCCTCAGGGTTGGAGAGCCTAGACGGCCCCTCCTCTTTCCCCTCATCAAATACTAAGCAATTATGTCAGAAGGACGCTGAAACAGGAGGCCGCCCTGGCAGGGCTGGGAGGTGGGGGGTGGGGGCGGGGCCGCAGCTCTTGGCTTAGTTCAAGGCACAGGGTCCCATGTGCTGCCAGATGACAGAATGCATTTGTGCATGAAAAGAGAAGCCTCAGAACAAAAGACAGAGAACAACACATGCCCCGCTCTTGGCCTTGGTGATGCTTGACATTTCTGGGAAATGAATTTAGCGCAAAAACCAACAATTCAAAACCTTGTGCCAAGTAGCTGATGCGAATAGAACCAGTGGGGGAAGGAATAACGTGCAGATGAAGCAGGTCCCAAAATAGCTGTCGTTTGCTGCTGCGTCCACACGGGCAGAGGGAGGCAGGCTGTCAAGGGAGCTGTGTATGAAAGCAGGAAAAGAGGTGGGAGTGAGGGCCCGGCTATTGAGGGAAAGAGTGTACGTGTATGGGTGGTGGGGCTTGGCGGGGGGCGGGGGGGGGGGGCGGATATTCTGCTTTATTCAGATTCTCGGTCTCTAAACTCCCATCAAACCGTCCAAACCCAAATTCCATGTCCCCCGAGGGCCTGGCCGCTTACTGAGCCGTGGCCGTCGTGTCCCAAGACCCTTCCTACTCAACATGTCCCAGAAGGACTTATTCTCTCATTGCCCCCCCCCAACACACCCCAAACTCGCTCCTCCCCACCGCCCCCCATCTCAGGGTGAAGGGGGGTTGTCTTCCCCTCGCCTTCCCCCATCCAAACTGCCTCTGTGTCTTCCATGTAGAGACGGCCTTGGGCCGTGTGAATGGGTACAGGCTTGAGAGCCAGACTGCCAGTGTTCTGAGTTCAAATCCCACTCTCCCACTTGCTAGCTACGTAACCTTGAGCAAGTTTGTTTCAGGGTCCCCTTCCGTAAAATGGTAATGACAACAGTACCTGTTTTCTATGGCAGGTAGGAGATCTCAATGACTTAGAACTTGTAACAGGACAGAGCTGTCTACATTAAATACTCAAGAATGTTGACTCTTATTATCTCTGTCATTAGTATATCCTTGCTCTCAGATATGCCCCATTTCCCTGTCCCCACCATCCCTTCCTGAAATCTTCTCTGCCCTCTCAATCTTCTTCCAACCTCCCCCTGCCACTGGGGCATCCAGGGTGATGGTCAGCCAGGAGGGCTGGCTCCTGGGCAGGGCCAACGCTATTCCTCATCTCAGAGGTTGAAGGGACAGCCCTGTCCCTCCCCTTAAGACCACTCCTGTCCTTCCTGGCCCCTAGATACTCTTACCTTGGAGGCTGTAGTGTGTTGAATAGCATGTTCTCCAAAATTCACATCCACGCAGAACCTCAGATCTTGTGATCTTATTTGAAAATAGGGTCTTTGCAGATGTCATTGAGCTCATTTGAGGTCATGCTAGATTAGGGTGGGTCCTGAATCCGATGGCTGGTGTCCTTATAAGAAGAGGACACGACACAGAAAAAAGTACACACAGAGAAGGCGGCCGTGCAAAGACACAGACAGAGACCAATCAGAGTGAAGCAGCCAACACACACATGCCAAGGATGGAGGGAAACCACCAGAAGCTGGAAGAGGCAAGGGGGGAGACCCCCTAGAGACTGGAGGGAGCGTGGCCCTCCCAACACCTTGATTTTGGAACACCGACCTCCGGAAGTGTGGGAGAATACATTTCTATTGTTTTACGCCATCTGGTTTGTGGTAACTGGTTACGGTGGCCTCAGGAAACAGCACCTATGTGTCCCCGTGCTCCTCATTCAGTACCCCTGACAAGCAGCCACCTGGGAGTCAACCTGCGTCCCTGCTGACCAGCAGCCAGGATGTGACATTTTGTAGGTGTATTTTATTTTATTTTATTTTATTTTATTTTATTTTATTTTATTTTATTTTATTTTACTTTATAGAAAGAGAGAACTAGCACGAGGGAGAGGGGCAGAGGCGGGGGGAGAGAGAGAATCTCAAGCAGGCTCCATGCTTAGCATGGAGCCCGACACCGGCTCAATCCCACGACCCTGGGATCGTGACCTGAGCTGAAGTCGGACACTCAACTGACTGAGCACCCAGGCGCCTCTATTTTTTTTTTTTTTTGACGTTTTGTAGATGTTTAATTAAATTGGTATTGATTCGGATTTTGCAATTTCTTTTCCATATTGCACAGCCAGCGATAGCTTTTCCCTGTTTCAAATGTTTTCTTAGTCTTTGAAAAGCCTCAGCACAAAGGCCCTGTGCTTACATGACCTGGTAGGTGGAGCACCCCCACCCTGATGCCTCCTTTCCGGACTTGGAGATGCCCCTGGGGACAATGCGAACCCTGCCCAGCCGCCACTCGCTGCCTGCCCTTGGTCAGAGAAAGCGGGCCCACTCCTGCACGGCCAGGGACCAGCCTCAACGCCTCTCCCGTCAGGGCTATGGAGGGGGCAGGCATCCACTCTCTCCCCACTCCCTGGGGCTCCTCCAGTTGGACCCCTACAGAGCCAGGCAGAGGTTTGGCCAAGGGGCAGTGGGCGCCGGTGGGCGGAGACCCTCCCTAACATTCCTGGCCTCCTCCAAGCCTCTGAACTGTCTTAGAGATCGAGACTTTACGAGAGAAAAGGTCAATGCCTGACCTTGGGGAGAGCCCCCCTCTTGCCCTCCCCCTCCTTCGTGGATTGCACCCCTGCCCTTTGCTTCCCGTGGCTCCCTCTCTGCCGGTCTCCCGTGTGCCTGTCCCCTACCTGGAAGGCGCCTTCCGCCTTTTGTGCCACCCAACGCTGACCGTGTCCATGAGATTCTCTCGAGGCCTCGAGCCACATCCCGCCCTGAGCCTCGGTCTCTTCCTGTGATGAAGCAGGAGCACAGAGTGCTGGTGAGCATGAGAGAGGGTGCCTGTCTCTCGCGTCACTGGGCGACCAGGCGATGCCTCAGGACAGAGTGTGACACACGTGCAGCCAAGTTGAAGGCAGTAAGTACCACCCAGGGAAGAGACCAGTGCACGACGGAGACCACGGAGAACACACACACACACACACACACACACACACACACACACACCGAGCTCAGGTGGTCAGGTGGGGCGGGGTTTACTCGCAGCGAGGTTGGAGAGGACAGATGCACAAGCGCCAGCCCCTTGCTGTGCCTCAGTCCCCCATGGGCTGCCCGCACCCCACTTCCTGCTGCAGTGGAAGGGCCCCAACCCATCCCCTGTAGGGTCTGAAATACAGACAGCCGCGGGCACGCCCGAGGGCCACTGACCCGCACGCTGAGCAGAACGAAGGAACACACACTGGGTCTGAAATAAGTAAAGGTCCCCCCATGCGAGGCAATCATCCCTTCCCAGCCTGCGCGGGCTCCCTACCTCCTGAGAAAGAAGGGTTCCAGGCCAGGGTCCATCCTTATGTGACCAAGCAGGGACCAAATGGCTGCCTTTCCCAACACAGCTCATTAAGTGGCACCTGTTATTTTACTTCCAGGCTTTCTCCCCTTTCCCTCCGGAGGCCATACCTCCACTCACCGTTATTTCACAGTCTGTGAATCCCTGACCCGCCCCATCCACCCATACACTAAGGGGGTGGGGTATCCTGCAGAGCAGATCACAGCTCCCACCCATCTCGGGACACTTAACCCTCTCGTGTTTCAGGGTATCCACCTATAATGTGGAGCCCCACGCCACATTCGTGGGCCGTGGACCTCCTCTTCGAACAGCGGCTGCCCCTCCCCTCACAACCTGTGCCATTTTACGGGATCGTTACCTTGTGGAAATGGAGACAAGTGGCAGCTACATCCCCGGTCTCTATGGCTCCGTCCATATCATGAAGCTCCAAGATCTTAATGTCCCCGTGGTGCAACTTTTAACTTCTTCTTAACTAAGAATTAGCTCAGAGGTAATTGCTTAAATCGCACCGATGAAAATCGATACGGGGTAAATTAAACGAAAAGCAAAATTTATCCTGAACGCGTTCCTTGTCGCCTTTGAATAATGCGATGACAAAGCAACTATTTTACCTCCCAGGCTTGAAGTCTTTGTTCTTGGACATCTCGAATGGAGATGTAATTATAGGGCCCATTTATCAAAAAGATTAAGGAAATCGGGGAATGGGAATTGGTTTGCAACAGTTTTGCGGAAATTAGATCAACGTGACTCTCGGGTCTGCGTTTTTCATGCCGTGTCCGGAAAGTTTCTCCAATTGCACCGTTTTCTGGCTTCCCTCCCAACCCCACAAATCAACAATCACACACAAGGTTGATCCAGAGGGAGTGTCGGAGCCGAGCACAGGAGGCCAAAGAAAGGCCCTGCGTCCCGTCCTAACATGGAAGCCTGGGCCTCTCCACACTGGCGGGAGAAAGACTTGTTTTTCTCAACCCTCGTTGCCAAGGATACGGCATCCAATCCTCCGGATCTGAATGAAAGAGCCTGGTTTCCGGGGTTTTTTGTGCATTTCATAATTTAGAATGCGTTTGGCTTTCATTTGCAACCCGGCCTGCCAGCCCATCTCCCCACAACTCCGCAAAGCTAACCCGTAATGAACATGAATAAATCAAACCTTCTCCGCTCCAGCTGCCTCCTCAGGAGGAATTTGGGATGTTGGGAGGATCAGAGGATTCTCCTGGTTGGGGGTTCTCGAGACCCACCCTGGGAGCGGCACCCAGGGAACTTGTACAAAATGCACACTATTGATCTCTGCTCACAGGGAGAGGCCCGGGTGGGTTTTGCAGAAGTTCCCTGATTGTTGTGGTGCACACTTTGCTCAAGAACCTGGAGTCCACGCCCTCCCTTCTGGTGAGGCGACTGAGGCCCCGGGAGGGGAAGAAAGGTCTCCAGGAACAGCCCCGAAGGTCATTAGCAGCAGCCCCGGCAGTGCCACGGAGATGGGAGCAGAGGCCCCTCTCCTGGCTCTGCTACTTGCCACCCGTGTGACCTTGGGCAAGTTACTGGATGACTCTGTGGTCAACTTCCTTGGCTATAAAATGGGGAGAGTAACAGACTGTCCTCTTGCTGGGTTACAGGCGATAATACACATATACGCCGGCATGTAGTGTCCAGTATTAACTTTTACCATGTGTGTTTGTTGGTTCTGCATCATAATGAAGAAAGTGGGGCCTTGGAGATGCCTCCCTGCCTCAGCTGGCCATTCCAGATGTTTCCAGGGACGGTCATTTCCTGGTCCAACCCTGGCCCGGCCTGTCCTCTGGGGAGCACTGAGCCATGCCAGGTACCCTAAGGGCCCTGGGCACTCAGGCCTCCCCACCTCCTGGTTTCTGGGCACATCTCCAGGCTCCTTCTTTGGCTGTGTCATCTTTGCACCCAGAGCCCCGCTCTATACCTCTCTGAAAACTCTGGGAAATTGTTCCCCATCTCGAAGCTGTATTCGTGTCCTGTAGCTTCTGTAACAAAGTGTCGCAAACTGGGGGGCGAGCGGGCTTATAAAAGCGGAACTGCATCCTCTCACAGGTCTAGAGACTAGAAGTCCAAAGTCAAGGTACCAGCAGGGTTGGTTCCTTCTGGCAGCTCTGAGGGAGAATACATTCCAGGTCTCTGGCTTCCGGAGGTTGCTGGCAATCCTTGGTATTCCTTGAAGGAGCATCACTTCAGGTCCTGGCTCTTTTCTCCCACATGCCTGTGTCTTCTCTTGTTTCTTATAAGGACACTTGTCATTGCATTTAGGGCTCACTCTGTTAATCCAGGATGCTCTCATCTCGAGATCCTTCACTTAGTTACATCTGCAAAGATCCCTTTTCTAAAGAAGGTCATATTCCCAGGTTATGGCGGAGAGGGGGGCGGTTAAAACTTAGGTATATCTTTTGGGGGCCACAATTCACTCCACAATTTCTGCATTTCCTTGATTCTAAGATTCTGTTTCCTCCCATATTTTAATGTTCCTGAAATCTGCATGTATCTCACGACCAGTGATCATCTCTGATGCAGTATTTTGCCCCCTGCCCCAAGCTGTTATTAAATCAGTGGTGGTTGTATCTTCTTATCTACAATGACTTGATGAGGAGAAGGTAGGTAGTTCAAGGCTCTGGTCAAAGGAACCCACAGGGCTTCCAGGCTGGTGACTCTTCTTACTGGAGACTAGCCCTGTCCCCTCTCCCTCTGCCACCTGCTAGCAAACATGGGGCACCCAGGTTGAGTCTCAGAGGGCTCCGGACCAGACCTCTCCTTTGGCGAGGCCAGCCTAGCTTTCTCACCACCACTGGAGGGCTGTGGTTCTGTGACCTACACCCCACAACTGCAGCTCTCCAGGCCCAGAGAGGAGAGGATCAGCCTCTCCTTTGTTCATATCCAACCTTTCTCACCCCCCCGGGGCTCATTCCTGATCCTTTGAATGTCAGCTATAAATGTTACCTCTTCAAAGAGGACCACTCCGTCCCAGGCAGTGCCCCTTCCCTCACCCCTCTTCCCAGGCAGTGCCCCTTCCCTCACCCCTTTTCATCCCACCCAGCATACACACACAGCTAATCCCTCTTGATCATGACGGTGGTAATCATTTTGTTACTTTTTTTCTTTATTTTGATCAGTCTTCCCCCCTAGACTCTCTAGCTCCATGATGGCAGTGCCCAAAACCCACTCATTCACTCTGATTTCCACATTTCCAACTGGCCACCCAAAGCACCTGGCAAGCAGTGAAGGAACAAATGAACACGTGAATGAAGAATGAATGAAGGAGTGGGTGAATGACTTCAATCCACAAAACACCCCCAGGAGAGATTTTTACAGCCCAAGACACTGAGCTCAGCAAGTTACGTCCGATGCAGGGAACACACAGGCAATAAGTGAGGCTCCAAAGTCCTTTATTAGCAACAGACAAGTGTCATTAGATACAGTTTGCTGTCAAGTCAGAGCTGGCCCCTGGTGCACAGAGGGTCCCCATCAGGAGCAGCTCAGGCTGGGCGCCCTGGCACTCAGCCCTGCTCCTCAGGGTCCAGCCTGGGGATCCTACAAAGGGAGGGGTAAGACCCCCAGCGTGAGAGTCTCCTCGCAGACCTCCCCCTGCAGGGAGCAGGACTGACCCAGGACCCCCAGTGCTGTGCTCTGGGACATGCTGCTCCCAGCTGGTGACTGAGGACTCCAGGCCTCCCCAACAGCCTTGCCAAGACCCTACGATGCTCCACCCCACAGCCCCTCCCTCATTCTTGCCTTCCCTCAGTGTTCACCCTACATCGTGGGCTTAGGGGACCCCAGTTTTTCCCACAAGTGTTTCTCCTAATAAAATTCTAACACGGGTCTTAGCACCCAATCTCGGGGGTGCAGAGGGAGTCCTATCTGCTTGTGAGGGGACCTGTAGGGATGAAGCTCCAAAACAGTCACTCTCCTGGGCAGTGGGGGCAAAGAAGGGGGTCCCCAGCTGGAGCCCCATGAGGCTACCAATGTGCTGGCAATTGGGTTGCGGGCACTGAAAGGGAGAAGCTTGAACTCGAGCAGTTTCGACTGCAGGCATTCCAACTCAAACCGGCAGAAGCGAAAAATGAAAGGCTCATGTATTAACCGAAAATCAGGGGAGGTCTCCCTCCCGACCAGGAGGGTGCAGGGTTCCGGCCTGCGGGGCGACTTCCCCCGCGCGCGGTCGTCCAAACGCCAACTTCCGGCTCAGCCAGTCTACCGGAAAGCCCACATGGAACCCTGTTTCTGATTGGCTCAGCTTGGGTCACATGCCCAACGTTGACCAATCACTTTGGCCAGGGAAATCAAGTGTTCTGATTGGCTAGGCCTGGACACTTGTCCGGGGCCTTGGCCCAGGGAGAAAAGCGCTGTTCCGCGTGGGAACGTGTGGAACGTTTACAGCTACTGTAAGAGGGGAGCTGAAGGGTGACCATCAAGGGCAGCGTGTGCCCCACCTCGGGAAGCTGGGCAGAGAGGAGCCCCGGGGCCCACAGGGGCATCCTTTACCCAAAGTCCGGGCTCACCCAGGAACAGGACCAGAGACATTCCCGTACATCCCAGAACTTTCCGGGGCCTCATCGGTCTTATCTCCAAGGTCAGTGGGAAAACTGAAAGTGACGAGGATTGGCGTGGGGCAGACTGCTGCGGAGACAGGCTTGGTCTTGAGGAAACGGGACAGGTGTGTGAGGTCAGCTTTAAGAAGGAAAGGAAAGAGGCTGAGCCCAGGGTCTGGGCAGCAAGGGGAGGGAGGGGGTGGCCAGGAGTTTGAGCCAAGAACTCCCAGAGTGCATGCTTTGTGCACAAATGTCCACCGAGAAGATCCTGTGAAGCAAGTAAATAAATAAACAAGGAACAGAGGTCTGGCCAGCCAGGTTAATCTTGATAAATGGGTCTGTACCCTCAGTCCCTTTTCCCCTCGGAATCCACAACCACCTTTGATGCCTTTCACAGCTGGGCCCAGATATTTCTTGGTTTGGGACAATAGGGCATTTGGATTTTTTTTAATGGCAGAATCTGGAAGCTAATTAGGCCATTACTCTTCAAAGATTTAATTTGCTTTGATGGGCCCATCTATAATCATATTTCCAAACAGCTTCTATTTAATTACTGCACAAAATGAATGAGGTCCTTGAGCAATTTGTGTCTGATAAACTCACCTCCTGTTTTAGTTCCAGAGACAAAGACAAGGGGGGGGGAACAGATGGAGGGGGTGGGGGTAGGGGCTGACACCTCATGTGGCCATTGTCTCCCCACCTCGCGCCCGCCCCCGCCCCACCAGGAGAAGTGTTGTAGGGATCTTGTCTCAGAGCACTGATACCACAGCAGGAAGGACGCCGGTGGGAAAGGTGAGGCCCCACTTCCCTCTGGAAGGGGATCATCAGAGGTCCGGGGATAGAAGTCCCAAGAGGGCAGGGATTTTATCTAGCTTCTTTATATATATAAAGTTCATTTATTTATTTTGAGAGAGACCGTGTGTGTGTGCGTGTGTGCATGAGGGGGCGGGGCAGAGAAAGAGGGAGAGAGAATCTCAAGCAGGCTCCGTCCGCACTGTCAGCACAGAGCCCAACTCCATACTCGGTCTCACAAACCGTGAGATCATAATCTGAGCTGAAGTCAGGAGTTGGGCGCTCAACCAACTGAGCCACCCAGGCGCCCCATCGTCTGGCTTCTTTACTGCCATAGCCCAGTGCCTGCACAGGGCTGGACAGCAAGAGGTGCTCGTAACTTAGCTCACCGCTAAGTGGGTGCATTGGGTGGACTTGACTGAAGTCTGTGTTCTTACTCCCTAAAGGGTGGGACAAAGGTGTTCACTGCCATGCTGATCACCTGATCAGCTAAGGAGTCTGTCATGTAGCCACCAGGGCACCCGTTGTCAAACCACCCAGCCTTCATTCTCCCTTTTTCTGGGGATGGCACCCTCAGTTGGTTATGAGAGACCTCCTTTCTCCCTATCCCCTGTCTTCGTGGGTATTATAAGTCGAGTGGTCTCCCCCTCCCTAAATTGGTATGTTGAAGTCCTAACCCCCAGTACTTGAGCATGTGACCTTATTTGGGAATAGAGTCATTACAGATGTCATCAGTTAGGGTGAGGTCATACTGGAGTAGCTGGGCCCTTAATCCAATAAGGCTGGTGTCCCTGTAAAAGGGGTAAAATCAGACAGAGACACACAAACTCAGAGAGGCCACCACATAAAGACTAGAGTGATATTACCACAAGGCAGGAAACCACCAGAAGCTGGGAGGGAGGCCGGGAATGGGCCTCCCCCAGTGCTTGCAGAGGGAAGATGGTCCTGCCGATGCCCTGTATATCAGCCTCCAGAACTATGATACAGTACATTTATGGTGTGTAGGTCACTCAGTTTGTGGTATTCAAAACATTTTTTTCTAAGTTTATTTAGAGAGAGAGAGAGAGAGTGAGTGGGCAGGAGAGGGGCAGAGAGAGAGAATCTCAAGCAGGTCCCACGCTGTCAGCACAGAGCCCGATGCAGGGCTTGGACTCACAGACCACGAGATCATGACCTGAGCTGAGACCGGGAGTCTGAGGCTTAACCAACTGAGCCACCCAGGCTCCCCTGTGGTATTTTTTTTAAGTGAGCTCTACATCCAATATGAGACTCGTGCTCTCAACCCTGAGATCAAGAGGCACATGTTCTAATGACTGAGCCAGCCAGGTGCCCCAGTTTGTCATATTTTTAATGGCAGCCATCATGGACTAATACTGTGGGAGCATCAGTCACAACACCCCTACTTGCTCTGGCCCTGATGCCGATGTGATGCCACGTCCCTGAAATTCGAATCCCATAGTTATGGTGAGGCCTGCCATATTCCACCCACCAGCTGATTTTCCTGGGGGAACCCCCCTCCGGCTTCCCTTTCAACTCTCAGCTGCCTCAAGCCCCCTAATAGTGAGTGAGGCTTACGGTATTCGGAACGTTTTTCTGTTGCTGGCAATCAGATGTTCCTGACTGATGCCAGAGCTACAGAGCTGCAAGGCAGATCCCCGGGCAGGAAGGGAACATCGGGGTTGCTCAGCATGGAATCACCCACTCCTTCCTGCCCCAACCACACACATCGTTCAGCTAATCTGTATCATGTGTTTGGTTCAGGGATGCTGCCGTGAATAAGGCAGCAGGAAGAGAGATGATTAAATAAGCAATTATAGTTCATCTGGGTGGGTGTTCTGACAGGGCTCTCTGGGTGCACAGATGAGGGGCACGTAACTCGGGGTGGGTAGGGTGGCTGGTTGCTAATGAGGAGGGAGCAGTGATGCCAGGGGAAGGAGAGAATGGAGCTAGGGTGACCAGCTGTCCTGGTTCGCTGGGACTGTCCCAGTTTAGCATTGAAAGCCCTGAGACCTGGGAAGCCCCATGATATCAGGAAACCTGGAGTATTGGTTCCCCCCAAGATGGGGCACCCAGGGGGTTGTGAGTGGCTGGAGCAGAGAATGTAGGACAAAGGACAGAAATTGAGAAGGGACAGGATCGTCAGGAGGCTTGCTGTCCATGGAGGAAGGTACGGATCTTAGCAAAAAGAAAGGGATAATCTAGGGACGCCTTATGCCAGAGCAGGACGTGCCAAGATCTGTGACTTTTCCAAGGGGCTCCTCTGGCTGCTGTGTGAAGAATGGAGTGTGGGGGTTTATGGGGGCAGACAGACCACCCTCGCACAGGTGCGCTGCGGGCAGGGCCCCGGGTGGCCATGGAGGTGATTCAGGCAGTGATTCTAAGCCTTTTTGGGGAGAGTGGTGGCAACAGACCCACTGTGAGACCCTGATGGGAGTCCTGGATGCTCTTCCCCACGGGATGCACGTGGCTATATGCACTCACGTGCTCTTTCTCTCTCTCTCTCTCTCTCACACACACACACACACACACACACCGTTGCAAATAGTTTTGGGGATTTTACAGATGCCTAAGACCCACCATGGAGCCAAGATTCTGAACCCTCCATTAGAGCTCTGGGTGGTCACATACTGTGTTGGCATTTGCCATTTCTTTGACAATCCTGTGTCACATCTCTCCTTCCAGTACCTGCCCCCCACCCTGAGGGCCAAAGACACTGGACAACCCCCCCCCCCGCAACTCTCCTCCCCCGCTCAGCAGGAGCAGAGGAAGACCACTAGGCTCATCCATCTGGCTCCTGGTTCTCATCAGCCCCAGGCTATGGGACAGTGCCTTATCTCGGGCTTCTGTCGTGACGGGCCCTCTCCCAGGCTGTCACGGTGGTCTTTGCTTCCTTGGGCCTGCTGGTATAACAAGTAGGTGGTGGGCCCAGGGTTCGAACTTGGGTAGGTCTGACTCCCAGCACATTGCACTTCTGAATATCTCAGTGCCTGCAACGTATGTGTGTGCACTGTGTGTAAGATCAAGAGAGGGGAGGGGCATGCCCAGCACTCTCCTTTTTATTTGAAGATGATGTTACAGATGAAGGAACGGCCTGCACATGGCTGAAATACAAATGGGTAAGCAATTTTGTTCCACTCCAAACTCCACGGACGAAATCGTGCCTGATGCATTATGACGGATTCTTGGGGGCAACGCAGCAGAAGTGCTCTGTCTTCTCCAAGGGGAAGTCCCAGTCTTTGACTTTACCACCCAGCATCCCGGCCCCCAGGAAAGAAAGCACATACCAGGCATACACGTGATGATGCTGTCTCCAGGAAGCAGGAACCACTAGGAAAACAAATAATAAATAACACAATTCAAGAAGGAAGAGCATTTCCCTGCCTTCTCTTTAACCCATGGGGACAGTGATACTGATGGGGTTTTAAGGTCTCTGGGAAGGAGACACATGTTTGGAGCTCCTGGGGAGGTAGGTATTGATGGGATGTTGGTATAGGCTACAGGCGCCCGTTGCTTGTCACTAGGGGGGTGGGGGGGGTCTGAAAATGGATGTGAACTATAAATTCCACCAGTAGAAACTTCCTAAGGTAGGACTTTAAAGCACTTGGAATTTTCACAGCCAGCAGCCAGAGGTCTGGCCTTGGTCGACAAAGGGCTCAGTGTGGAGCAGACGGGCCCTGTCTGTGCTGTAACATTGCCACCATCTCCGGTTCAGACCCACACACCGAGATGAGACACGGCTGTTCTGGCCCCGTCCCTTAGCCTTTAAGCCACGCCACTGGCCACCATCAAGTGCCCGAGACTTTCCAGGGACCCTCTGGCTCGCGCTTCGCTGACCTAAGCAATGCTGTTGGCTCAGACCCTGGCCCGGCTGCCCGGCTCTCGTTCTTGCCGCCTACAGTTCATGAATTGGGAAACAAAGGCATCGATTCAGCCCACGTGGTCACCGAGGACACAGTGTTTCAGGGCGTAGTTGGAGGAGAAACAACTTCAGCCACAGGTCGCGGTGGAGGGAGACCCCAGCCAAGGCGGGTACTGCCTGTCCAGCCTGGAACGATCCCAGGAAAGAAACTGACTCTGCTGGATCCACTGGCTCGGGGGGCTCTGCCAGGCTGTCCCGGGCAAGGGTCTGACCTCACCAGACCTTTTACTCCCTGCTGTTCACGCCACCCACCTCCCTGGGCTGTTGTGGGGGGTTAAAAGATAGATTCTTTGGGGGCACCTGGGGCTGCTGACAGCTTGGAGCCTGGAGCCTGCTTCAGATTCTGTGTCTCCCTCTCTCTGTGCCCCTCTTCCACTTATGCTCTGTCTCTGTCTCTCAAAAATGAATAAACGTTAAAAAAAAAAAAAAAAAAAAGATATATTCTTTAACTCAGGTCACCATAACAGAATACCACAGACTTGAGAGGCTTGAAGAACAGAGATCTATTCTGTCACAGCCTGGAGGCCGGAAGTCCAAGATCAAGGTGTCAAGAGGATTGGTTCCTGCTGAGGCCTCTCTCAGTGGCTTATAGACAAACGTCTTCTCCCTTTGTCCTCATATGGTCTCTGTGTGTCTGTGTCCTGATCTCATCTTACAAGGACACCAACCAGAATGGATTAGAGCCCACCTTAATGACTCTGTTTTAACTTAATCACCTCTTTAAAGACCCTGTCTTTGGGGCACCTGGGTGGCTCAATAGACTCAGCTTCTGACTTCCGCTCGGGTCATGATCTCACGGTTTGTGGGTTTAAGCCCCACATCAGGTTTTATGCTGACAGTACGGAGCCTGCTTGGGATTTTCTCTCTCCCTCTCTCTCTCTCTGCTCCTCTGCCACTTGTGTGCACGTCCTCTCTCTCTCTCTCAAAATAAATAAATTAAAAAAATAAATAAATAAAGACCCTGTCTTCAAATACAGTCACATTCTGAGGTCCTGGGGGGTTAGGGCCTTGACATACAAATTTGGGGTGGGGGGGGTGCATAATTCAGTCCATATCAAATGAAATGCTACATAGAGACTGCTGGACACGTTGAAGGTGTTTGGTAAGCAGGAGGAGGCATGATTCCCATCCTTAGGGCAGCTGAGAAGGCAGACAGAGACAGAGTATAGGAAACACTGCAGAGTTCTGGCATCTTTCCTCAGTCTGCCCTTCTGTCCACCAGGAAGCCGTCCTGGGCTTCATAGTTAATTCTTCCAGAGAGGAGGTAGTTCAGCGTGTGGCCTTGTGCAAACCTGGATCTCCCTAGAGCTTCTGATGATGGACTCATGGGGCCTTGCGGCAGGAATCCCAGGCCTGCTCCCCTACGGCCAGTGCCGATCATGGGATGTCAGCGGAACCTCCGGCCCGTGACGGGGTCATGGTGTCACGACCTACCTCTGTGCTCCTTCCCGTGTTTGAGTCCACTGGGTCATGGGGCAGGGAGGCAACCCAATTTCTGCCCCTCTGACTTTCTTTTTCCTGACCTGAACCTGTTGGCAAGATTTCCTCCCTGCATGCCCCCAGAGCACCTCAGGATTGTTTAGCCAGGAATGACCTGGCCCCAAAAGCAGCGGGCAGGCTCTTGGCTCCATTCAGGGCCCAGCAGCCCGAGAGAAGGGTCAGAAGAGGGAGGTTTCCTTACAAAGCAAGAAGATTTCATAGCATCTCCTGGCCGTCTCTCTGGTGGCCTCCCCTTCTCCCCACAGATTTAAAAATCTGGCCAAGCCCAAGACAGGCTTTTCTAAGCTGGTTGTGTCAAAAGGGGGGTCCTCTTGGTCTGCACTGGCCCATCTTCCCACCACACATGGATGTCCTTTCTTCCCTGAAACTTTGACACATCATATCCATTGGAAGATAGTTTCCAAAACCGTCAGCAAATTGGTGATAATCTTCTGCACCAAAAATACAACTAAGGCTCTTGTTTTGTTTTTTTACATTTAAAAGTTGGATTGCAGTAGACCTCCCCCCTGGAGGCCTGTGTGTATGGAAACAATTGTTTCGAGTCCAGACGGTTTGACTTGATGCATTTTACAGGGGCGCGGTAGCCAGTGTCTGTTCATTATGCACAGAGCCGAGTTCTTGCCCCGACTAAACCACACTTTGAGTAACGGAATTTCTGCTTTTTCCTGGCCTGCCTGGTGGATCTCAAAAGCTATAGGCGGCATTTGGGGTGAAGCTTCAGGACCCGGATTGCACAGAATGGAGCAAAGGCCACCCTCCTCCTCCAAATCTCTCCTTCCCCGAATCATGAGATTTCTCCCGAGGAGCATTCGTGTCATGTTGCCTACCCATCAAAGCTCCTTTCTTCTTTCCCTTGGAAATCTGATGAGATCAAAGTGTCAGCTTTCACCAGCAACAGCCTGAAGGAAGTGAGAAGGCAGATGGGCCTCGCCCACCTCCGCGGCCCGAGCCATGCTGCCAACGCCTTTTGAAGGAAATGCTAGACTTTTCCCCCATGCACCTGGCTCCCCTGCAGATTCATAAATGGCAGTGCCTACAGGAAGTGGATGGGCTCCTCAAAGAATTCAAAATAGAGCTACCATATGATGCAGTAATTCCACTTCTGGGTATTTACCCAAAACACTTGAAAGCAGGGTCTCAAAGAGAAATTTTTTACACCCGTATGCATAGCAACATCATTCACAAGAGCCAAAAGGTGGGAGCCACCCACACGTCCATCACCAGATGAGTGGATAAACAGAATGTGGTCCATCCGCGCGATGGAATAGTATTCAGCCTTAAAAAGGAAGGCGATGCGGTCATGTGCCACAACATGGGTGAACCTTGAGGACGTTGTGCTGTGAAATAAGCCAGTTACAGAAAGGCAGATTCTGCATGATTCCACTTACATGAGGTCCCTGGAGGAGTCAAATGTAGACGGAAGTAGACAGAAGCCAGCAGTTTATGCTCTGGCTCCCACTGTCATTGGCCACAGGGCTGTTCTCTTGGTGCTCAGCACATGCGGATCTGTCCCACCCAAGTGTGAACCAAGAGCAAGCCCACGCAGAGCTGGAGGTACTCAGGCCCAGCTGCCCCCCACGTGACATGCACTGTGTGGCATGAGGTTTCAAGGGGTCCCCACTACACTGGCTCCCACCTCGGTTATGTGTGCAGTGAAGGTTCTGATGTTGCGTGTGTGGGACGGCAGGATGGGTGGGGGAACCTGTGAAGGTGGCAGTCCCCCAGTCGTGGCTAAGTGGGAAAGGGAGATCGGTAGGAGTAAGTAGGAGAGCGTGGGCCTGGAAACCAGCAAGCCTGGGTTCACATCCAGCATCCACATCCACGAGATGCATCAGGACATGGCTTCGAGCCTTATCTAAAAATAAAAAATCCTGCCAGATGGGGAGTATGGTGGGAAGCCCTGTGAGATTTCACAGGGGTCTGGGGAGTGTGGGCTACCCTGGTGACTCACTTCTAAAAACAAATAGAACATGGCAAAAGTTATGAACTGTCACTTCCAAGATTAGGATACAAAAGGACTGTGACTTCAACCTTGCTTGTCAACTTTTGTCTCTCCCCTCCCTCCAAGGGAATTGAGCCACCATCTTGTAAACTAACTTCTGGAGGGACCTCATGGCAAGGAACAGGGGGCAGCTCCTGGTCAACAGCCAGGAAGGAACTGAGGCCCTCAGAGAACTGAATCCTGCCAACAGCCAAGTGACTGGATGTGGAAGTGGACCCACCCCAGTTGAGCCTTTAGATGGGACCATAGCCCCAGTCAACACCTTGATTACAGCGAGAGGTTATCAGCTGAACTCTCCCAGCTAGCTGTGCTCAGATTCCTCACCCACAGAAAAACATGAAATAAAAAATGTGTGTTGTTTTAAACCACTGCTCTTGGGGCAATTTGTTACAAAGCAGTAGACAGCTAATAGAGGGGGTACAGGGTTTGGTATGCAGTATTCTTACAGATACTGGTTCGTTTCTTTTTCTCTCTTCCTACCACAAATCTCTCTTTCGTAGCTCTGCCAGCCTGCCATGCTCATGCACCCAGAGGGAGATCTGCACCAACCCCTCAGAACAATAGCTTGCTGAGTGACCCTGAATCATCTGGAGCAGGTCACATTGTGCCAGCCTGTGTAAGACTGGGTGAGTAATGGCATTGTGAAAGTTTTCCCTGAAAAAGAAGTGAAATCATACTAAAAATAATAATCATGAAAAGTCAAGCCACTTAGTCAAAAAGAAAGAACTAGAATGCACCTCAGAGAACTTGAGTCTACCTCCTCACCTGGCAAGTAGAGAAACTGAGGCCTGGAGAGTAGGAAGGTTGTTTGAAGAGCAGAACCGGTAGTTAATCATGGAAAAGCAACGCTTAACTGGGTGTTTCTTGGTGAACTAGAACAGATTGTCTGTGATTGGGCCAAACTCAAGACGTGATTCTTGGGGAAGCAAAACCGGGCCTCAGGGCACCGCGGGCCTGCCGGACATGAGTGCCTGAGATGAGAGGGTCCTTGGGAGTGTAAAGGGGCACCATTTGCTTGAGCTCAAGAGGACAGCCACCCATGTATGAGTGGGCTGGAGGGGACATGAGTGAAGGAAGGGGCTTCTGTGTTTGGAAAGCCAGAGGCTCCTAGACTCCTACAAACACCTGCAAAAGAGGGTGCCGCCGTGGGGAGGGAGGTGAGATGACCATCGGAAGTGCTTCCTGGGTCCCCTGGGCCTGGCTGGCCCTCAGGACACAGGTGAGCTCTTGGTCTGTCTCCATCTGGGTGCAGCCACCCATGTGCACAGGTCACTGAGGTCCTGGCCAGCTCCGGGAGGCTTCCCCCAGGACCAGGACCCATCCTGGGGAGCATAGGGGGTCCAGGGATGGCTCCAAACTAAAGCTGCTTGGGACAAAGTGGGGATGAGGTCTGGGTACCAATAGCTCTCCAGCACCTCCAGGTGACGCCTGAGCTCCTCGCCTCTGAACTTGTTCTGCCTTCGCCTTGCCTCCCACCCCCCGCTGTAACGTAACACGCAGTGGTCCCACCGCTGGATAAACAGAACGGCACCTCCTCCCAAAGGTGAACGTGGGATCACCACACAACCCAGCGCTTCCACCCTGCATATATACCCGGAAGGGCTGAGCGAGGACTTGAAGAAATACTTGATTTTAGCGCTGTTAACTCTCAGTTACTCACACAAGCCTACAAGAGAAAGCAACCAGATTTCCATCAGCGGACCAGTGGACCAACAGAAGATGGTCTATCACATAGAATAGAATGTTATTCAGCCTGAAAAGGGAAGGAAACTCGGACACGTGTCACAACAAGATGAACCTTGAGGACACAGCTTGGTGGAACGAGCCAATCACAGAAAGACAAAGGTTGTCTGATTGCACTTGTATGAGGTCCCTAGAGCTGTCAGTACAGAGAGAAAGTGGATGGGGGGTGCTCAGGGCTGAGGGGGAGGGGAATGGAGGGTTAGAGTTTAATGGGTGCAGAGGTTCATTTTGGGGAAGATGGAGAAGTTCTGGAGATGGATAGTGGTGAGGAGAGCACAACGGTGTGAACGTGCTTAATGCCACTGACCTGTGCGCCTAAAAATGGTGAAAATGGTCTATTTTATGTGTGTCGTACCACAGGAAAAGTGAATACATTAAACAACTCGGTAGTGGTGAAGGGGCTTTGCTCTCTCCAGAGTGAGCAAGATCATCTACTGAGCACCCCCTCTGTGTCCGGGCAGACCCAGAACCGGTGGTCTCAGGGGTCCTCATGCTGAGGCAGCCCACCCTGGGGTCTGGAAAAAGACCCACTTTGAATCCCAATAGACCACCAGACAGACATAGCCCTGGGCACCCATCGCACGAGATTACGTCCGGAGCTACAGGCCCTAGGGAGACATCAAGGCCGATGCCACACAGGAGGGCCAGATTGCTGTACCCATCCTTTGTGTCCAGCTGTGTCAGAGGCCGGCGGAGGTGTGAGCCATGCAGACTAGACACTGCACATGTAGGGACAGAGGTGGGCAGGGCAGGGGATGCTGGCTTCAGGTTGAGGGCCATGAGGGAAGGACAGGGCAGCTCTGTGTCCGTCAAGCCTTTGTAAGGCTGTGAGCTGCGGCTCAAGCCTATCTCTCCCTGACCCTGGTCCTCTGTCTCCCCTGTACGAGAGTCGGATGGTCCTTAAGGGCTGTCCCAGGACAGCAGCCGGCTGCAGTTCCCTTTGAGGGATGAACGTGTCCTACACGAGGGATGAACGTGTCCTACGCGTGGGATGAACGTGTCCTACGCGTGTAGAGCATCACAGCTGGAGCAGTGTAGCAGACACCCGTGCTGTTGCCTGGCCGGTGGTTCCTAGTGACCTGGAGAGCTCATCAAATTAGAAGTGCCCCATCTTGCCCCCTGAGAGTCAGCACTGGGGGCGGTGGACTCTGATGATTCGGACCTACCACCCCAACACTTCTGAGCCTGGGGGGCCCCCACCATTCACTTCACAGATGAGACCCAGGGAGAGATGAAAATGGCACCAAGATAGGTTTTCTGAAAACGAATAACCCAAAAGAGGTGGCTCGTATTCCTTTCATTTCTTGGGATCCAACTGGACAAGGCCAGGCAGGAGGTGGAGGAGGGGAGCCTCTCTGTCCTCTGTATCATCTTTGTTGCCATGACAACAGCAGCCATGCTTTCTGGAGTGTTCCAGGTGCTGATGCTATACAGGGGCTTTCTAATACCTCCAGACACTCTCTCAAGGTAGTTGCTACTCTCCCCACTTTATGGATGAGAAAATCGAGGTTCAGAGCGGTTGGCAGACTGGCTCAGGGTCCCCCAGCAGAGGTAAGGCCAGGATTTGAACCTGAACTAATCCCCTTACATCACACAGCCTCTGAGGTCCAGAACTGAAGTGACACCCTGAGCATGGGGGATGACCGGAGCTGAGGAGCACCCCTGTCCCCTCGTGATTGTGGCAGGTCCCCAGGGCCAGATTCTCAGCACTGGGCTCAGCAAATGCTGCTGGTTGGAAAGCCCAGGAGCCGCCCCTGCCCCAGAAGCCAGCTCTGGGGGAACTCACAGGGCTGCACCGTCCAGCCAACTGGACGGCAGGCCAGCAGCGAGCGTGTCCTCTTCCCAGCGAGCGGCGGCAGCAACATTCCCGAGAGCCCGAGCAGTGGGTGCATTCCCTCAGCTGCCCCTGCACGTCTGCATTCCCTGTCCCTGCCCCCCCAGAGGGTCAGTTGTACCCACAGTGTCGGCCAGTTTCCAACCCCGTCGGGGAGGCGCTAATAGCTCACAGCGGGCACGGGCTCAGTTTGAATCAGGTTGCTGTTGATGTTGTTATTTGGGGAGAAATGTTCACTTCCAGCCCCCACGCTGTACAAACAGACCGGGGCTCATATCCAGGACTGAATGCCAACCAATTCCAGAGGGGTGGCGGGAATGACCTCCACTGCCATGCCGGGATCAGGGGGCAGGCTCTAGCCTGATGGGGGACTCCAGGGATGGGCTGGTGGGAGCTGTATCAGGGCCAGGGGCAGGGGGTTTAGTGGGAGAGGTGCGGACAGGCAGACTTGGCCAGGGGCAAGATTTGGAAACTGCAGCAGCCGGCCTGGGGTCCAGGCTTGCCTCCCTGTGCCACCAGGCCCAGGATGTGAGTCCCTTGGGGCCACAGGCCAGGCAGCGCCAGCCCTGGAGGGCAAGACCGGCATGCAAGTTCAGCTTGCCCTGAGCACCAGCCACAGGCTCCGGGGCCAGGGGCCAATGGTGAGAGAGGACAAGGTCCTTTTGTGCCTCCTGCAAGGATGGCATTCTTCCCCCCAGTTCTCCCCTCCAGGCCTCTCCAGGACTCACGCTCAGGCCCTCCCCTCCACGTCCAGGTCGTGCCTTGGCGTGCGGACATCTGTGTGCATCGTGGTCCTGGGAGCAGGGACTGTCTAGTGCGTGCCTCCTGGACACACAGCTGGACTGTGCTTCCCAGCCCCCCACCCCCTGGGAGCCTGGCTCATCAAACCCTTCTCCCCTCCCTCCTTCCCTGGATCCCAGGCCCCCCACCCCGGGGAGAGTGGGGCCATTTGCTGGAAGGAGCCTGGGCCCCTGCATGACCGTGTGGAGCTGAGCAGCCACAGAGCCCACGTCGGGCTCAGGTGTGAGAGACAAGTAGATGTCTACTGTGGGAAGTCACTGAGCTGTGCTGTGGTGTGTGTGTGTGTGTGTGTGTGTGTGTGTTTTTAATGTTCAGTTTGAGAGAGAGTATGAGAGCGAGCGAGTGAGGAAGAGGCAGAGAGGGAGACAGAATCCAAAGCAGGCTCCAAGCTCCAAGCTGTCAACACAGAACCTGACACGGGGCTCGAACCCACAAACCGTGAGATGCTGACCTGAGCCAAAGTCGGATGCTTAACCAACAGCCATCCAGGCGCCCGACATGCTGTGGCTTGTTAGCTTGCTGGAGCTTCCAGGGCTGGGACGAGGCAACCAGAACAAGGGCTACCCCGGGCAGTGGCAGCTTCCTGTGGCTTCTCAAGCAGCAGAGGCCTCAGCCCAGGAAGGAGAGGTGGTGGATGCGTCTTTAGGGGGGCCCCTGAGGACCCCCAGAACCACCAGCATCCTTAGTGGGGAGGGGGATGGGTCCCACAGTACGCATGAGGCGGGGGGGCCAGGGCTCTCTGCGAGCAAGCAGCCGCAGCCCCGGGGACCAGGAGGCTGAGAGGTAGTGTTCCCCCCCCTCAACCCCAAAGCCTTCCTCTGAATGCCTCAGAGAAAATGGCCACTTGGTCCCCTGTTGTCTGCGAAGATGTGGCAGAGTCTTGCATTGGGAGCCTGAGAAATCTGGATTTGAATTCCCTGCTCCACAACCAACTCACTCTGGACACGAACTCTTGACGTCTGCCTCCACATGGCTTTACTTGGCGTCTGTGTGCAAATGCATGCATCCGGGCCTCTTCTCTTTTAAGGACACCACTCACTGAGCCAGGAGTTAAATCACTGCCCTGTCGCAGTGGATGGGATTGGTGGCCCGGTGAACCACGGCCTTCTGGTGTTCATGCCCTCCCGTGGTCTTCCTCCCACTGGAGCCGACCCTGTGACTAGAATGTGCCACATCCGGGCCTGGCCTGCCAGAGGGCTGCCGGCCTCCACTGCTCCCCTCCTGGACCCTGCACCTTGGGGAGCTCTGTGCACCCATCTACCAAGTCCAGGTCCCCTCCAGGAAGATGAGCCGGAGAGGCAGGCTGTTGTACCCTGCGGAGCAGGGAGAAGCCCAGCGGCCTCACAGTCCCGTCGAGCCCCTGGATGACACCAGCCCAGCCTCTCTCTGGAGGCTTTCAGGGGGATCAGAAGAACTGCCCTGCTGAGCCCCGCCGGCCCACAGGACTGGGAGAGAGAACAGAATGGCTGTTGGGGAGCAGTCTGTTACTTGGCAGTGGAGAAATGCAGTTACAGGAATCACACTCCACCTCCTTTGGGACTGGAATCTGCAGAAAAATCCTTTGTGAAACCTCAGCGGGAAAGGACCCCAAGAAGCACGTGTTTGTGTGTCTACTGGGATCAAGGCTCTTTGGGGAGGCTCCCTTTTCCAACCATCTCTACTCTGCTGTCCTTTCTTTGATGTTGGAACTAAGAATTATGGAATTGTTGGAAGCAGTAGGGCCCAAAGAGATTCAAGCTTATGGGCCTCGGCATGATCCCATAGGTCGCCCTTCTGACGAAGGTCTCCAGGGACACCGGCCTGTGTCAGGACAATAAGCCTTCTCCAAGGAGGGCTAGCGCCCCCTCTGAGAGCCACAGTGTCACAGGGAAGCCACTGAGCCCAGTCACCCAGGTCCAGGGAGTGCAGCTAGAATGTGGAGGAGGAAGGGCCACAGGCAGGGACAGGGCTCACATCTGTGCTGAGGGGAAATGGTCCCTCCACACCCAGCAGGCACCTGCTCTCAGAGGGTCCTGCAGCTGGGTGGTCCAGCCCAGGCCTCTGTGTAGACGGGGCCCAAAGAGGGCAGGTGCTGCCAGCAAGGCACTGGCCTGGTCTGGCCTGCTCCTTGGTCCTGTCCCCATCCAGGGCTCCTTCTAAGTACCCACGTCCCTGCTCGGCAGAACAGTGGCCCTCTGGGGCACAGCGCTCCAGGCTGAATCCTGGGTGGGCAGAGAGAGAGAGAGGCAGGAGAGCCGCCCCCACACAGCATCCTGTCCCCTCTGGCTGCAAGCACAGCTGGACTCGGGCTGACTGGCTGTCACGATTGTCATCTGCCCTGGCAACAAGCCAAGGCTGTTACCGTGAGTGCCATTGCCATGGAAACCATGAGTCAGGGCCTCACTTAACAGAGCCAAACCTGCCAGGGGCTCTCGGGGCCTCTCGTCTGCCAACGGGAAAGGGGACACCAGCACGTAGCATCTCCTTGGGACTCATTAACAGGGCGGAGCGGGGGTGACAGGCAGGGGGCACGTGGGGAGGAAAGGAGAGGGAGAGAGGCAGGGGAAGATAGAGGAACCAATAGTCCCGGGACAGGCTTAGGGCCTACAAGCTCAGACCACAAAGACCAAGGGGTCTCTCCCAAGCGCCCAGATCTGCCACTTATCAAACCCAAGAGGCCAAACTCCCAGAGTCCAGAGCCCAGGGCTGGGCCCCACCATGATGACGAGTCGGGGTGCCTCCGGATCACAGGGTTGTCAGGCCCCCCAGCACAGCTGTCACTTCCAGGGGTGCAGGTGGGGGGGGTTGAGGACTTACCCAGGGCCACACAGTGGGCCCGTGTGGGGCCAGAAAGGCAAGAGGAGGAGAACCCGACCCCGTCCACATGAGCCTTTTCCAGCTCCTCATCGTCCCATGGTCAGGTGGCCTCGAGGCTGCTGGCTCTGGAGGTGGCAGTCCCCACACAGGTGTCCCCGTGGCCTGGGCCCAGCAGAGAGCAGCCCCAGCCCCCAGATCCACCCTGGGTGCCCGAGTTGTCATGGTAAGTCACCTGCCAGGTTCCCAGGCTGGCCCACACAAGCCTCATTGCCACATTCCTCTGCCTCATGGTCCAGAGTCTGACCCTTCCTGAGAATCCGGCAGACCCCGCCCCAGGGAGGCCCCAGCCGTCTCCAGACGCACAAGCCCACAGGTGAGCTGTAGGTGAGGACAGCCGTTACCTGCCCACCCAGGGCAGTGAGGTGACTTAACAAAGGCCACAGAACTCGCTTTGACCCAAGGACTTGGTGATGACAGAAAAGCGTCGGTGGCCACTCTGCCACGGAGCATGGGCCAGGTGGCTGAGCCGTTCATGGGAAGCCCTGATGTCCACGCTCACACATCTGATGCCAGGGAGGCTGTGGGGCTGGGAGCAGCCCCTTTCTCTCAGCCAAGGCCACGTGGCTCCTGAGCTCCAGGGTTGGGGAGGGGCCGGGGCAGAGGGCTGACCACCAAGGGGATACAACCATTCAGCTGGGAGGGAGGTGCTCTGGCCTTTTCTGCCGGTTTGCCGAGCGAGCAACAGAAAGTTAGATGAAATGTTCAAATTGCCGGGGAAGAAAATCAAGCATCGTATGCTGGCTCCCTGGGGATGGTTGTTACCACTGGTCCTCAGGCAGCAGAAAGCAGAACGAAGGGACATTGGAAAGCCGGCCAGAGGAAGAGCCATTTCTGACCTGACCACCCTTGTGGCTTTCGACAAGGGAGGAATGGATAGATCAGGGGCGTGTCTGTCAGGGCCCCTGTGGCCCTTCAGCTCAGCAGCCAGGGGATTGCTGGGGCCAGGAGGCCCTAGCATTCCAATGCGCTGGGGGGCGGGGCTGGATTCAAAGGCCCCTCCTCCCTTGTGCAACAGACACCTCATCCCGGGCTTGGGCCCCAGCCCCAGCTCCTCTCCCGAGTCAGGTAAGTGCGATTGGTGCAGAGCTATGAACGGGTGAGTATGTGAGCAGAAATCACACATCTCTGTCAAGGCCAGCACTTCTCACCTTTTTTCGCATTATCACCTTGCTAAAGAGACTTTTTAGACATCTTTTAAGTAATCGTCGCATCCCCCATGAAATTAAATCCCAGGGAATATGACTTTAGAGGTAGCACTGAGCTTTGGACCAGCACAAACTGTTGCAATAGCTTCGACTCGCTTGCGCCCTCCTCCCAAAGCAACTTTTAGGTCTTGGGGGTGCTGTCACCCCATGGACAATGTCTGGTCTAGTCGGCACATGGGTGTTGCATGTTGGGGAATGGCCACCATTCATCTGTCCAGCTGACATCCTGTGATGGGTCCCGGGACTCAGCACCAAGGCCAGAATCTCCCTACATCCTGTCCATGGGAAGTAGACTTGTGGGAGGCCGATGGAGAAGCCATTTCCAGATTGTTCACCGATGTGACACGCGTGTCCACTACCCAGGACCCTTTTCCAGTGCAGGAGGCAGCGGGAGCTGGACCTGGAAGGGGAGAGAGAGATGAGTTGTCCTGGCCGGTGTGCTGGGCCAGCCTGTTCTCGGCAGAGAACAGTTTTGTGGTGATCGAGCCACAGGACAGGACAGGACCGGACATGTGCCCCCCGCTCACATCTCTCTGAAGTCCCAGCTTTGTGACCGCACACTTGGCCTTCCTGCGAGGTTCTGTGACAGATGCCGCCAGCACTGCACCCGGATCCCCCCAGGCCACCGCGATTCCAGCTGGCAGCCTCCATGTCTCGTGGCCTGAGGACTTGCTCCTGCTCACGCAGCTGGCCAGAAGTCTCCAGGGCCCATCTTCAACCGGCGGCTGCTGGGCGCCCCGGTGCATCCGTACCCCCCGGGTGGGTAACTCCACAGTGCATGCTCCACACTGTCTCCCACGTCTTCCCAGAAGCTTTCAGCTTTCAGCTTCCCATTGTGCAAACCGGCTGCTTCACTTTTCATTGGCCGCCTTGCAATCCCTGCCTCGCAAAGGCCCCTGGGACGCCTCCCAGATAAATCACTAGCAGTTGACGCCTTGTCTCAGGGTGTGTTTCTAGAGGAGCCCAAACTGAGGCCCCCATCCTGCCTCATTCTGCAACATTCGTTTGCTGTCCACTGTCACCTGCTGCTTTGTGGCTCACACTCTGAGAGCCACGGCTGATTTTTGGTCACTATCTGCAGATGGCTGGACACAGCTCAGAGAATGGAGTGAGGGGAGGCTTGGCAGAGGAGGGGCCACTTGAATGAGGTCTTGAAGGATATATAGGAGTTTGTGGAGGAAAAAAAGCACGGGAATACCCCTACCCCCACCCCCATCATCGCCCTGAGCTATTTGCAGAAGGTGCCTGGACAACTGTGGGGTCCTGAAATGTGACGCTGTGTAGGTCTGACTGGTCATTCCTCGGCTCTGGAACCTGCAGTGGCTCCCCACGGCCCGTACCAGGTCCAAGCTTTTTGGCTTATCGTTTGAAGTCCTCTGTAAACTGGCCCCACCCTGCTTCCACGCTGTTACTCATGTCATTGCTGCCGCTGACTGCCCTCCTCAGTGAGCCCAACCTGGCAGAATTCTGTCTGTCCTTCTACGCCATCCAAACACCCTGCCCTCCAGGCAGCCATCGGTGGTGGCCTCAAAATAACAGCTCTCAGCTTTGTGCCCATAGAGCACGATTGCCAGGCTCTGGGGCACCTCCCAGCCCCAAACTAGGGTGAGTCACCGATCTGTGTCAAGCAGAAGCTATTCGAAGTCAGGACCCCTCACCTGGGCTCCCTCATATCCCCCCGTTCCAGCAGTAACGACCTAATGCGTCTGGACCATCTCAGAGGTCCCTTGCATCTCTGCTTTGACCTGGCATGGAGAACTCATCTCCCCCAACATGGGCTGATTCTGATGGACCGTACGGGGTTCCCATGCAGCGCCCCCGCCCCTGGGATGGATTTACAGTTTGGTTTATGGTTTATCAGGGAAAGAATGGAGCTCATCAGGAAGGCTGCCGCCCTCCCAAGTGCTTTTTAATTATGTGAAAGATGAGGGCCCCACTCTCTTAAGGGAGGAACCCGTCCTTCACCTCTTCCCCGCCCCCCCCAAATGTCACATTATCAGAGGCGGGGTCGGGGGAGGAGACCCTTGGAGCGGGCACAATCCAGGTGGCTCAGGATAGGGCTGATTCCCCTTGCCGATGAGCCTAAGGCCTGAATCAGAAGTTTTAACATATTCCTTAATTAGAGCCCGACCTTGTCCTCAGCTGCCCAGCAGAGTGGGCCCCCGATAAGACCAGGCAGTACTATTGTCTTCATGCTTATGAGGTGGGCCCACTGGAAGAGCGCATTCGAAATGAGATTACATCTTATACATGTTTAATGTACTGTTCTCGCCATTTAAAATGCGGCTCTATTAAAATAGCAGGGAGGGAAAATTGACTCTCGGAGCTGGGTGTGAGAGAATAGATCACTAGTGAAATGAATAATATATTAACAGAATAATGATGTTGCTTCTCATATTAATCGTATAAATCACAAGATTCTCAAGCTGTCAGCAGAAGTTTAAAAAAAAAAAAATAAATAAAGCTGACTTCCAGACGGAGAGTACTGAGCCCCGGAGGGTGTGGGAGCTGGGGTCACACTGGTTATGAAACGGGTTCTCCAGGCAGGGCTGCCAGGGACCGGGACTTGCCCTGGAGGCGACAGCGATGTTGTGGGGAGGCCACCACTCCATTCCAGCCAGCAGCCTTTACTGTGCCATCCAGATACAAGAAACATCAATGAGATGTGGCCCCCTGCCCACAGGCCAGGCCAGAGGGACAGGAATGCTTAGAGAAGGCTCCAACCTCGTCATACAAGCCAGGACAGAGACTCAGGCGACAGAGACTCAGGCGGTGGAGGGGGCCAAAGCCCCGCGTGCCCCACCCCCAGGGCCTGGCACCAGCCAGCCTCCAGTCCTGTCTGTAGGTCCAATACTACAGTCATTTGCTGAATGAGCGTCTGGTGACTCCGTAGGGTCCTCCCAGGGCTCTTGAAAGAGAGAAAGAAGGTGCTGTAGGGATGGGCGGGGCCGGGTGTGGGGTGCGGTGGGGGCCGTAAGGAGTGACTACAGTGGTCGTCGCCGTGCCAATGAATGCCACATGCACACATACATACATCTGCATGTAGCTCCACCGAAGGGAGGTTGGGGGGTGGGATGCACCAGAAATTGGGGCTGGGAGCATCCTAGGAAAATTCCTCCCATCCTCTCAGGAATGTTTGCCATCAGGACTCTCTGCCCCTTGTGTCCCTGTGGACCACGAGCACTGAGCTGGCTGCACTGACCTCTCATTGTTTGGAACATAGAGAAGAAAGCTACCTCCCCACCCCCCGCCAGCCTCACTCAACCCCGGGAGCAGAAATCCCGGGACTCACAGGCAGCCCCAGCCCTGCCAGCCTTGACACATGCCCCAGGTAATCAGCCACAGTCACTTCGTGTGAGCACTGGACTGGAACCCTCCAGGCCCTGTCTTGGCTCATGTCCACAGCCAGCACATGCTGTGCGTGGTTCCCTGCTTTACGGGTGAAAGAAATGAGGATCCCAGTAAGTAGGGTAAGTGCCCACAGCTGCCCAGCTGCTGAGTGGCAGGATCATTTGGGCTTTTGAGGGCATTTTCTACTCCTGCACCCACTAGTTTTGGGCTTAACCAGGTGACCCAAGCAATGGGATCCAAGCAGATGCTAGAAGAGCAAAGACACACAATGTGCCAGCCCTCTTCTGCTTCTGCCATTGCAGTGAGGAGCGCTTCCCCCTGCCCCACCCCCAGGAGCTACGGCCCCCTCATCCTGAGCCCCAACATGAACACAGGACAGACCCAGGCCCCACTTGCATACGGAGCAGAGCTGCCCTGCAGAGCCCAGCCAGGTTCCGGGGCCCGCAGCAGATTGTGGGCCCACGAGCATGAGCATAAGGGCTTACTATTGTGAGCCACAGAGCCCTGGGCTGGTTTATGACGAAGCATCTCTGTGGCCATTTCTGGCTGGGCCCCAAAGCCCAGGCTCACCAATGTGCTAAACCACCTCCCGCAGGGCTGTAGTGGGAGGGTAGAGGCTCACACAAACCCACTAACTTCCCAGCTTGCGTCCCACCGACAAGTCTGGAGAATTGTCTTTCTGCAGGAAATCCCCTGCCTGCCATGGCCATGGCCAGTGCAGGGTCCTCACCATGGACGTCTGAGTCAAGTCTCAGGTCTAAGCCGCCTTCCCCACTGGACTTATGGGGGCCTAGCAGCCATGTGTATCCATCAATGCAGGAGTATTAATAATCCTCAGAACTAACATTTCTGAGCCCTGATAGCGTCCACCCCTTTGCTGCACCATTTCTCATCATCCTCATGATCCATGAAGTGAGCTCCATCACTACCAGCTCCAGTTTTTGGAGGAGGAAAGTGAGACCCAGAGCACTTGCCCAGTGTCACGCAGCTAATAAACACAGAAGCTGTTTCTCCAACAGAAAGGGGCATATCTCCCTACGAAGAGTTCCCACACCCAATATCCCACTCAACCCAACATCTACTCCCAAATAGCCAAGACCTCCACTCCGGGCCCTGGGGGTGGACCACTGGGTCCCACCCGGTAATCAGTCTCATTTGCAGCCTCATCAGCCCTGGCTGACGGTGGAGGTGGGTGAGCATGTTGAGTCCAGCACGGCCAGCTAGGCCACGGGTGAGGCTGGACCAGGCAGAAAGGTGAGCCGATTTCAGTGGTGGTGCCCGGCCTGCTGGCTGGGGCCTCACCAGGTCTAGGGCACTGATGAACCTGTGGAAAAAGCGCCATCTCTGATTGCCTTCGTGGCCCTGTGCTGCTCTCTCAAGGCTGAGGGCTCAGAGGTGGGCAAAATTCGCCCTATGTTTCCCCACACAGACATTTTAGCAACCACCAGGATCCATCTTGCCTGAGAAATCATTGGCAGGGCATCACTAGTGGTCATCGAACGTGCTTGGGGACAGTGTCCCCCGGATGTCCACAGTGCTGACGAGCCTGGGCCTAGGGCTGCAGCCTTGCCCTCTAACGGCACCCACCTCCCTGGCTGGGGGTGGGGGGGGGGGCAGATGGGGGAGTTCCTGGAGGTGCTTGTGGAGAGCCTGGCAGGCCTAAGCTCTCAGCATAGCTGACTCACCAATGACTGTTGTCATTGGTGCAAAGCTGGACTCCCTTCTGTGCTGGGGGGCCCACCCCGTTCCCCTGGCAGGGACCGCATCTGAGCAGGGAGCTCTGCCCAGTGGGGCCAGCCTTGTCTGGGCAGATGCTGGAGGGGCAGAACTGGGGCTCAGCTGGCTGAGAGGCAAAAGCGTCTCCATGGCAACCAAACCCACGCCCCAGAGGGGGGTCACTGGCTTCACTTTTCCAGGCTACAGGAGGGCAGCCAAACCCACAAGCTGGAGAAACTGGGGCATAGACCAAAGGCTCTCACTGCACCAGATCACAAGCTCCCTAGGCCCCTGGGCAGCAGTGGAGCCGGGAAACTAGGCCAAAGCCCGGAAGTCCCATCTCCCCCTTGCTCCCGCGCTGGGAAGGCTCTTGAAGACGTCTCAGGCCTTGGTGGGGTGGCTGTGAGCTATGACACGGAAGGGAAGCTAGTATCGGGCTGTGGGACTGGAGAGCAGGCAAGGAATCCCGCGAGTTGTCGGGAGTGCCGTCTCCCTCCTCCGAAGGAGGAAGGATAGGAGCCCTTTACTCCTTGGTGGCTTTCTCTCCACGACGTCTTGAACGTCCACCTCTGCTAGCCAGGGATGACCGACCATCAGTGTCCCCAATGACATAGAACAGATCGCTGTGTACGTAGTTCTGCCTCCATGTAGGGAAATGGAAGGAAACCAGAACTCAGCAAGGACACCAGTGTCACTCGGCGAGGCAGGGCCAGAGTTGAAAGCAGACCCCAGCTGCCCTGACCTCCAGTGAAATCATCTAGGGAGATTTAAAAAATCCCAATGCCCAGGCCCTACCCGGGGCTGATGAAACCAGAATCTCTTGGCGTCAGCGGCACCGAGATTTTTGTCAGAGTCCAGGTCCCATCACCAGGCAGGGTCGACATGCCGCTGCTCGGTCACCCGCCTGCTCCCCAGCTGACTTCGTCCATAGGCTGTGAAGTCCTCTGCAGGGCTTGAAGCACTTTTAAAAGCAACGTGTGAACCTTCTCCCTGCAATCTTGTCTACATCATTCACTCCCTTGACAGACTACATCTTTATAGATGGTTACAAAGTCAAATTCAAATGATCCAAAGTTCTCAACAAGTGGAGACCATTCAACTTCCCTTCCTTCCCACAGCCTCTGCTGAGGCTCACACCCACTCACACGCAGACGCCTTCCTAGGGGGTTCATGTCTGTCCTCTGCACTGCCCCCCCCCCCCGCCCCAGGGCTCTTACCCATCCTGGGCACTGAGCACCTGCATCCACATCATCTGCCCCTCCCACCCTCGGTGTGGACTCCACGTCTAACTCACACCGTCGGTCCCTGACATGCTGTTCCTGGCCAGGTGGGTGAATATTGAGGTGCACCTATCATGATGGTGACTGTCAGGTGAACCTGAAAAATAAACATGAGATACGGAGATGTCCCCACTGACAGGTTTTTTTTTTTTTTTAATGCTTATTTATTTTTGAGAGAGAGACAGAGCATGAGCAGGGGAGGGGCAGAGAGAGAGGGAGACAGAATCTGAAGCAGGCTCCAGGCTCCAAGCTGACGGCACAGAGCCCGATGCAGGACTCGAACCCGTGGACCGCGAGATCATGACCTGAGCCAAAGTCAGACGCTTAACCAACAGAACCACCCAGGCACCCCGGGCCGCCCCCCTCTGCCGATAGTTGTGTTTCATTCTGACCTACCTTTCTGGAGGTCATTGTCAAAGAAGCAGCTTTGAAACTCCCTGCCTAGGAGGCAGCTCCTTTGGGAGAATTGAAGCCCGTGAACGTTGTACTCTGAAAAGCATGTAGCTACCTTTTGGTCATTTTAAGAAAAGTCTCCACTTTTTCCTTCATCCTAATTGACACAAAATCGTGAGGGTGGAGCCCTCCGAATGGGATTAGTGCTCTTATAAAAGAGACCACAAGTGGGCTCCCTCTCCCTTTCAGCCTTGTGTGAGGACACAAGGAGGAGATAGATATCCAGGAACCAGGAAGTGGGTTCTCACCAGACACCAAATCTGATGCCTTCATTTGGATTTCCAAGCCTCGGAAGTATAAGAAAGAAATTCCCCTTGTTTATAAGACCCCCCAGTCTGTGGTAGTTTGTTAGAGCAGCCCAAACAGACTGACATAATGGGTCTACAAAGCACACAACCACAGTGCCCCCCACCTCCAGACGCCATGTCAAGCACTCGTGGAGGACTCTGGCGATCGAAGGAAACCTGCTGCAAGGCCAGCTCAGCGAGGTCGGGCAGGAGAGCTGACAGGTCAAGGTCCTGATTGTAACTGGGCAGCTCCCCGGCTCCGGGGTCCTGGGCACCGTCTCCGCGCACTCGCAGATGCCCACCCACATCCAGGGGCCGCCCGGGATTGGGGGGCAGGGTCTCCATGCACAGAGCCTCCGTGGAGCCTGCATGCAGACCCACGGCCCCCAAAAGCAAGCTCCGTGGTGGCGCATGAGGCTCCACTGGCCAGGACATCTGCAAGCACCATGCATAGGCTGGAAGAGTCCAGCATCAGGGACCTGGGTTGTAACTTGGAACACCCAGCTGGGATCCAGGCTGCAATTGAGAGCGTTGCGGAAACAGACGGCGTCCTTCATATTCATGCACGGGGGACGGGGGGATTCTTCCCGAACTTGCCCAGAGCTGACAGCAGCGGTGAAGTCCACAGCCTCGCTCCCGGCTCTTGGTGTCCCCCAGGCCCGCACCTTCCTCTCTAGGACAGTTTCTCCAGGTGCCCATCAAGGAGCGTGTGGCCCAGCCGGGCCGAGGTGGAGACTCAGAAATCGGCTCTCGCAGACACAGACTTGCTTTTTCTTTGAGCTCAGCGGGCCCCGCCCCTCTCCACTCCTAGCTTGGGCATCAGCAGACGATGCTGGGAGTGCAGGGCCAGGTGGCTGTTCAACCCAGGATGGCAGCCTGGGAGTCTATGCCCCCTTGGCCCATCTGGTCAATAAGGAATGGAAGATCAGAGGATTGGAACAGGTTAATGGAACATTCTAGGTCTCAGCTATGAGAACCTTTGCTCGAGGGGAGAATTGAAGGAATGAAGAAGGAGGGGGCAGTTTTATCCTGGTCTCATAAAAAGGCAATGTGAACAATCCTCAGCTGCTACTGGGCCCATTAAAGGCCTAATTTCCATTCACCTATAACTTTATTAGGCTCATCCGAGCTATTCATCAGACAAGCCTGTCTTGAGAAGGGTGGATAGTGGCTTTTATTAAAATGTCTTCCCCGTGGCAGATGCATTAGGTTTTATGGCCCGGCACACACAGCTGCCTTCACAATGGGAAAGAGCTGCCTCACCATTGCTAGGGCCGACAGAGGTGATAGGTAAGACCTGGGAGACTAGATGTCCCAGACATCCATTCCCCGTGCATGGGCCTCAGCGTCTGGAGTGGGTGTTAACCTCATCTCTGCAAGTTTGGGTAAAAATTTCCGTCTCAGAGAGCTACCAGAGGACTCTTGCACATCCCCGGCCCCCACCAATTCCCAGCTGCTCTGCCCTTCAGCCACATGCTGCAGTCTGTGTGTATTTTTGGAAACTGGTCCCAGAGTAGAGCCTTTGGAATCTGGATAAGGGGTGGTCAGGCTGCTGGAAAACTGTGATAGGGGGCCCTGGGGTCCCAGGGCTTGGCAGGTTGTGGGAAACGTGGAGGGAAAGTGACACAGGAAGCTAGACAGAGAGCCGCTCAACAGTAGAGAGAGAGGGAGGAGAGCCCCCAGCAATGGAGGAAGGGAGCGTCTTCCCTGACTTCCCTGTGGGGTTGCAGGTCTCTTCTGCCTTGGATAAAAACCCCTTGTGGGGACAAGTGGGGCAGGGGGCTCAGAGTGAATCCCCCAGGATCAGGGCCAGCTCTGCAGTTTTGCCACCAAGTGGCCAGGAGCAAGTTACTCCGCCTCTCTGAGCCTTGGTCTCCTCATCTGAAACGGAGCTCACGGGCCATGATGCTGAATCGTTGGTAGGATTAAAGCAGACAGATCTCGCAAAGCATTTAGCAGCGGGCCTGACACATAGCAAGCCCAGAACTCGCACCAGCTGTTATTATGATGGTGGCAATCCTGCCCCATGATTAGCAAGTGTTGATGGTGACAGAGATGCCAGATGTTCTGCCCCGTGCTCAGCTGGAATGAGGAGGCTGGGATATCAACTCCTCCCAAGTTAGTTCCAAAGCCAAGTGGCTACTGAGCCCCAGCTGACCACAGGAAGGGAGGGTTGTGCTCTAGCCCAGGTGAGTTGGGTTGCACATTTGTCTGTCTGCCCCAGGAAGAATTTCTAAATAATTCATTGTCATTGACAATCCTTGCAATGATACTAAAGAGAACATACTGAAACCCTACCCATCTAGAGATAATAGTGCTAACCTGTCTCATGGGCCGTCGTCTGGATTACATGAGTCAAATCACAAAAAGAACTTGGAGCCAAGTGCTGTGTGTGTATTTAGAGTTTTCTTGGGGATTCTGGCTGCCATCATGAAGCAAAATGGCAGCCAGCATATTTCCCACAAGCAGATCGCTGGTTGTTTGTGGGGCTGTTTCCCGGATTGGTAGAGGTTGTAGAGAGAGGGGAAGAACCTGAATGGAGTCAGCTCACCTCTCGAGCCCAGGTCCTACTCTGGTGCCTGGTCACAGGATGGGCGTCTCTTCCCATACCCTTGATCCCTGCTGCCCATGACATTCCCTTGCTGCAGTACAAGGAGTCCAGAGAGAGTAAGTCGGAAACCCTGAGGGGCACTGGGAGACTTGGGGGCTTTGGGGCAGGGGTGAGGCATAATCCACCTAGGTTTTAACGGGCTGAGACCAGACCACGAGGGGATGGGACAGAAGGTATGGCAGTAATCCAGACGAGATGGTGATGCCATGGACCCAGGCTAGGACATGTAGAAGTGGAAAGAAGTGGGTAGATTCTGGATAAAGTGTGAAAGCTGCCAGTGGGATTTGTTGACAAATAAATGAGCTATTTGAAGAAGAGCGAGAGCAAAATCCAGAGCAAGCCCAAGCGTGGCCTGAGACACAGGAAGAATGGAGCTGCCAACACCCGAGATGGGGAGGCTGTGAGGAGCAGGATGGAGGTGGACCGATGCTGACAGGAGATGAGGGGCTCTCCCCAAGGCCACTGGGAGCCCGTTTCAGGAGACAGGAAGAGGCGGCAAGGGCAGGAAAGTGGGAGATCAGGGACCCCACCAGCCTTCTGAGTGTTCGTCTTCAGGAGGGCTGCCCCGTGGAGCCCTCGCCGGCCAGCCTGGCCTTCCACTCCTGCAAAGCCTCGTGCCTGTCTTGGGGGAGAGAGAGAAAAACACCTTCAGGGAGGAGATTGGCACTTCTCCTCGTCGTCACACAGCCCCGAACTTCTAACAGAGCAGAGGGTCCTCTAAAAGGAACTGTTGACACCTGGCCCTGCCTGCTGCCTTCCCTTTGATGGGCCTCCTCGTCTCCAGGCTCGGCGCCTCTCAGGCCTGAGCCTGCTTGGACATTCTGCACAAAGGTGCGACTTGCCTGGTAAAGAACCAGAATTCCTCTCACTTCAGAAAGAAAACCTCCGCGTCTGCCAGTGGCCTCACATCTCTCCCTCTCCATTCTCAGCGTGAGGCTTGGGCTCTTTATAATTCATCAAAAAGTCCACACATAATGAGCTCAGCTCGTACTCTGCAGCGAGGGCTGTCAGCTCACCTCTTAAGAGCCCCCATCCTGGCCGGGGACCCTTAGATCTCGTCGTCCTGAGGCTGGGGCTGAATCACCTGTGAGTCAGGCATCGGGCTGAGCCAGCACTGCCCTCCTCCCGAGGTCCTTGCAACCTGTGTTCCAAGGAGGCCTGGCCAGCAGCTTTCACTGATGCCATCTCAAAATCCTCCTGACCATGCTGGAAGGAAGGTACCTACATACCCATTGTGCAGACGTGAAAACTGAGGTGCCGTGAGGTTTAGCAGCTTACCTGAGGTCCCTCGGCAGGTGTCTAGTAAAGAATCAACCTGATCCTGGTCTTTGTCCTCACCTCCTGGGAGGTGGTCTCTTAGCCCTTGGAATGTCCCGCCTGACAAGAGGGTTTTTGTTTACCATATGGACCACGTCTATATGCCTGAACCCCGATGAAGAACACCAAGACTCAGGTGAGCCCCCTGGTGGACAGTGCTCCATGCATGTGGTCTCATGTTGTTGCTGGGCAATGTGAGCACTGTCCTTGACTCCACGAGGAGGGGACAACCGGAAGCTCTGCATGGGGAGCCCTCCTGGACCCTGCCCCACAGGGTCCTTCAGCTGATCTGAATCTCTGTCCTTTGCTGTAATAGACCATAGCCATGAGTACAGCAGCTCTCAGCAAGTCCTGTGAATTCTTCCAGTGAATTAATGGAACCTGAGGGTAGTCTTGGGGACCCCCAAATTTGCAACTGGTATCAGAAACGAGAGTGGCCTTGGAAATCCCTGAATTCTGCCACTGAGGTCAGAGGTGAGGACTTGCGACCTATCCCCTAACCTAGTCCGCTAACTTCTGGACTAGAAGAGAAGAAATTTCGGGGGCACCTGGGTGGCTCAGTCGATTAAGAATCTGACTTCAGCTCAGGTCGTGATCTCACAGTTTGTGAGTTTGAGCCCCACCTTGGGCTCGCTGCTGTCAGCACAGAGCCTGCCTCAGATCCTCTGCCCCCACTCCCCATCTGCCCATCCCCTGCTCATGTTCTCTCTCTCAAAAATTAAAAAAAAAAGATATTTATATATATGTTTATATAATCTAATTGTATATATAATTATAATTTATATTTAAAAACAGATATCTCTGCTGTTTTTAGCCACCGTAAGCCCAGGACGAGGACCTCAGCACCTCTGTAACTCACCAGCTCTGAGTCTGTGGTAATTCTATAGCTGCCCTAGGCAACAAATACAGGCCTTCCCCTCCAGAAGCTTCTGCCAGAGCAACTCTCTGCTTTCAGCTCCTAGAGAAAGGTCCCTGCTCCGACAGCATCTTTCTCAGGCCACCGGCAACTTGCCTTGTCTGTTCGTTCCCTCAACCACCGTGGTGGCCCTGAGAGCAGCCTTTCCTTGCCCCTCCCCCACTTTCTCCCATTCGGGGCCGCATCAAGCGTCCTGGGGCCGTCCTAACAAATCGCCGCAAACTGGGGGGCTTGAACAACAGAAATGGATCGTCTTGCAGGTTATGGCGCCTGAGTCCAGGATCAAGTTCTCAATCCCCTGTGGAGACTGGGAGGGAGAAACCACTCCATGCCTCCCTCCCGGCTTCTGATGGCCGCTGGCCTGCAGAAACATCAATCCAACCTCTCCTCCACTGTCACTGTCACATGGCCTCCTCCCCTGTGTGTCTCTGTGTCACCTCCTCTTCTTCTAAGGACACCAGTCATTGGATTAAATGATCCCTAAAACTGGAGTGGTTTCCTCTTGAGGTCCCGTAACTAACTCTATCTGCACAGGCCCAATTCCAAATAAGGTCACCTTCTGAGGTCTGGGGGGACATGGCCCCTGGCCTCATGGGACACATGACTGGGGAGGACCAGGCCGGACCAGAGGGAGATTCACTGGGCCACCCGCCCACCGCCCGGCCGCCCTGCCTCCCGGGGGGACGGGGGGCGCTCTGGTGTCACCGTTCCTGCCAGAGGAAGGAGGACCCGGTTCTGGAGCCAGGCGCTGGCTTCCAGAGTGTACGTGCTCAGGAGGCTGTCATGTTGATGAAAATACCGCAGAGCCGTCTGCAGGGTTCTTCCCTCTCACTGCCTCTCCAGCGCCTGAAATAAATGAGAAAGAGATGTTCCTGGCAGAGTCTGTGGAGGAACTCCATGGCAGGAATGAAAATTGGCTGCAGCATCCAAGAAATCCTTGAATGGAAAGGGATTTCTAGGACAACACACCTCTAGGAACAGAGAGTGTCAGTGGTAAAGCCCGGGGGAGGGAGGGAGGGACGCCAGCCTGCAGCGGGCGTGTCTGCGCGCGTCCACGGACGTGCCCCCCGCGTGCACACCGGCGCAGGTGCACATACCTGCTGGCGGGGCAGGAGCGCGGGCGGGCGTGGGGGACGCAGCCCAAATCACGGCCCACGTAGGCTTTCTTCTACTGGCGGACCATCTGTCCGCCCCTCCTGCCACCCCCACGCCCACCGGCCAGCTGGGGTCACCTTGTCCTGCTACATTTTCACAAAACTGGCCTTGGCCCCTGTCCAGGGCCTGGGAGGGGCGCCAGCCGCCTGCTGTCCCCGGGCGGGTTCCGCTGAGGCTCACGCGGCTGCAGCCCCCCCTGGCGCCAAGTTCCTGCTTTCGCTGAACCCTGCATCCGCCCTGCGTCTGGTCTCCTCAGCCAGCTCGCCCTTTTCCTCCAGGCATCACATCTTTGGAGCTTCAGGGACTGGCTGAACTGCCCGTGAACTTCTGCCTGGCTCCGTCACAGCCTCCAACGTCCTTAAACTAAAACGAGGCAAGCCCGCGGCCAGTCCTCCTCTGGGGCCGTCCTGGCCAGAGAGCCCTCACCTACCCCTGTTCGGGCCTCACCAAGGCCCTTCTTTCATCAGAAGGCCCATGAGGGGTTGGCCAAACAAAGACCGTCCCTGCTGCACCCCCAGCCCCTTGTCCCTCCAATCCCCCATCCCTGCCCCAAATGGAATCTGCCAGATCCACAAGCCCCACACACCGCTAAGGCCAGGAACACACCCCCTTCCAGCCCCGCCCTGGGGGACCCTCTCAGCCCTCCTCAAGGCAGTCGATCTCTTGGTCCTTCTAGAAACACATGTTGGAGAAACCTGCTGGTGTTTGCCCCAACCTCAAGCTGTGGTGGTGAGAATCCAGGGAAGTGTGTGCCTGATCTGAAACCCTTTTCTTACAGAGAGGAAACTGAGGCCAGAGAGAGAATCAGCTCGCCTAAGTCACGCCATGAGTGAGTGTTCCCAGGGAACAGAGACCCCAAGTCTCCTGACTCGGCATGAGGTCTTTATCCCAGCCCGTGGGGCCAGCAGGCGCTCCCAGGCACTGAGCTATGAGTGGGGGTTTCCTTAAACACCCCAGAATCCTCGAAGCTCTTGGAATCCCCAGCTCTCTGAATGAGCGTCTTTTCCTGGCTGTTAGAGCTGGGATCTCTGATGCAGCCAAAATTCAGTTGCAGGCAGGGCCTGGATGTCTCTTGGGAACCCCTTTCCCTGTCTCTAGGTTCGGGGGTGCCAGACTATGATGCAGACAGAATTTAGCACCATCCTGTCTTGTCTCCACTCCAGTCCCCAAGGTACTCAGCGTCCCCATCCTCCTCCCCCTTGGAGGAGGACATTTTTGCCAAAAGCATTAGAGAACTGTTATGGACTGAATGTTTGTGTCCTGCCCACTCTGCCAAATTCATATGCTGAAACTCTGATGCATCCCCAGTGGGACTGGTATTAGGAAATAGGGCCTATATAATCCAGGTTAAATGAGAGCACAGGGTAGGGCCCTGACCCAACAGGATTAGTGTCCTTATAAGATGAAACACCAGAAGGGTGCCTGGATGGCTCAGTCTGTTAAGCGGCTGACTTTGGCTCAGATCAAAGTGGGTTCGAGCCCCACATCAGGCTCTGTGCTGACAGCTCAGAGCCTGGAACCTGCTTTGGATTCTGTGTCTCCCTCTGTCTCCCTGCCCTTCTCCCACTGTCACTCTCTCACTCTCTCAAAAAATAAACATTAAAAAAAAAAAAAAAAAGACGAAACACCAGAATGTTCTCTTTCAAAACCCATGCACCGAAGAGAGGCCATGTAAGGACACAGCAGGAAGGTGGCCGACTGCAAGCCAAGCACAGAGCTCTCACTAGAACCTGAATCAGCCGGAGTCTTGATCTCAGACTCCCAGCTTCCGGAACTGTGAGAAGATAAATCTCTGTTTATACCCAGTCTGTGTGGTATTTTGTTGTGGCAGCCCCAGCGAACTCAGACAAGAACCGAAATATTTACAGATTGAAATGAAATCAAGTGTGAGAGATGCCTCAAAGCAGTACAGAAGAGGAAGTGAGCAGAGAATAAACAGGATTGGCTGCAAGCCGATAATTGTTGAAGTTTGGTGACAGGTGCATGGCAGGAAGGGGGGGTCGCACTTTTCCTCTCTACGTTTATGTGTTAGAAATGCTCTCTATGGGGCGCCTGGGTGGCGCAGTCGGTTAGGCGTCCGACTTCAGCCAGGTCACGATCTCGCGGTCCGTGAGTTCGAGCCCCGCGTCAGGCTCTGGGCCGATGGCTCGGAGCCTGGAGCCTGTTTCCGATTCTGTGTCTCCCTCTCTCTCTGCCCCTCCCCCGTTCATGCTCTGTCTCTCTCTGTCCCAAAAATAAAAATTAAAAAAATGTTGAAAAAAAAAAAAAAAAAAAGAAATGCTCTCTAATAAAATATTTGGGTTTTTTAGTTTGCTTATTTTATTTTGGAGGGGGAGGGGCAGAGAGAGAGAGAGAGAGAGAGAGAGAGAATCCCAAGCAGGCTCCATGCTGGAACTCATGACACATGAGATCATGGCCTGAGCTGAAATCAAGAGTTGGACATTCAACCGACTGAGCCACCCAGGCACCCCTCCGATGAAATGTTTGTAAAAATAGTATAGTGGAGTGGGCCATGAAATCATTTCAGTGGGTCACAATCAGCATTTTTTAAATGAGAAAGAATAAAATAGATTATACTAGAATCACAGAATTACAATAATGTAATACTTTGTGAAACTTTTACAGGGTGTGTGTGTGTTTGTGTGTGTGTGTGTGTGTGTGTGTGTGTGTGATGTACTGGGTCTGAATGTAAAATGTACTTCTTACTGTGGGTCGTGGTCAAAAGACCTGGAAAGTCATTTCTCATGGTTGATTTGACCATGGCCTCCACAGTCAGATTGCCTGGGTTCTGGTTCGGCCGCTTCCTCCTGGCTGTGTCGCCTTGAGCAAGTTACTCCACTTCTCTGTGCCTTAGTGCAGCTAATAATCACAGCCTCCATCCTAGGATCGATGTGAGTTTTAAGTGAGCTAATACGTGTCAAGTGCTTCCAGCCATTCTCCTAACACAGTGCAAGAGCTCAATACGCAGCAACTATTACTGTAGTGGCCATGATATATAAAGCGGATGGTACTATCGCGTCAGGAATTTGTTGGCCTGAAATGGGAGGACGTAGGTTTTATAAGAAGAGAAAGACAATGCGCGACCACTGTTACAGAACGAAAACTCACTGAGTAAATTTGAGGATCCAGTTGGCTTTAATCAACAATTCGTGATTCGGTCAGCATCCCATCCAGTATCAGACAGATATCTGCTCCCAGGAGCTGTACAATATGGAGGGCTTTTACGGGCAGGGGGCAGGGCAAGGAGGTTATTAGCAAAAGAAAAGAAAGGTTTATTTCAGTCAAGGTTATCCTCCCTCAGGGAAGAGATGTGGTCTTATCATACCTCACTATGCTGATGGGGAAATTCCAGACTGATCGCTTTAAAGTTCCACTTCTAGGGGCCCCTGGGTGGCTCAGTCGGTTGAGCGTCCAACTTCAGCTCAGGTCAAGGTCTCCTGGTCTGTGGGTTCGAGCCCCGCGTCAGGCTCTGTGCTGTCATAACAGCTCACAGCCTGGAGCCTGCTTCAGATTCTGTGTCTCCTGCTCTCTCTGCTCCTTCGCCACTCATGCTCTGTCTCTCTCTCTCTCTCAAAAAATAAACATTAAAAAAATAAATAAAAATTAAAAAATGAAGTTCCACTTCTGGAGGGGCTGACATTTCAGTAGTCTTAAAAAAAATTCTTTTTTAACATTTATTTATTGAGAGATGGAGCATGAGCAGGGGAGGGGCAGAGAGAGAGGGAGACACAGAATTCGAAGCAGGCTCCAAGCTCCCAGCTGTCAGCTGTCAGCACAGAGCCCGACTCGGGGCTTAAACTCACGAACCGCGAGATCATGACCTGAGCCGAAGTCAGATGCTTAACCGACTGAGCCACCCAGGCACCCCTGACATTGCAGCAGTCCTAAGTTTACTATCCTGGGGCAAGTGAGTCTGCTTTGGGCCTTTTCTTTTCTTCCTTCCTTCCTTCCTTCCTTCCTTCCTTCCTTCCTTCCTTCCTCCTTCTCTTTCTCCCTTTCTTTCTTCCCTTCTTTTTTTAAACACCACAGAGGGAATAATGGTGGAATTTTAGGCAGCGTGGCCCTTCAGTCATTTACGAATATTAACTATTTCACTCAGTAAGTATTATGGAATGCCCACTATGTGCTAGTCCCAAGACACTGGCCACAGAGAGTTGAACAAGACAGATATGGCCCATGCCTTCATGGAGCCCACCCCCTACCTAGGAAGAAAAAGCAAACAATTCATTGTGATAAAAATGTCATTATTAGGAGTCGCCTGGGTGGCTCAGTCAGGTAAGTGTCTGACTTCGGCTCAGGTCATGATCTCATGGTTCGTGGGTTCGAGCCCCGCATTGGGCTCTGTGCTAACAGCTCAGAACCTGTTTCTGATCCTCTGTCTCCCTCTCTCTCTGTCCTTCCTCTGCTCTCTCTCTCTCTCTCTCTCTCAAAATAAATAAACATTTTTTGTTTTAATTCCATTACTGGGATGGGAAACAAAATAGGGTGATGGGGAACCGCAGAGAGGGGGAGGCAGTAACCTGACAACAGATTGTTGTTAAGACTCAGCCAAGGGGCACCAGTCTGGCTCAGTCAGTAGAGCACGTGACTCTTGATCTTGGGGTTGTGGGTTCGAGCCCCACGTTGGGTGTAGAGATGACTTAAAAAGACTCAGCTAAGAAGAAGACTGGGAGCCAATGCTGGGAGGCGAGAGGTCTGGGAATGAAAGCAGCTTCCCAGTAGGGTAGCTGGCCCACCAGCCAAGTGTGGCCTTTACGTTGAAATCCATGAAAATGAAACAGAATTAAAAACTCAGTGCCTCAGTGCTCAAAAGCCACACTGTGCCAGACAGCGCCTAGGGCAAGTGTCCAGGACATTCTCATCATCTCAGAAAGTCTGTCAGCCAGCGCTGGTGGAGACCCCAAGCTGTGCTGTCCATCGTGGCAGCCACTGGCCACAGGTGGCAGCTGAGCACTTGAAACGTGGCCTGTGCCACTGAGAAATGGAATCTCAATTATTTTATTTTAATTAATTAAAATTGAAATTGAAAAAAGGATCTCCAATTCAGTCATTGGAAGACTTTTTTTTTAAGTTTTCATTTATTTATTTATTTATTTATTTATTTATTTATTTATTTATTTTGAGGGAGAAAGAGAGAGCCCATGGGCAGGGGGGAGGGGCAGTGAGAAAGAAAGAGAGACTCCCAAGCAGGTTCCGCACTCACAAACCGTGAGATCATGACCTGAGCCGAAATCAAGAGTCGGATGCTTAACTGACTGAGCCGCCCAGGTCCCCCTGGAAGGCTATTAATTCTATTTGGGAACAACTCGGGTGTATGAATCCAGTTTCCAACTGCACATTTTATGAAATCTAAATACAGAGCCAGTTGAAATATGCTCTCAGAGGAAAACAAGCCCACCGGATGGTGAAGACGCAGTACAAAACAACAAAGGTAAACCATGTCATTAATAAACTTTATATTTGATCATATATTGGGATGATAATATTCTGAGTATATTGCACTAAAAAAGATATTGTTAAAATAATCTAGCCTGTTTCTTTTCATTTTTTTTTCAACGTTTTTTTTAAATTTTTTTATTTATTTATTTTTTTTATTTTTGGGACAGAGAGAGACAAAGCATGAACGGGGGAGGGGCAGAGAGAGAGGGAGACACAGAATCGGAAACAGGCTCCAGGCTCCGAGCCATCAGCCCAGAGCCTGACGCGGGGCTCGAACTCACGGACCGCGAGATCGTGACCTGGCTGAAGTCGGACGCTTAACCGACTGCGCCACCCAGGCGCCCCTCTTTTCATTTTTAAATGTGGCCATTAGGAAACTGTCAATGACTTACATGGCTCAAATTTATTTCTTTTTAAAAAAAAATTTTTTTAAGTTTATTTTTATTTTGAGAGAGAGAGAGAGAGCACGAGCAGGGTTGGGGTAGAGAGAGAGGGAGAGAGAGAATCCTGAGCAGCGTGGAGCCTGACATGGGGCTCCATCTCATGAACCATGAGATCATGCCCTGAGCCAAAATGGAGAATCGGATGCTTAACCAACTGAGCTACCCAGGTGCCCCAGGTCAAACTTATTTCAGTGAGACAATGTAGGACTAGGGTTTAGAGAGATGGGCAGTGAACCAAGAGGTCTGTAGTAGATATGGAGGTCTTGTTGGCTCAACATGGATTTTGAACTTCTTCCTGGGTAATGGGGAGCCACGGCAGGTGTTTGAGCAGAGCAGTGATGCCTCTGGAGGATCTTCCTGGCAGCTTTGGGGAGAATGGAGTGGAATGGGATACCAGTTGGAAAGCCATTGTCATCAAGCTCAGACAGGAGAGTGGCTTGGATTTGAACGGTGGCTGTAGGGACACAGGGGTGCTGCCTGTTTCCCTTTCAAGGGGATTTTGCAGACATTTCATCCCAAACTTCTGCTTTTATCTTATCAGCCACCCCCAACTGTGGGGGGACTGGAAAATGTAGTCATTTAACTGGGCTCATGGCGATCCAGAAAAAAAAATGGGACCCCGTCCTAAGGAAAACAGAACAGAGGCTGGGTGGGCATGTAGCCCCCTCCACTGAGAGAAAGTCGGGGAAAGAGAGACAGAAGGCCCAGCCAGCAGGGTGGGAGGGAACCAAAGGGAACACGGGGTCTGTGCGATTCTGGGAGGGTGGGCTTGGCAGAGGATGTCACCCACCTTCATTTTGACCTCAAACTTTTTTTTTTTAAGTTTATTTATTTATTTTGAGAGAGAGAGAGAGAGAGAGAGCACACAGGAGCGGCAGACAGAGAGGGCGAGAGGGACAAATCCCAAGCAGGACCCGCACCATGAGTGTAGAGCCCGATGCGGGGCTTGAACTCAGGAACCATGAGATCACAACTGAGCTGAAAGCAAGAGTCGGCCACTTAACTCACTGAGTCGCCCAGGTGCCCCTTGATCTCAGACTTTCTAATGAGTAAATTTTATCTTTCCCGCTTATGTTTGAATTCTGGCAAAAGCTCCTGTGGGCAGAGTACCCGCTTCACACCGTAAGAACTGCCCTGAGCCAGCAAGACCCCACGTGACTGACCCCAAGACAGCGATCCACCTGGCCTTTGCTGCCCCACCTGCACAAACCCCCAACCTCTGTCCCGCATTTTCCTGATAGAAACTGGGAAGTATTTTCCGTGCTTGGGCACAGTCTTTGAGACACCAGTGTGCTCTCGTCCTGGTGTCGGCCTTTCTTGAAATAAATCCCTTTCTTGTTTCACCTGGTCTGTTTGGGACCCCCAGAGTCCGGTGCTCCTGCACCCCTGAGCCCCAGCTACAGGCTGCTCCCAGGACCCAACGCACCTGAGCACCAGGCAAGACGAGGCCCCTGGCTCACGGGAGGCGCTCGACAAATATTTGTCCAATAATGTCCGTTTAGCCACGTGAGCATTACTGATAACCTTGGGAAGAGCAGTGTAGTGGAGATGTGGGTGGGCAGGGGAGGGAGAGGGAGGTGAGGCTTGAGTGGGCGTGATTCTTTCCAGAAGTTTGGGTGGGGAGGGCAGAGGCGGAGAGGGAGGCAGGTGGAGGGAGGGACCGCGTCCTGCTCAGCTCTGAATCCCAGGACCTGGCATTATTATTGTTTTTTTTATCCCCATGCAGATGAAAAAGCTAAGGCTCCAAGAGGAGGACCGACTTCCCGGGTCTCCAGAGGGGACTGAGATCCAGGCCTGTGCCCTGGACCCCGCCCCACCCCTGCCCTCTCCCACTCCTTCCCAGCATCCTGTTTTTTCTTTAACGAGCTGGCTCTTTGATAATCGCAGTGGGCCTTTTGTGAACTAAACAAACCGAGGCTGCAGGGCATTTTTTTTTTTTTTAACAAAAGAGCTCATTGAATAAGCAATGGGCTTTTCTGCAGCTATTTTTAAAGATGGAGCTGCAGGCTGGGCTATGAGGAAAATCACAGAGTGCAATCTTCTGAAGGTCACCCAGCGCCCAGGGAAAAATCCAGAGCTGGGGTGCACCTCACAGACCCCCGTGCGGGGCCCTGTGAGAAGGCGGAGGTCCTGGGTAAGAATCCAGGCACCCGGCTCCGTCCCGCCTCGGGGGCATCCAGGGCAGCGCTGGCCCAGCGTGGCCCTCCAGCCTCTGCAGTGGCCCCAGCCTGCTCCCTGGGACCAGAGGATTCTGCTCTCCGAAAGGTGCTAGCTGTGTAACTCCCATCACCCCCTGCGCTGCCTCTGCCTCTGGTGCCCGCAGGCAACTATTTTACCGATCCGCTCCCTCCCCTGTGCCCTGGGCCAGAGACATGGCTGCCTGTATTTAGGGCATATTCACCGCAGACACTGCTCCGTGCTGGGAACCAAGACCTCTGACTCGACCCCTGCGCTCAAGGAGCTTGAAGGTGGGACCAACGTTTCTGGGGACGAAGAGCTTTCACGTACATACATCCCCACACCTAATTCCCATCCACTTCCAAGGCACCGTTTCCAGGGAAACTGAGTCTCAGAGAAGTCAGTGGCCACATGTGGCTCAGCTGGGACTCTTCCTGTGTCCATGGTTCCAGCCTTCCTTGTACATGGCAGGGGGCCACCTGTCCCCGTATGATCTCGGGCTCAGGGGACGTGGAAGGTCCTGGAACTTCCTGTGAGGGCCTGATTGGTAAGTGCTGACAACCAGATGTTTAGCCAGTCCCGGGAGGGACAGGCTCACCCTGGCTCGTGTGCCAGTAACTCTGACTCTCTGGGCCTCAGTTTCCTCCGCTTTAGATTGGGGTTGGTAACAGTACCAGTGCTATTGGTGTCCACTAATGTTTCCTGGTCCTCACTATGGGCCACGTGGCACAGAGTCTCCTAGGCAGGCCCCGTTCTTTCCCCCGGTTGAGACAAGGAAAGTGAGACTCGGAAGAACAAAACGACCTGTCCAAGTCCACACAGCTTGCAAGGATTTGAGCCTAGGCAGTCCTGCCCCCGGCTTACTCTGCTGGCTGGAGAGAGGTTGCCTTCCCTCCCCAGTCTTCGACCCTGGGCGCCCCCTAGTGGTCAGAGCTGCTCCTGCAGCTCAGCCTCTGTTACTCCCAGGACAGGTGGACCCCTTTGAAGGCCTGAGGAGCAGCAGCTGGGAGCCCACCAGGGCCCCACAGAAGCCAACCAGCCAGGAGGTCAAATCCCAACTGGCCCACCCCTCCCCCAGCTCTTCGGCCCTTTCTGAAACAAAAGCGGGCCTCAGTGTCCCTTTGCCTCCAGGTCTTTGTATCAGAGGACCACCGATCACGGCTTTCTGGCTTTTGTGGCGAATGCTGAACTCGAGGGTTTGCTCCAGGCCAGACCACTGGGGAGATGGGGGTGCAGAGCCCAGAGGGAGGCATCCATTCGTTAGTAAGAATGACTGAGTAGGCTACAGCTGAGCTGTGCTGCGTTCCTAGGAATGCTGGTGTTGGCTTGTTTGGACACGAATGCCCTTCCCCCAACACACGGTGAGCCCCCGCACGTGCAGCCTAAGGCAGGTGGGCATCAGCTGCTCCACCCTCCTAAAGCTTGATGATCTGAGTCATCGGCAACCATCTTCCCGTTGTTCCCTCCAGAGTGTCAAATAAAAACAAATCCAGGCTTCGTAAGAGAGACTTTATGCGAGAGGGAGAATGCTCTGGCCATCGGGTCTGTCTGGGGGGAGGCAGAGAGCCTCTCGGCTGCAGAAGGGAGCAAACAAAGCAAAAAGGAGCCGGCGTGGGAAAGTGGGATGGAAGGTCAGCAAAGGCCTAGCTCTATTCCAGGGGTTGCTGGAGGGGCTGACTGGTGATCCAGGCTGAGGACTGAAGTTCAGCGGCCCCGAGGAAGGAGAGACGTGTAACCAAAGTTTGGTTAACAAGCCCTTGGCTCTGACTGACCAATGGAGAAACACAGTTCAGGTAATCATTTATGAGTCCACAAAAGGGGATTTGGAGGGTCTGTGTCTGTCCTTGTCATAGGTAAACAAGGACAGGGGGGTGGACATCCATGAGTCTTCTCTACGTCACGTGGAGGAGGTTCATTCTTTGCAACAAGTCATTTTCCCGAACACAAAGGGTGGGGGGTTCCTTTAAGAGCTGCTGTTTTGCAGGAGCACGGGGCTTAGGTAAAAATCCACATTGTCGGGAGTCAGAACAGTGTTCTCATTAACAGATTGAATCTGAAGATAGCAAAAATGTTCATTGTGTCCACAACGAAATACAGGAGTAAAGAGATCAGGGGCAATAATCTTGGTCCTAATTGTTAAAATCGGGCAGAAGTGAGCATGTTGCCCTGGGAATAGCTAATAGCTAGTGGTGTTGCTCGTAACAAGGCACTGGCTGGACTGTTTGCCGCGGTCTGTGCCCCATTGAGCTGAGAAGCCTAGAGCGTCTCCCTGGGAGACCTGGGCCCGGGAGGAAACCTTGTGGTTTTCTGCCAGGAGAGCCACACACACATGGTCACCAGAACTCTCGTCGCTATGGTCTGGGCTGGAGTCAGGAAAGTCAGCCTCTTCTGTACCAGGCCCTGTGCTGGGCTCTGCACAGATTTTGGGCATGTTCTCCAGGCAGGCATGGGGACAGCAGGAGCGACAGTCCCTGACATTGGTGGCCGTTTCTGTGGCTCTTGGCTGGTCATCCCGGGGATGGAAAGCCCAGGAGACCGGGCCTTGCTGGTTCATGGCTGCGTTCCCAGCACTTGGCAAGGTGTGAGCATGCCGAATGAATGAAGGGTGAGCCCTGACAGCACTGGGGGTGTGGTTAGACCACACGCATCATGGTGAAAGGGGGAATGTTACCGTGAACGAGGCGGGAAAGCCAAGTAGGAGTAGCCTGAATGCCAAGCTAAGAGTTTGGACTTGGTGCTAAAGGTGATGGGGGTGCCTTTGAGGTTTTCCAGCTGAAGAGTGAGCTGATCTAAGCTCTGCTTGGGGCCAGAGGTTGTGGTTTCTGTTGGCACCTGTCATGTCCCTCCAGTCTCCTCTGGGACCAGGCTGGGGGTGGCCCAGCGCCCAGTGGAACACTCTTGGGGAACGGGTGGGGGAGGGGCGGGGGCGGGACGGAAACTCCTGCTTGAGTGGGAGCCACTCTGCCAGGGAGGCCCTGCCTTCCCTACCTTGCTCTGCGGCTGGCTTCCTCTCAGAAGAGCTTAGAGCACCCTCTGCTGCCTGTTCCGGGATGCACGCTGGGGCTTTGCGGGGGGCGGGGAACGAAATGAAAAGGAAAGCTAGGCCCACATCTCCGCTGGCAGGACCTCTGCTCTGACCACGGTCTCCGAAATACTAACTCAACATATGACTCTCATGACTTTACAATGTGGCCAGCATGCTTTGCATCACCAGCTCTTGAAGCGAATGTGATTCTTCACGCTCCTGCTTCCCGGGTCTGGGGGTCTCAGCTCCCACTCTGGGGGCCCCAGGAGCCTCCCCCCCCCCCCAAACACACACACATGTCACCAGGTTCTGGAGAACTCCAGGTCTGGCCTGTGTCAAGGGCTGAATAGTGTCCCCACCCAAGATCATGTCCGCTTGGAGCCTCAGAAAGTGAAGCTTGTTTGGAAATAAGGTCTTTGCAGGTGTAATTAGTTAAGGAGCTCAAGATGAGATCATCCTGGATTTCCAGTGGGGCCCGAATCTGATGGCTGGTGTCTGTGAGAGGAAGGAGCTCGGGGACGTGGGGGAAGAAGGTCACGTGGAGGAGGCCCGAGACTGCAGCGACGGGTGTCAGAGACAAGGAGCCCAGGGTGGCCGGCAGCCACCAGAAGCCACTGTGTGAGGGTCGTCACCAGCATCTTATCCCACTCCCGAGGCCCAGAGCACTCGGTGTGCCATTCACTTGCATGCTTGGACCCACACCCATGCATGCACACCCATGGGCACAGGCACATACACATGCATGCATGTGTGCAGTGTACAGAAAAGAAGAGACGCAAGCTGGTCACAGAGACAGAAGAAGTAGATGTGGAGGGAGCCTGCTGTCACAGTGGTCCTAGCTGGGAGCAGCAGCTGGCCAGCACTGAGGGAGGGGTGTTTAGCACAATGATTAGCACACCCTGGATCCCTAAAGTCCTCCCTGTCTCTCCAGGGTCTGTGTGTAGGGATCCAGCCTGTGGCCTCTGCTCCCACTCCTTCCGTGACCCCAGCTCTGTTTCCTCCTGCGGGGGCGAGGCAGCCCCTCATCACAGGGGGCGAAGGTCCCTCGAGCAGATGAGAGATGCTGCCAGGGAGGCAGAGATGGCTTTCCCGCCTCTGGGCCACGGGGGGTCAGAAAGATACCCACTGATGAGGAGTTCACTTAGGAACCATCCCTCACCAGCGAGGGGCGTGTGCGTCTGCGACACGGATCTGGTCAGAAGCCAGAAAAGACGGCGGAGTCCCCAGGAGGGTCGTGCAGCGCCCCTCTGTCTCGACTCACACCTGTTCCTCCAGAATCCTTCATCTTCGGTCTCCACAACAGCCTCTTGCCATGAGGCAGCGAGCCGGGAAAGAAGCGTGCGCGCCTGGATCTGCTGGGCCCTCGGTATAGGGTCTGTCGATGCTGCCGGGATGTTCTCTGAATGAACGCCTGGAAGATGCACCCATTCACTGTCATTTTTTTTTTAATTGAAAAAGAGTTGATGAGGTTCACGTAACATACAATTGACCGTCTTAAAGCAAACAGTTCAGTAGTGCATTCTGGACACTACCCCTGTCTCTAGTCTCCAAGTGTTTTCACCGGTTCAGAAGAACACCCGCTACCGGCTAAGTTATCACTTCCTGTTCCTCCCTCCCAACCGCCGGCCAACCACTGATCTGCTTTCTGTCTATGGATTTGTCTATTCTGGACATTCCATACGCATGGAGTCACATAGGTGGCCTTCTTTCACTGAGTATTGTGTTTTCAAGGTCAGTCCACATCATGGCAGGTATCAGTACATCATTCCTTTCAAAGGCAGAATAATATTCTATTGTGTGTATACACCACAACCCAACTTGTTTGTTTATCGAGAGAGAGAGAGAGAGAGAGAGAGAGAATCCCAAGCAGGCTTCACACCCAGAGCCCAACACAGGGCTCCATCCCATGACTCTCGGATTGTGACCTGAGCCAAAATCAATGAAGAGTTGGATGCTCAATTGGCTGAGCCACCCAGGCGCCCCCACAATTTTTTAATTCTTCTGTTGATGGACGCTTGGGCTGTTTCCACCTTGTGGCTATTGCAAATAGTGCTGCTATGAACATTTGTCATGAGTGCGTATCTGAGCATCTGTTTCCAGTTCTTTTAGGTGCATACACCTAGGAGTGGAATCACCACACACTAAGCATGTAACTTTTTGAGGAACCGCCCACCGTTTTCCATTTTCCATTCTCCATTCTCACCAGCACATCCTCGCCAATACTTATTATTTTCTGTTCCTGTTGTGTTCTGTTGTGTCGTTATTATAGCCATCCTAGTAGGCATGAAGTGGTATCTCATTGTGGTTTGATTTGCATTTCCCTGATGACTAATGATGTTGAGCATCTTTCCATGTGCGTAACGGCCATTTGTATATCTTCGTTGGAGAAATGTCTATTTCAAGTCCTTTGCTCATTTTTTAAATTGGGTTGTCTTCCGTTGTTGGATTGAAAGAGTTCACTCTTCACACAAATTGTGCAGAACAAAAAAACGAAGGCTAGGATTGTCACTTGCCCGAGGTCTTGGGAACCTGGCGACCCCTCAGATCTCCACTTCTGCAGCCCCCTCCCTGCCTCAGCTGCAGTTAGGTTACTTCTGTGGCTGGAGCCGTTGGCTCGCGCTGACCTGTGGACACCTCAGAAAGGCTATTAGGGAAGGAAAAGATGATGCAGAACAAAGGGGGTCCCCTCTTCCTGAGTCCCAGGAATGCCTCTGTCTTGGAAGGGGCTGAATGCTCTGGAAGCTGATTCCCAGGTAGGCTGCTCCAATTGTGTGAGTGTGAGTATGCACATGTGTGTGGCGTGTGCCTGTGTGTTCGTGCATGTGCACAGCTGTGCACGTGTCTGCAGTTGACAGAGCTGCCAGGACCCACACCATCTGTGTCCTTTGTGTCCCCTGCTGTGGCACCTGCCAGCCACCACTGGAAGGAGGAAACTGCGGGAAGCATGGCTGGGTGGGGCTGCCACCTGCTGGCCACACTGGGCACTGCAGGTGGACCTCAGGCTAGTGTGGGTGGCCCCGCCTCGTCTCCTGGGTCAGATGCTCAGGGCAACAGCCAGAAGAAAATGAAGTCCCCCCCTGTTGCCCCCGTGCCCTTAGGGCCTCTCTAGGGGGCCTGATAGCCTTCTTAGTACCATGAGCCTCTCTCCGGTTCAAACCCTCAGAATAAAGTTTTTTTAAAACTTAATATAAAATAATAGGAATTCCAAGGAAACTATACTGAAATACAGTTAGTTATCAAAATAGTGATTGTAATATATGTCCTTAGTGAAATAAGACCCAGCAGCAGGTCTAACAGCAAATGTAATTTTGAAGACGTGGCCAGCATAGAGGACGTTTGGGGAGACCCGAAACAATTGAAATGTTTTGTGAAAACACTTGTGATTTCTATGGAAGGCAAAGCCATGGGAACTGCTGACGGCATTGCCTAGATTTGTGGTGGATGGAAACGCCACGATTTGATTAAAGATTAGTGACGTTGGAGATGCAGTTTCTCCCACCCGAGCTTGCAAATTCGCTCCATGGGTCCCTTGGGGGTCGGGCACCCCAGGGTAAAAGCCCCTGGCCCAAACCCTGCCTGGTGGCCCCAGCTCCTCCTCAGCCCCCTGGCCAGATGCCAAGCAGGTCCCCTCCAAACTCACCCCTTCAGCCCCTGCCACACCATCCACAGCCTGGCTGCCTCCCTGCTCCCACCCTCTGACCTCGTTCAACACAGAACGAGGCATCATGCTCAGAAGCCAGCCCAGTGGCTTCCTGCTCTGATGGCTGACAAAGAACAGAACCAATTTCTGAAATGCTGTCACATGAGGCAGCTCTAGGTCCTCCAGGCAGAGAAGAACCACCCTGCCCCCCGCAACTGATAACGGTCCCTCTTTCCAGGATACAGGCAGGGAGACCTCTGAATCCTGTCACCTGGACATCACCCCATGACCCAAACAGAGGCTTCCAGACCATTTGTCCTTCTGGACCATCTGGGGAGAGATACTGAGTCCTATCCTTAGAATCTTCTCTTTCCTACATTCCGGACATTGTGAAGCCACAAAAGGGGGAAGGGCATTTTTCCTCCCTTCCCAGTGATACTTAACGAACCCCTGCTGCGTGTTGGGCACTGTCCTAGGTGCTGGAACTACAGACAGTAAATGCAGTAGTCCAAGGCCCTTCCTTCCTGGAGTTTTTGTTCTGTGGAGGGAGGCAGGCTAAACAAATAAATTAGTAAAACGAACAGTATGCTCTACGGTGATCTGTGCTCTTGGGAGTGGGGAATATGAGGTACAGGAGGTAGGGAGTGCGGGGGTCAGCCTCACTGAGCAGGTGGTACTGAGCAGGAGGGACCCCTGTGCCTGTGTAGGGAAGAGCATCTGGCAGGGGGACAGGCAAAGCAAAGCCCCGAGGAAGGCAGAACAGTAGGGGGTGAGGGCAGGGAGGCCAAAGGGCCAGGTCCTGCCACCCTACGGGCCGCCGGTAGGACTCTGAGGTGGGAGACACCGAGGGGTTTGGGTGGACGAGGACAGTTGGTGCAGTTGCGCGCAGCCTTGGGGCAGGGTGAGGAGTGGGGCCCTGCAGCGGGGAGGCCTCCGCCAGGGCGGGGGAAGCGGTCGGGCGCCACCGGACCCGTTAGCTGGGTGGGTGGGCACGCAGCGGGAGACGGAGCTGCCAAGCGGACACGGGGAAGGGCATCGGTTTCCTGTGGCTGCGGAAACACATCCCACAAACCGGGTGGCTTAAAACAACAGAAATCTATTTTCCCTCCAAAATCCCCTCCCCCCACGTCTCATTGCGCAACCGCAACCGTATTTGGAGATGAGGCCTTTAAAGAGGGAAGTGGGCAGAGACCGCATAACAATCCAGGGGCACCTTGAAGACCCGCCTTGCTCAGGGTGAGGAGACGGCCTGCAAAGTATACAGCTCTGCCTGTCGGCCCAGCTTGCACCCGACAGCCTGCGTACCCCCAAAGTTTGCAGGCGGAATGTTTTCCTCCCGAGTTGGACTGCAGCTGTGTGCATCTTCGGTTGGCAAAGTTACCCCTTCCTCTACCGCTCCGTTTTTTTCCTGCATTTCTGTCCCAGTGGTTCTCTCTAGCTCTTTCATGTGGGTGACTATTTGTTTTTGTTTTGTTTTTATTCTTTTTTTATGTTTTATTTATTTTTGAGAGAGAGAGAGGCAGCACGAGCAGGGGAGGGGCAGAGAGAGAGGGAGACACAGAATCTGAAGCAGGTTCTGTGCTGTCAGCACAGGGCCCGACGCGGGGCTCGAACCCGCAGACTGCGAGATTCATGACCTGAGCCGAAGTTGCACGCTTAACCGACTGAGTGACCCAGGTGCCCGTTTTTTTTTTTTTTTTTAACTGTCTTAACTTCTGTAAGACTAACACCGGACAACCCCTTCTGAATTCCTCTGGGTGGAGTTTAGGTGTCTTAATCCTGGGTTCTCTTGAAGGCGCGTGCAGGGACAGAAGCTGTATATATCCCAGCAGGGAGTGGTTCTAAATGACGTGTGACACGTAGCCCTCATCTGTTGGGAGCACACTAAAATAACTCAAGGCAAGAACAGCCCCCTCTCTCCCCCAGCTTTCTCCAAGGTCTTGTTTGATCCTCGGACGTTATCCAAGGCACAGGGGTCCCCCACAACACACTCAGGTCCCTTCTCATCCTGAGGCCTGACATACCGACCCCGGGGGCAGAGCAAAGGTGTAGGTGGCAGCATCCGCCCCATATGCCAATGATGCTGAAGACTGACAGAGTTCCCCCAATGACTTGGCTCATTAAACGTGGGGCTTCCCAGAGTGGGACAGCCACAGTGGGGTTGGGGTTCATTCCTACCCATGTCCAGCTTGGGGCTTGGGGCACACCCGCTGGCTGGGTTGGGTGGTGAGGGTGGTGGGAGAACAGAGGTAATTAAGAAAAAAGCCCAGGGGCACCTGGGTGACTCAGTCAGTTGAATGCTCAGCTCTCGATTTCAGCTCAGGTCATGATCCCAGGGTTGTGGGTTCAAGTCCTGCATCAGGCTCTGCACTGAGTGTGGAACTTGCTTGAGATTCTCTCCATCTCTCTCTTTCCCCCTCTCTCTCCCTGTGCCCCTCTACCCTGCTCACTCTGTCTCAAAAAAGGAAGGGGGGGTGCCTGGGTGGCTCAGTCGGTAAAGGGCCCGACTTTGGCTCAGGTCATGACCTCATGGTTCTTGAGTTCGAGCATCGCATCAGGCTCCGTGCTGACACCTCAGAGCCTGGAGCCTGCTCCAGATTCTGTGTCTCCCTCTCTTTCTCTGTCCCTCCCCTGCTCATGCTCTCTCTCTCTCTCAAAAATAAATGTTAAAATTTTTTTTTTTATAAAGCCCAAACCTCTTCTAGAAGAAAAGGAGCTTAGGAAGAAGCGGACTCAGAGCGTGCAACTCAAAGTGTGGTCCTTGGACCAGCAACATCAGCGGTATCTCGAATCTTGTTAGAAACCTAGAATCCCAGGCCCTACTCGTGACCTCCCGGATGAAAGTCTGTGGCTTAGCAAGACCTCTGGTGATTCTCAGGCACATCCAAGTTCAAGAAGCCCTGCAGGGACCAGAGGCGCTCACACTTGATGGGGCACCAGGACTCCCGCGGGCCTGTGGGGACACAGGTGGCTGCCCCTGGCAGGTGCGGACTCAGGTGGGAGTGGGGCCCAAGGCTCTGCGTTTCCAAGTCCCCTGAGCGCAGCCTTCCTCCCCACTCCATCTAGCGTCTGCTCGGAGCCTCAAACCTGGCTGCATGTTGGAGTCACAGGGGGAGAAGGAAGGGATGGAACCGGACCCGCCTCCACGAGACCCGCCTCAGAGTCCTGGTGGCTGTTTAAGGAAGACTAGTCAGCACAACTGACTGGTCCCCGACACCCCAGACAGCAGCTCCGTCCACACCTGCCAGAGAACACAGAGGGGATGCCCTGCTGCCACAAGGCCCAACCCCCTCCCCACCGCCCCCCCTGCACAGAAAAGAAAGGGACTCTGGCTGCCTGGCATATGCTTGGCTATTTGAGAACACACAAGCTTTATTCAGCAATAATGGCAGTATTTCATGAGAATGAGCTGGAAACAGCAGGAGTGCTGTTGTCTGCACAAAGTCTGACAGCAAAGATTACGGCAACGGGGTTTTGCCCCTGCAGCCCTGGCCCTGCCCCATACAGGGCCCACTTACTCCAGGCTCCTGCGCGGCTGTGCTGGGGCCTCATTGCAGCCTCTCTCTACAACTGCACCTGCCCTCTCCTCGTGCTCTCCCTCCGCGGGCCACTGCCCAGCCCCCTCGGGCTCCCTCCAGTCCTGCCTCCTCCTTCCCAAGGCCACGCAAGAACACCGTCTCCCACAGTGAACCCACGTCCCCACCAGCGTGCTCCTCCTTTGCTGTGAGGCCTCTTCCTCACTGGATGAAGGCGCTATTTTGAAAGCACTTCGCACTCACCAAGCGTTAGCCCTGCCCGCACCCAACCCAACAGCAAGCAGGCAGGAAATGGGACCCGGGAGCCACAGGGACAGTGCACAAAGGGAGGGACCGGGATGAGGAGCTGTGGGGGCCAAATGGAAAAAGTCAGATGTCATTTTGGTTCGAATTCAGGACCCAGAGAACATTAACTGATACAGAGGAAATCATCTGAGATGCCTGTGTGATGCATGTTGTGTGTGTGTGTGTGTGTGTGTGTGTGTGTGCACGCATGCACTTGTCTCCGTACATACGACCTTTTGTGACATAGCCTTAACCATTGGTGACCATCCACCTGGTTCTCTGACCTGGGCAGGGCCATCTGGGGGAGGGAAGCCCGAACCGCAGACGGACAGCCAAAGTGCCGACATGGGAAGGATGGGTGAGGGGCAGCCAGGCACGCCTGGGAGAGAGGAGGGACCCCGTCGAGTGTTGGGGGTCCTGCTTGGGGATCTTCAAAGGCAAGGGGGTGGGGTGGGGCTGACTGAGAGGGGCTTACAGCAGAGGCTGGACTGTACAGATGGGCTGATGGCAGGGGTGTGGGGCTGAGGTGGGGGGGGCCCATGGCGGCAGCTGGAACTACGGATGGATGGCCAGCAGGATGGACAGCCCCGCACACATGAACCCCTCTCCTCGGTGGCACACGCCACCCTGTCTGAAGCGCCCAGCGGGCAGTCAGTTAGCGCTGAGACGGGACTGGGGGCTGCTCACACAGTGTAAGTTTTGACGGATTTGTAGAGGGGCGGCAGGAGCCCATGGTTCTCGCGGACAACTTCCAGGTACTCAGATGGAGTCTCCAGCAGGAAGGGCCCACAGCACATCTGGCAGCAGCACCTGACCCCAGCAGGCGGCTCCGGGTTCTTGTCAGACATGGGGGAAAAGTCAAAATCAGCCACCTATGGTGAACAAAACCCCATGGGTCAATCACCCGCCTGCCGGACCCCCTTCAGGTGGCCTTATGAGCTCAGCTGCCTGGAGACACACAGTGCTTTCCCCGTGCCTTTGGCTTTTCTGCTCTCTGGGCCTCCCCGTGGTGGCTGCCCTCTCCCTTACCAGGGGCACAGCTGCTAGGAAAGGGGTGAGCACAGGAGTTAAGTCACATGGGAAAGAGCCAACTCAACTTGGCCCAGTCTGAGCGCCTCTTGGGCACATCCTCCCCAGCCCCAGGACCTCACTCTGACATCCAGACCCCCTCCGGGTCCCGTTCTCCAGTCGGAGCCTGGTGTCCCGGCCTCCACCCCCCTGAATACCCACCTCCACCATGTCCTTCTGATGAGCGGCATTCCGCAAGGTCATGTACATGATGAAGGCCAGCATCATGGTGATAAGTGTGGCGCACGGGAAAGCAAAGACAGCCGGCTGGATGCCTTGGAGTGAGAGAGGATGAGGTCATGGGTCTGGGGAGTTGGTGGAGAAGGCTCGCTCTCAGACCACAATGGGGCATAGGACAGTCAAACCCCACAGGAGCTATCTTTTCCTTATGTACATGCATTGAGAATCTCATCTAGGATTCTACAAAAACCAAGCTGGGGTGTGTGAGGGCGTTAAAATATGTCCACGTGGGGCACCGGGGTGGCTCAATCCGTTAAGCATCCAACTCTTCATTTTGGCTCAGGTCATGATCCCATGGTTCCTGAGTTCGAGCCCTATATAGGGCTCTGTGCTGACAGGGCGGAGCCTGCTCAGGATTCTTTCTCCTTCTCTCTCTGCCCATCCCCCACTCACACACGCATATGCACACACATGCGCTCTCTCAAAATAAGTAAATAAACTCTGGGGCGCCTGCGTGGCTCAGTCGGTTAAGCGTCCGACTTTGGCTCAGGTCATGATCTCACGGTTTGTGAGTTCGAGCCCCATGTCAGGCTCTGTGCTGACAGCTCACAGCCCGGAGCCTGCTTTAGATTCTATGTCTCCCTCTCTTTGCCCCTCCCATGCTCATGCTCTGTCTCTCAATAATAAATAAGCGCTAAAATTTTTTTTAAATAAATAAACTTTATTTTTTTAAAAGTTTATTTATTTCGAGAGAGACAGAGACAGCGTGAGTTGGGGAGGAGCAAAAAGAGACAGAAAATCCCAAGCAGGTTCCGTGCTGCCAACGCAGAGCCTGACGCGGGGCTCGAAACCACAAAGCCGTGAGATCGTGACCTGAGCTGAAACCAAGAGCCTGATGCTTTATCAACTGAGCCACTCAGGTGCCCCAATAAATAAACTTTAAAAAATAAAAATAACACGTGTCCACATATTACTTGACAGTCACTTTCAAGAGGTGTACCCTGAGTGTGGGCTGGACTCAATGGCTTGCTCCTACCGAACAGCACAGGACAGGAATGACGACTTCCCAGTCCAGGCCATAAAAGACACCGCAGCTGCCTCCTTGCTCTCTTGGGTGATGTGCACTGGGGATGGGAAGCCATGCTGTGAGGACACCCAAGCAGCCTCGTGACCTGTTTTTGCTTTCTCCCCTCCACCAGCCCTGGGCTCACTCACTGACCCTCCTGTCAGGAAACTGCACGGGGGAGCAGGGACAACCCAGTGTCTGCAGTTAGGCGGTCCTGGGTTCGAACCCTAGCTCTGACCAAGCTCTCTGACGCTAACACTGACCCATGAGGCTGCTTCGGGGACGCCATGAAGTGAGGGGCATGAATGTGTCAGGTGCACGGCAGGTGATCAGCAAGTATGGGTTCCCCTCACTCCTCCCCGACCCTGCCCCTTGGTATAGATGCCACAGTAAGGCATGAGGCTGTGCTTTCCAAGAAAAGGCAGCACTGATTACCCAGAATGCTATCTTCTCTGCACAATTCAGGGGGAGCCCAGGCACTCCGTGCCCAGGAGATCTGGGGGAGGCAGGGCCCAACACTTCTGACGATGGCCACAGGTCACAGAGTCTCTCCACAAGGCCAGCCAGGGCCCAGAGTGGAGCACGGCATCTGCCCAATGGCTCAGACAGGGACTGGGGAGACTGGAGGGGACAGTGGCAGCATCCGGGGCACTTGCCGGGCTGACCGTGGGGGCAAGTGCGGCTGGCAAGGTTTTTTGTGTACCCTAGAGGCTGGGACCTGGGTGGGCACCTGAAAGACCCTTCCTCAGGGTTCTGGCATCCACTTTCTCCTGTCTGTAAGGAAGTGCTTTTCTGGGGTCACGGAAAAGCCCCCCTGGAAAAGAAGGGTAGAACTTCACGCCGCCATTGGCCAATCCTGTGACTATAAGCCAGTGGCCGGGCCTGATATGACTCAGAGAAGAGCATTCGTTGCAGGGGAGATGGCCAGGGATCCTTACAAATGACAGGAACCTTTGTGAGTACCTCCCACTCCCCAGGAGAACCACAGCATCCTGAGGGTCTGAGGCTACCACTGGGGACGCTGGTTTTAATGGTGGCAACAGCGGCAGGATCGGGGAGATGGTGGAGGAGGGAGGCTTGTGATCGTGGTGGCTTATTTAGGGGAGCAGCATTCATGATGGGGACAGCGTGGCATTGGTAACATGTGGGAAGGACACGGTGGCGAGAGTGATGGCGGCAAGAGAGAGACAAAGCCGGGATGGTGCTGGACAGCATGGATCAATGGCACGTGGTCCAGACGGTGGGCATCCCAACTGGTGTGGGGGAGGGGAGGGGACTGCCGGCAGCAGCGAGGGTGGTGGTGGTTGAACCGCGGGGTGCTCTGGCCCTGGTGTTTGGGGGAGGTACAGGCACGGGCCAGGAGGTTCAGCGATGACTGTCACGTTGGTGGGTCAGCTGGAGGGAGCATACTGCTGGCGGTGGCAGGCTTGACTGTGTTGCGGCCTGGGTGGCACGGGAGCAGAGGACGAGGGGTCACTTACTGGAAGGCCACACCTGGATCCTGTGGTACTGATGCGTCTTGCTGATGACATTCTCGGCCCGGATGCTGAAGCAGTAGTCCCCGGGATCCCTGAAGGTGTGGGTCAGGTTGTAGGCCGTGCTGGCCACGGACACCGGGTGGCATTCCCCTTCTTCCAGCGGGAGGCACTCGGGCTTGAGACGCCAGCACACGGTCAGGGGAGGGCTGCGGGGAAATGGGGGTGTCTTTTCAGAAATGGCTCCGCAAAAGGGGCGCCTGGGTGGCTCAGTCGACTTTTGGTTCGCGTTCAGGTCACGATCTCGTGGTTCGTGGGTTCGAGCCCCACGTCAGGCTGACAGTGCGGAGCCCGCTCGGGATTCTCTCTCTCTCGCCCTCTCTCTCTTTCTCTCCCCCACCCCCCAAAATAAATAAAATAAAAAGTTAAAAATACGGCTCAGCAAGGAATGGGAGCACAGATCAAGTCTGAGAAAGGCCAGGCAGCCGTGAACTTCAGTGTACTTTTCAGGACAGAACACCTAGCTGTCCACTAGGTGGTCCTTCCTCTTTACACCTTCCAGACAAGGGAACATGACGGTACAGGTACATAAGATGGTCCCAGAGCCCAAGAGGATGCCAGGCTTAGTGAAGCAAACGGGGACAGGCTGGTAAAACACCCCCCCCCCGCCCCCTCAACCATCACATCTGCTGAGTCCGAGTAGCTCCCACCCCATTCTTCAAGGACCAAGCCCCTGCCCCCAAAGCTCCCGGAAAGCTCCAAAGACCAACTCCAGCCCCATGGCGCATCTTCCTCGTTCCTTGGTCACTTTGCTTGCTCCCCATCTAGACCTGCTTCCCGCCGTCATGTCCCTGGGTTAAGGGACAAGGGTCCTCAGAGGGCTGGGCCCCGGCCGCTGACCTCTGCAGCTCCGTCCACCCTTGTGCAGAGAACATGTCCAGCTTCTCTGTTGCTTACTACAAACTCGGCCCGAGGCTGTTCTTGCTGACGGCCAGGCCAGTTCCTACCCGGGACGGTCTGCTTTCTGAGGCCATGGAAGCACACCGAAGCCACACACAGAGGGCTTTTCACACGGCTGCTTCCACACCTGCCTTTGCCTCAACACCCACACCGCAGACAGCTCTAAAGGGCCCGTGCTCCCTCCCCGGGACCTCGGGTGTGGAGCCCTGCCCGCAGCTCCCCCATGGCTGCAGGGCAAGGTGGCATAAGGCTTCCCCGGCCCCTAAACCTGGGGCCCCTCAGGAGATGGAGCAGGCTCAGGGTCACCCATGGGAGAGTATGGGCAGGGCAATGCGTCACCCGCTGTCCACCGTGGGGTTCACTCACCTCCCCAGGAAGTTCAAGGTCACTGTCATCTTTTGGAAGGTCTGAATTAGGGTGGGCCCCAAGACCTGGATGCCTCGAAGGGTTTCTGAAAGGCAGAGAGGGGCCCCGTTAGACCCGGAGACTGAGGACAGCTGTCTCAGCGCTCCCACAGCTCGGGGCCGTGTGACCACCGCCTTGTCCTCCCCCAGGCTCTCCCTTCCAAGGGCAGGTGGGAGGTCTGTCCCGGGCGTGCTTGGGTCCTGCCTCCCCAACAGCAGCAGGTTCCAGAGCCTGCTCAGAGTGAGGACACTGGAGGAAGCAGGCGGAGCTCTGGGAACCAGGACCAAGGGCTGGCTCGGTGTAAGTGCCCCTCCCCCATCGCCTGGGCACCGTGGGGAAAGCACCTGGCCCATTAGCCTGCCCGGCAGCACACGGAGAAATCTGCCACAGGGGCCCAAGCGCCCCCTCTTGCCAGAGTCGGGGAGAGGCGGGTTGGGGTCTGGTGGCCACGTGACCTCCTCTGTGGCCTTCAGTGCCCTCTTAGAAGCGGGGATGATGACAGACCACGCAGAGGGGATGCCAGGGGAACAAGAACAGGGGGTGCACAGCCAAGCCCAATCCGGGGCCCGACCAGAGCCCCTCTGATCTGCGCCTGATCCAACCTTGGAAGGAGTGGTGCCCAGGGCTGCCCAAGGGGCCACGTGCTCAACCTGCACCAGCCCCCAGGGACGCACCCTGCAGCTTCAGGGAGGCAGAGAAATCTCCTGTCTTCTGCACGATGCCCTTCCCGGCATCCTGCGTTGCCTGTTCCCACTGTGCCACCACCTTGAGCTTCACGGTGAAGGTCCCAATGATCGAATAGTTGTAGTAGACCACTGCGTCTTCAGTCACCATCTGGGTGCTGTAAGGTGGCAGGAGGGAGACAACGGAAGTGACTCACGTGACCTCTCAGAGTCGGGGGTGTCTGCGGGGTGACAAGCTCAGCCCCCAATGCCTTGTGAGAAAACCACTGGTCATCACAGCAGCAGCCCCCAGAGCCACCAGGACGCAAGGTCAGCTGTGCTTGGGTCAAGTGGCTGCCTGTCATCCTCGTGGTTGTAAGTGACAGGTAGGAGAACTCCCAGCAACAAGTGCCTGTCACCTGCCAGGAAGTGCTCTGCCCCCTTCAGCCAGGAATCTAAAAGAGGCCCTGCATTAGAGACAAGGACAATCCTGGGAGGGAAAAAAAATATGAACTTTGGAGTTAAGACATACTTGGCTTTAAATCTCAATTCTAGATGTCTTATGTATAGAAATGTAAGCCTTACTTTTCTCATTGTAATAGAGAATCATACCTCCATGTAAAGTATATAAATTCCTGCAATTACCTGAATTACTTCAGAAGGAAGTCTAACAACAATAAAGAAAATCTTTGTGTTGATTTCTCAATGCTCTTTATATATGAAGTTTAACAAACCTTTACCTATTTTCCAAATATTTTCTCCCAGTTTAACCTTGTCTTTTGGTTTGATTTACTTCTTTCATACTCAGATATTAAATCTAGTGATGCCAAATCTAGCATTTTTTTCCTTTATAGTGTCTGCCTGTTTTTATTCTTACAAAATGCTTTCCCCACTGCCAAGTCATCCAATTGCAGGGGATCATCTACATTTCAATCTAGTCCTGGCTCATTATGTGTACTTTGTAATCTATCTGGAATTGCTCTTGTTAAGGATCAGATTGTTTTTCTTCCAAATAGTTAACCCACTGTCCTAATACCATTTATTAAATAAGTAATATGTCTTTACTCACTGGCTAGAAATACCACTGTTATAATATACTAGATGTGCATTTAAACTTCGATTTGTGGGGCGCCTGGGTGGCGCAGTCGGTTAAGCGTCCGACTTCAGCCAGGTCACGATCTCGCGGTCCGTGAGTTCGAGCCCCGCGTCAGGCTCTGGGCTGATGGCTCGGAGCCTGGAGCCTGTTTCCGATTCTGTGTCTCCCTCTCTCTCTGCCCCTGCCCCGTTCATGCTTTGTCTCTCTCTGTCCCAAAAATAAATAAAAAAACGTTGAAAAAAAAAAATTTAAAAAAAAAAAAACAAAAAAAAAAAACTTCGATTTGTGTCTGCCTTTTCCATTTTGTTCTACTGAACACACTTTTGTGATTTGTAGTTTTTAAAATACATTTGTGTATTTCTAATTCTTCTCCCCAACCCCATTCATCATTGTTCTGCTTTGATGATCTTTTTTTTCCTTCTGACAATATTCAGAAATTCTCTCTTAAAAGTCTTTTTGAGGTTCTAGGTATAATCTGTGGTTTTATCCACATAAATCCTACAATTTTAGGCTAAGTTCATTCTCTCAGCTTTTACAGTTTATAACTATTGTGAAAGATTTTTTCTATTGCCATCATATGGAAAGGCTATGATTTTCGTTTTGTAAGCACCCATATTACTAAAATCTCTTTTTAGTTCTAAGATTTTTTTAGTTGGGTCTCTTGTGTTTTCTAGGCCATCTGTGTGTGATGTTTTTGTCTCCTGCTTTACAATATTTATATCTCATTTCTTTTTCTTGTTTTATTTCATTGGCTAGTAAGAATGTTCAAATATAGTAACAATAGTAAATAAAGCATTTAATATTAAAAGAAATGCCCCTAATTAATATAGATGCTGTCCCCTGGTTTGAGACAGATGTTCTAGATGTTCTTTATGTTCTAAAACCACATATATGTTTATAACTATAAATATTTTTATATACATACACACGTATATATACATTTGTGTATACGAATATATGTACGTGTGTATATGTGTGTATTTACGCGCCAAATTTAGATGCACTGTAGAAGCTTTGTCACATTCCAGAAATTATACTTATTGGAATATTTATTGGATTTGCATCAAGCTTACAGGATAACTGGAAGGAAATGGGCATCTTTACAATATTAAGATTCAGCATCCTGGTCCTGGACATGATGTACATACGCATCTACTCAAATCTTTGATACCTCTTGGCACCCTATTGTTTTCTTCACATGGGATCTTGCCCATTTCCAGGTAAGTGTGTTCCTGTGTTTGTTTTATGAACTATTTTTGCTATAATTAGGAGGAGTCCCCACTTTGCTCTCTAATTGATTACTGTACATAAGAAAGCATGCTGGGCCTCTAAGTCTCGTGGGGGTGAGGAGTGGTGCGTGAGAAAGATTACTAAGCCTTCGATGAACTTGGAAAATTGGTCTGTTTCTCTGCCAGACTGAAAAATATCATAAGGAACGCCAAGAAGTGAAAGGCGGAAAAATATGGAATAGAGTGGGAAGGACCATCAGCCCGGGACTTGACGGGACCTAAGTGGAGTGAGGGGTCTCCACGGGGCACTCACCCTCACATGAGCTCAGGGTATCTGGGGGCTGGCTGCTGGAGCTGCTAGAGCTCAGTGCTTGACCCACTTCCTGACCTGCCTCCTCCAGCCTGGCTTGTTTGGAGAGAAGTCAGGAGAAATGAAGCTATAACACCCGAGTTCTAACACATGCATATAATCTCACATGCCATCACCCAGGTACGTCCTTCCAGAGTCAAATGGAGAAAAATTCTACTCTGACCTTTCTTAAAAGGCTGTCTGGAGGCACCAATGACCTCCTCTACTAGGTTGCAGGCACCTAGAAGGCAGGTCCTGTGACTAACTCACCACTGGTCCCCACACACCCCGAGCTTGATACAGAGCAGGTGTTGAAGGAATGTTTGGAGAGAGAGAGAGAATGGGTAGGTGAAGGTCAGAGAGTACAGAGCACTCTGCATGAGACAATGGGGCCACCACCCATAGGCCAAAACTTTGGGGCATCAAGAGGGAAGAGCATACCCATCTCCGAAGTCCCAGTTGTAGAGAAATGAGGCGGTCTTGAAGAAGTTGCTCGGGTCATGGAGGAGGAAGGAAACTTTAAGGACTGTCTTGGTGAGGTAAGAGCTGGGCCAGGGCAGGGAGGTGTTCTGGGAGACAACGAGGTTCCCCACGAGGAGCTCTGGGAGAGAGACCGAAGGTGGGTGAGTCCACCAAGGGAAGGGGAAGGCGGAGCCAGGGAGTGACCTCACATGCTAACTGGCAGGACAGCCTCTCCCTGCCCTGCCCTTCTGGCTGTCAGGGCTGGGTGGTGGCAGGAGAGGACGCTGCGGGTCCCTGAACACAGAGGCGCACGCCCCCCACATCATTGCCTCTGCTGCACGGACACTGGTGCAGACTCATGGCACACATCACATGCTCAGCGTTGCTCCTGCACCCCTTTCGCCAGGATCCTGAACTCTCTTAGCACAAAAGATGCCCAGGACCAGAAGGAAATGCGTAGGCTTTGAAAGAAGTTTTTGAGAGATATTTCAAATTATTAGAGTCTAGAAAAAAAATGAGCATGTCTACTGATTGGCTCTGTACCCAGTATGCTGGGCTGGGTAAGGACCACCGTTCTGTGTCTCTGTCTGTAAAAAAAAAAAAAAATTTAGGTACTCATTTTTTTTCAACCCAAAAGCAGAAAGTAAGGCGTGCCTGATAAAGCTCATTTGGAAAATGCAGAAAAGTAGAATGAAAACAAAAGAGACTGCCTATCATTAGGGCACCTGGGTGGCTCAGTTGGTTAAGTCTCCGACTTTGGCTTAAGTCATGATCTCACATTTTGTGAGTTCAGTTGAGCCCCACGTTGGGCCATGATCTCACGGTTTGTGAGACAGTCAAGCCTCACATTGGGATCTCTGCTGTCAGTGCAGAGCCTGCTTCGGATCCTGTCTCCGTCTCTCTCTGTCCCTCCCCCACTGGCGCAGGCTCGCTCTCGCTCTCTCTCTCTCTCTCAAAAATATAAACATTTAAGTAAAAAATAAAAAAAGAAACTGCCTATCATTCAAACACAACTATTGTTGATGTTTTGAAGAACTGCAAAGCATTTGTGCCTACGTTAATAGCTGGGGTATTACGTACACATGCATATATTAAACAGTTGATCAAATTGGCTATAGAAGTTTGCGCTTTGCTTTTTAAAATCTAATACCCACAAGTATTCCCCAGAACATTATCAGTTGTTTGGAAAGATCATTGTTATTCATTATACAAATTATATCCATATACTTAGCTAGTTCCCTTACGGCTGTATGCTTAGTTTGGCTAATGTTTTCTTCCGTTATTAGATATTACACACACCCCTGCCAGGAACATTTTTGTGCACAAAGCATTACCCAAATGGAAATGCATTTCCTGAAGACAAATATACTCCAAGAGAGCAGGGCCTTTTTGGAAGGAGAGAGCAGTGGTGGGGTAGGAAGGTGGGAGGAATGAGAACGGACAGACCAAAAGCTGAAATAGTGCATAACCATTGATACATATGAATCAGCTGCTCTCCAGAGGGCTGTGTTAATGTATGTACCCCTAGGAGCAACATTTGCTTTCAGTGTCCCTTGCAGCACAACCCTGCCAGCAGTGGGTATTGCCATTTTCTGATCCTCTGTTAACAAACACAGAAGGGACCATGAGTCTACTTTGGGTTTATGTATGTGATTACTGACCAGGCTGGATGTTTTCCTCTGCCCCAAATTTGAAGGCAAAGTAGCAAACAGAAAAGGTCCTCACCTGTGATGGGGAGGACAAGGAGGCTCCTCGCCACGGGCTGGCACATCCAGCAGTCGGCAGCGGTGACCCAGACGGAGACAGGGAAGTCCCCGGGCACGTTCCCCACGGCGTGGATGGTGGAGCTGAAAGCCTCGTCAGTCTTCCCCGTGAGCAGCAGTGGGGTATGGATCCAGTGGAAGCGGTAGACGCGGGTGTTGGAAGGCAGGACCAGGCTGCCATTTTCATTGGCCACCAGGCTGGCTGTGATGGTCACCTCCGCCCCTGTGGTGGCAGGGCCATCAGTGGTGAGGCGGAGTTCATATAGCCCTGGAAGCCCAGAGACAAAGACTATTTCAGGAGAGGTGTGACAAGGAACCCCACTGTCCCTGTCTGGGCTGGCTTCTATTATCCTATTCTACAAGTGGAGAAACTGAGGCCCAGGCAGCTCAAGTGACTTGCCCAAGGGTCATATGGCTAGTTCATTGTCAAGCTGGGATTCAAACCCAGGCCCAACTGACTCCATATATTTTCTTTTTATGCCAGCCAAGCAGGGCCTTCCAGAACACAGGCCTGACCCGGCCAGACTTATTTCTCAGCTGTGAAAATAACTGCCAATGTATGTCACAGGAGGGATTAGCTGCCAAAAAATGCCCTCTATTACCTGGTCTTTTGGACCAGACTACATGTCAAACAAAACTCCAATCTGAAACACAAAGCTGAGTCTGGACCCTGTAAGAGTCCTAATGCCTAGTGACAGAACAAGCCTTGGGACAAAGGTTCACTTTGATTCGAGCCAAGCCCTCTTCCATCGTGGTCGGTTTCTGAATCTGTAAAGGAAGAGGTTCTAGATCCGCACTGGCCACGCGTGGCTGTCTGAGTTTTGACTAAAGTGAAACAAAAGTTAAAGCCCACGTTCTCAGTCACGGTAGCCTCATTTCAAGCGCTCAACAGCCACGTGTGGCTAAGGGTCGCCATATTGGCACAGATACAGAATATCTTCATTATCACAGATGGTCTGACCGGACTGCATTGTTCCAAGCGACCTCTGGGATTTCTGCTGGGGACAATGCAGCAACTGTGTGACACCAGCAGTTGACTCCTTGGGGGACTTGAAATGAAATCCTGAGGATGCAGCTCTTACGGGGAACCTGGGAATTAGTCTTGCAGGATCCCAGCAGAGAACAGGGCCTTGAGCATATGGGACAGAGGTTGGGTAAGAGGGCTTTTAAGTAACACTCCCTTCCCAACTACCACATTGAAGGGAAGACTGCTTGTAAACTGAAAATAGAGAAAATTAAAAATTAAAAAATTTTATTAAAAATTAAAATAATTGGGGTACCTGGGTGGCTCAGTCAGTTAAGCATCCGAGTCTTGGTTTCGGCTCAGGTCATGATCTCACAGTTCATGAGTTCAAGCCCCGCATCAGGCTCTGCGCTGACAGCGTGGATCCTGCTTGGGATTCTCTCTCTTCCTCTCTCTCTCTCTGCCCCTCCCCTGCTCTCTCTCTCAAAATAAATAAATAAACTTAAAAAATTAAAATAACCAGTAACAATCACTGTTACCAAATTTGGGCATGTCCTACTTAAAAAAAAAAAATTATGCTTGTACTTTGGAATTACATGTTCCATTGTTTCCAATTCTGTATCATGGACATTTTCCGAAGTCATTATTCTTTGATTGCTTTACATAGCTGCACAACATTTTGTCATACAAGCAAGGTAAGATTTTTAAAATAAGGTTTCTTTCCATCATAAAAGTAATACGTACGTGTAAAGAATAGTAGACGTGTCCCATTATCCTACCTCCTAAGGACAACAGTTACAACCATACTGCTGTCCTCATGTCTGTTTTTGACGCACAGGAGTTTTTAAATTTTTTAAAATTTATTAAAAAAATTTTTTTTTAGTTTATTTATTTGAGAGAGACAGCTTGAGCAGGGGAGGGGGCAGAGAAAGAGAGAGGGAGAGAGAGAATCCCAAGCAGGTTCCGCACGTTAGCACAGAGCCCAATGTGGGACTCGAACATGCGGGAACATGCGGGGCTCAAACTCTTAAAATCGTGAGATCATGACCTGAGCCAAAACTGAGAGTCGGATGCTTAACTGACTGAGCTACCCAGGTGCCCCTAGAAGTTTTTAATTTATTTTAATTGAGACATAATCACACTCTGCACAAATTTTGAATTATTTTCTCATGTGTCATGTCTGTGGTTGCACTAATGTGAATTTCACTACTGGCATGAGAATCCATCAAGCAGGTGTATCTTTTTTTTTTCTTTTTTCAAGTAAACTCAACCCCCAGCATGGGGCTCGGACTCATGAGATCAAGAGTCTCATGCCCTACTGACTGAGCCAGTCAGGAGCCCCAAGCCTGTATAGTTTGATTCACAGAACCCTTCCCTCTTGTCAATAGCATTACTACTGTGTCTTAGTGACTATTTTCCTGTCATTTGTAAATTTCCTCTATAGGTGAGATTTCTGAAGGGCTCCAGGTTCGAGAGCGTCCAGCCTACGACAGCATACGCCTCACCAGAAGTGATGCAGAAGGAAGGCTGGAGGGGCTGCAAGGCTCACTCTGCTTATTTATTTCACTCACTCCCACCCACCTTCCTGGCCTCACGCACCTGCTCTCCTGGCTTTAAGCACCTCCTAAAAGAAACCAAGTAACAGACCTACTTTCTGGGCTCCAGACCTGCACTGAGCAAAAGAGTAGCTACTAGCCACAGGTAATTAAGTTTAAATTAATTTGATTACTTAAAACTAACCAATACTAAAAATTCAGTTCCTCAGTTGCATTAGCCACATTTCAAGTGCTTCATAGCCAGGGGTGGTTAGTAGCTACTCTTCTGGACAGCACAGACGTAGAATATTTCCTTCATCACAATGTTCCGTTGGAAGGTGCTGGCTCTAGACCGTCTGGAGTTCTCCCCTCCCCATTTTCTGCCATTGCTCTCTGTTGGGCCTGGAGGGACCAGCTGTCCCAGGAATCTACCCTAGGCCCTTGTTACTACCCCTTCCAGCCAGGCACATTTGCTTCCCCTTCATCACTACTAGCATTGCTGAAGGCCAGCATTACTGGCTTCATCCTTGGCCCTGGCCCTCGGCCTCCACTCCTTCCCCATCTCAGCATCATCCCTCCCACCCCCACCAACAACCTTCCTCCACGCTAATGTGTTTATGGACCAGCTTCAGTGTGGAGTCCAAATTCACATCTTGGCACATCCATGCTGGGGCCGGCCGCTTTAACTCTTACAGCTTCTCCCCCATGTTCTGTCCTTCCTAGCCTCAGGGTCTTTGCACATGCTGTCCTCACTGCCCTTCTCCACCTACATGTCAGGGGATATAACCTCTTCCAGGAAGCCTTCCCGCAACCCCTCACCCCCTCAGTGCTCTCTGAACAGTTTGAGCACTCAGTGGTCCCAACCCTGAGTTGGCATGAAGGTTTCTTTGTCTCCTTTGGCAGGTGCACCACAAGCTCGAGGGTACGGGTTATCCTCATCTCCCCATGTGCCTAACAAAGTGCTTGGCACATAGTAGGTGTTCAACACTGCTGCTGACCATGGCACCTGGAGAGAAGAGTGTGGCTGAGGGACCAGCCCACCTAGCAGTGCCCCAGGAGAACATTCACCCAGGTGGTACTGACTGAGCCCCTTGCCTTGTGCCCCACAAGTGCTGGGAAGGACCCAGAAGTACAGGACACACTTCCTGCCCTCAGGGAGCTCATGAGAGACCCGCTAGACTCAGCAAATCTGGGACAAGAGCGAGTGTGAGTCCTCAGTGGCATCCCATTTGCCTTGTGGCCGCACTACCTGCCCCCACCAGGGACTCCTGCTCCAGCCTTTCCCCTCGTCCATGTCACATATTCCCTGTTCTGAATCCCCTTCCCCAGAGCCATATTTTGGACTGTACGCTCATTTGGACTAGCACTGAAAACGGGACCTGTGGTGTCTTAATCCCAAAGAGTTCCAGATGCTATGGCAGAAATTCCTGCAAGAAAATACAGTGTGTATTTTACACTGAGGGAAAGGAGTGCATTGAGGTCCCCATGGAACTACCTGGAGTCACCAAGCAGATCCGTACCCACCACCCCCTCCCCTGGGCTGAGTTCTCTTCTCCCTCCCTTTGGCTGCCAGGCTTCACAGAAAGACCATCTCCTCCCTTCTCCCTCTTGCTCCAGCCCCCACCCCCCCACCCCAGGCGAGGAGTGTGGGCCAGAGCGAGGCTGGCAGGTGGCAGGGACATTCGGCTGCATGCTAATGGCCATCCAGCATCTGCAACGAGACTGGAGACAGGCGCATGTCAGCGCTACGCAGATCCGTTGCCAGGGGAATAGAACTCACTAGAGAGCAGACTGACTGGCTGGGAGGAGGGATGGGTGGGGGCGGGGAAGGGCTGTGGCTACAGACACTGGCCCAGCTCCTAAGAGCCCCCACACCTGTCCAGACAGAAGGAGGCTCCAAGGACATTTTTTCTCAAGCTTTTTTTTTTTTTTTTTTTTTTAAAGCAGATGTTTCACGCCCCTGGTGATGCTGCTCCTCTCTGTCAGGGCTCTCGGAAGGGCGCAGGGCATCCAAGTGGACCGTGAAGGCTGTGCCACTTGTGGCTGATGGAACCAAGCCCGAGTCCTATCGCCCTCCCCATCTAAACCCATCTTTTCAGGTTGGGGAGCCCAGGCGACATGGCCTTGGAGTACAGAACAGCTAAGGCAGGGGCTGAGGGGGCTCCACGGGTGCACTGAGTGGCCCAGAGCTGAAAGGGTCAAAGCACAAAGCAAAGTGGCCACTGCCAGGAAGCCTGACCCACAGAAGCAACACTCACTCACTAGCAGGTCCCCAGGGCTTCCACTTGGAGCGCATTTTCCCTGACGACACAGCATGTGGGAACCTGGAACGTTCTAGAAAATGGCTACGTCAGTTCTTTCACACTGCCCATGTAGGTAGCCTCAAACACTTCCCAGGGTACGTCTGAAATCTGAACATAACCTGGAATTAATGAATGATCCAGGACAAGGACTCTGGCCTACGCCTCTCGTGTGGGAGGCACCTGGTGCGGGCTGACCCAGACCCCAGGAAGAATGGAAAGGGCTTCCAAGTCTCTCTGCTTTTCCTGTGGGAGAAGGTATGCTCCCCAACCTCATTCCCGGCTCTCTGGCTCACATCACGAATAGGCCAGGCTGGAAACCACACATGATCTCCAAAAAATTAATTTACTTTTTCTTTCTTTCTTTTTTTTTTTTTTTTTAGAATTTTGGCCACCATTGATCACTTCTGAACACAGGTAAACCCAATGGACAGGAGACCCCGTCTCTCTGTGAATTTCCAGGAGGGAAGCAGGTAATCCTGACCAAACATAATTCCCACAAAATTCTATTTTCATCCCTAAGATGCAGGTTTTTATTTTACCTTGGGGCTTTTCTTTCACAATTTTGATTAAATCTCTTCCTCTTTCTACCGTTATTGGAGGGGGGGGCGCGTAATGAAAACTGTTGGATATTTAACACAAACACATCCCCAGAGCTGTCCACACCCCAACAACTCTCCAATCCGGGTCCTTTTGTTGTCACCAAAATGTGGCAGAAAGGTTAATGCTGGCCTTCTGGCGGTGGGGTTGGGGGGAGCACCCAGCAGAACCTGTTAGCTTGGGGTCCATTTTGGAAACCATTCCAAAGACGAAATGGCAGACTGGTCTCTTGGACTCTAAAATCGCAACCTCGCCAAAGTCTTCCTCGAGCGGGGATTGGGGGGGGGGGTACCTCTCCAGATAAGGCGACATTTAAAGGCGCTGCTCCGGGGCAACCTGCCCGCGCTCCCTGGGGGGCTGTGGCGTGATGACCGACCCGCACACTCCCGGTGTCCCCGCATCGTCCTCCTCACCGCTCCCCCCCCCCCCCCCCCCAGCGGCTGCGAGGTCCCCAGCCATCCCCCCGGATGCACCGGCCACCGCGCGCGGTTCCCAGGGCAGGGGCGATCCGGAGGTGGCAGCGGGAACCGAGGAGCACGGGGAGACCCCTCGAGTGCCGGGACGACGTCTGGGGAGAAGGATGGAGGGAGAGATGAGAGGGCTTCGAGGGGCCGGCTGGCCACGCTCTCCTCCGCAGCGCGCTGCGGAGGTCTCCCGGGAGGAAGGAGGCGCGCGCAGAGCGCACGGCGCCACCTCCGCGGCCGCGGCTGGAGCGCCCGCCGGAGACCGCTCCGGGGCCCAGCGGAGGGCGCGGCGCCTTACCTGCGGCCACCCCAGCCGGGGCCAAGGGCAGGAGGCAGGCGAGCCAGAGGACGCGGCTGAGGCGCGGCCAGAGGGCCGGGGCCATGGCTGCGCCGGGAGCGGCAGGAGCGCCGAGGGGACGCGGCAGGCTCGGCGGCGGCCGCTCCTCGGGGCGCGCGGGGCGGGCTGCGCGGGGAGATGCGGGCGCGGCGCTCGCTCGTCCTCGCCTCGCGACGCTGTGTCGCTGCGCGCCGCCGCCGCCCACAGCCAGCCGCGCCGACCCCGGCCCGCGTCAGCCGCGCCGCGCCCCCTCCCCGCGTCCCTCCCTCCTCTCGCCGCACCCCCTTCGGTCCGCACGAGCCCCCGCCTCCCCGAGTCCGCGCTCCCGTCGCCTGCGCCGCCTCCCCCTCCCCTCCCCTCTTCTCCCTCTACTCCTCTCCTCCCCACGATCCTCCCCACGATCCTCCCCACGATCCTCCCCTCCTCTCAGCGCCCCGCGTCCGCCGGCTCTGACTCAGCGTCCCCTGAGGCGCGCGCACCGCTGCAAAGCCGCGCGCAGGCCCCTTTCGGTTCTTCTCCAGGTGCCATTTTCCCTCTTGACGCACACGATTTGGAGATGCGGCTCCTCGATCACTTGGAGCTCTCACTGTGTGCCAGGCCCTGGGAGAAGGGCCTGCAAACGCCTCATATCCTCCCGGAGAGAGGGGCTCAGGTGCCCACCGTGAGACATGACGTTCCTCTCTGTGCTTGCTGTAAAATGGGCTCGTGCTCACACCAGGGCCCTAGCTGTCACTGAGGGCCTTGTGACACTCAGAGAACTGCAAGGAGGAGTGACCAGGCCCCTCCTTGGACACGCCTTGGCCTAGGCAGGCGCTTCCACCTGCCTTAACGGAGCGGAACATGTCTTTCCTTCTGGAAGGTGGCTCTGCCTGCCTGTCTGGCCTTCAAGACTGGACACTGGTTACCAGGATCCCTGTCTCAGCTCTGCCTTTGCTTTCCTCTGTACTCGGGCAAGGGATCCCACCCAGAGGGGGTGGGGGTGGGGGTTGGATGGCCCCTCTGGCCTGGTGGGCACTGATGGGCCACTACTTGAATTGCAGCATGGGAGTGAAGGCACCTATAGGTATGGCCTCTGTCTCTGTGACAGCTGTGGTCCCCACTGAGGATGGGCCCGCTGGCCACACTGCCATCTCACCTTGATGGAGGGGGAACAGATTGGAGTGAGCTCTCCTTCCCCCATAAAGTTAAAAATGCTAGTAGGTGTCACTCCACAGAAGCATCAGTCACCAGCATGGGGACAGTACCAGGCCTAGGAACTGGGAGACTTTGGATCCTTCCTGAGAGTTATGTGACCTTGGGAAAGTCACTTCCTCTCAGTGCCTCACTTTCCTTTTCTTGAAAACGGAAATACTCCCTATGACATATGTTGCCAGGATTAACTGAGTTAATGCTTAGAACAGTGCTTTGGACATTGCACTCAATCAGTGTTGGCTGTCATCATGAGAATTGCTTACAGACCTGGGAAAGTTGTGCTTGTCCATCAGGAACTGAGAAGAAAATTGTGCTTGGAAAAAAAAGTTTGTTAAGGTTAGAAACTGAGATTCAGATATTTAACTATTTAACATTATTCAAAGATCTGGTTATTAGTTTCTTTTAAAACAAACTAAATGCAGGGGCTCCAAGCTGGCTCAGTGGGTAGAGTGTATGACTCTTGACCTTAGGGTTGTTAAGTTTGAGCCCCATGTTGGGTGTAGAGATTATTTAAAAATAAAGTCTTTAAAAATCTTTTTAAATAAATGAACTAAATGCAGAAAACAAAATAATAAGATTTTTTTATGTGTATCTGTATTGCATTGAATAATGTTACAGTAGTCACACATAGTCGTATCTATGTCACAGAAGCCAAATGCAAGGCCACCCTGAAACTGATACTCAGACTGTGAGGCTATTGGGGGAAAATACAGTATTATGAGACAGTGAATGAGAGGTGGAAGGAACAGTGGTTTTCTTATATTGGATCTTAAGAAGATTCTCTCTGAGGAGGTAACATTTGAGCTGGTCAAGGATGACAAAGAGCCAGCTTTGTGCCTCTGAGGCACAAAGGTGGGCATGATGCATAGTAAGGCAGGCCACCGTGGCTAGAATATGAAGAATGAGGTTGGGAGGTACATAGGGCCAGGGAATGAAGATGAGCTAAAAAGACTTTGGAGGGTTTTAAGCAGAGGTGTCATGGATCTAATTTACCTGATAGGGATAGAGTTGACACTGTCTCTGACCTCTAATTCAGGGGAGAGACAAGAAAAGAGATGAAAATCATTACAGTATTTTGGGTACCTTGCTAGGAGAAGCTGGGGCCATGGGAAGTGTAGGGATTTAGCCAATGTTAGAGCTAGGCTTAACTATAGGTCTCTAGCCTGTGCAATGCATCTGAAACTTATCAAAAGATGTCTACCCTCTGCTTTTTTCTCTACCCCCTTCCCACCAAACAATATTAAACAACAAGTGTTTGCACACTGATTTCAGCTCTCAGATTATTCAACCTTCCCCGACTTTGGACTGACTACTTTTGGGGGTGGGGAGTGATTTTGGCTGCAACTTTTTCCACAGTGGAAAAGGTGTTCTGACCCATTTTATTTCTCCCAGGGTAGAAATAAGTGACACCAAATGCATCCACTTAAAATTCCAGCACTTCAATAGAGGATTGTTCTTGGGTAGCAACGTTAAACAAGCAAGGAGCATGCTTCTGAATAGGGCTTCAGGATTTCTTGCAGGCATTACAAGCTGTCTTTATTACGAGGTGTGAAATGTATCTGTCTGGGAAGGGGATACAAAGACTTTCGTAACTTAGCGATTACAGGTCCTGGAAGTGGTGGAGAGAAGTCATCACTTTAATGCTCTGTCCACCTAACCATGGGTTACCAGGAGCAGTTCACTATTCAACCACTATCCTAGATGGAGTCGTAGGTGAGGCCCAACAATACTTTTCCCTTCTAAGGCCCCTTGGTCCAGCCCACGCCATCTCACCTGGGCATCAGGGCGTTATGCCCCACTCTCCTTCCTTCTCATCACTGCTCTATCCTGGTCCAGAGACATATGCCCGCCAGGTATGAGGTGACAGAGATCCTCTGCGCGGTCCAGCCTCTGGGTGATGTAGCCGCAGAACAAATGATCAGGCCGACAATCACCGAGCAGAACACCAGGGCTTTCCTTGTTTTCCAGCCTTCGCCTTTCCAAGGCCCCTGCTTGCCTCCACCTTTCCACTGGGTTAAGAACTACCCCAGAAAAGGAAGGAGGTGGGGGAGAAAACCCCGCCCCACTGCCACGTTCAATTCAGGGATGGACTCTTCCCGGGCCTGACCGCCGCCTCCTAAAGAAGCCCCTTGGGGGCCCACCGCCCTGCAGCAGCCCCCGATGTCCCTACCCTACCCTCTCCGGGCCTGGCTCCTTGAGGTCAGATTTAGGGCAGTAGGAGCCCGAAGACTCCCGCCACCTGCCTGCCCACTTCAACCTTGCCGGCGGCCCCGCCCACGCAGGCGGAGGTTTAAAGGGCCGGGCGGGCCCACCCGGGCGCAACGCCCCTCCCTGCTCCCGCCGCCTGCCCAGGCCGCACCCACTTGGGGGCGGCGCGCCCGGGCCTATTTCACCCGCGGCAGGCGCGGCCGCTTTAAGCGGGGGCGGGACTGCACGGCGGCTGTGGCTGCAGGGGCTTCGCTGGGGGTCGCGGGCTGGAGCTGCAGGAGGCCGGCCGCCGAGGTGAGGGTAATCGCGGGCAGGCGCAGGCAGGCGAGGGAGGGCAGCGGAACGGCCCCAGGAGGCTCGCGCTGCTGCCCGGACCAGTGCGGCGGGGACCCGGCGTGGGGAGGCCTGTGCGGCGGCTCCGCGGAGCGACAGAGGTAGGCTCCGTACGCCGGGTCCCCCTAGGTCCCCCCCCTCCCAGCCCCCACCGGGGTCCAGCCCGGGAGGCGGGGGCCGGCGGCCGCCTTGTAGCCTCCGGCTGCCTGGCGGCGCTGGGGAGCTCTGGGAGGCGGACGGCTAGCGGAGCGGGAATTGGCCCTCGGCGCTCGCCGTAGCACGGCTTGGAGGGCGGACGCTGGGTGCCCGGGGACGACGACAAAAGGAGGGAAGCGGAGAGCCGTTTGAGACCGGGAAGAGAGAGCGTGAGGTTGGGGCCCCGTTCCCCCGGGGGCGCCCCGGGCCAGCCTGGCACCTCCCGGCCTCCACGCAGGCCCCTGGCTCGTCCGGTCGGGCGCGGAGAGCGAAGGTAGCGGCAACGACAGCGCCCCCTCTGGTCCGGCGGCGGCGCCGCCTCAGTCGCGGCGCGGCGGGGCCGTTTGTCTGTGCGCGGGCGCGGCGCCGGCTCCGGCCTTCCCACCTGGGCGGGGACGCGGGCTTCCGTCGGGGCCGCGGCCGGCGGCATCATCGAACTCCTCTCCCGCAGACGGGCGGAATGGGCCGTTTTCCCTTCTCAGCCCACCCCCCACCCCCCACCCTCACCCCCCACCCCCCACCCTCACCCCCAGGCCCAGCAGAACGCGGTGCCTGGCCTCTTGGGGCCCCGGGCGATGGAAGAGTTGACTTCGGTGAAAAAGGGGGTCCAAGGAGTTTGGGCACGACCCGAAGTTTCGTAGGCACAGAGAGGCCCTCACCCTGACTCTTGGGTCCCCAGGGATGAGAATATGGGGGCATTCGGTGAAATGCCCGAAAGAGGAAGCAGTAAGTAGTCAGGTCTTCCAGCAGGGCTGACGGAATCCCCCTCTTCTGTCTCCGTGAGTTTTCCTGCCCGGAGCAGGAGGAGCGGGATAGAGCACCTCTCGGCGTCTTTTCTGCATCCAAGTGCTTTTTTTGGTGGTCTCGGAGACCGTGGCCAGAAGAGGCTTTGTGGAGTCAGGGTGTCCCCATCACTTGGGGCACAAGTGTGAACTGCAAGGGAGTGCATCTGGTAGGCAGGGCTTTTCAAAGGTCGGCAGAAGAAGCAAATTAAGTCCTGAAACTGCGGCTTCGTGCCCAGTGGAATTAAACAGTTCTATACACAAGGAAGATGAGTAAAAGCAAATTCATCAGGTTCTCAAGATACTTCTGTGAGGGCTCTTAAAATTCAAACCAAGTGTCAGCCTGGAGAGGTAGCTCCTGAAGTGTGGTCATCAACGACCTGAAGCATGCATGCATGCATTCATTCATTGAAGGAGTATTTTCTAAGTACCTACTTTGTGCCAGCTGCAAACAAGATTTACAGCTTCCTGGGCCCCTCACTGAACCACAGTCTCTGGGTAGTGCTTGGAAGTCCGTCTTTGGCACCTGGTGGTCTTAGTGCACACTGAAGTTTGAGAACCAATCACCTAGGATAGAGGTTGCCAAATCCAGTCAGCTGCCTGTGTTTGTTTTTGTTTTCTTTTTTAGGATTTTTATTTTTAAGTGATCTCTACGCCTCTGCACCCAACGTGGGGCTCGAACTTACACCCCAGAGACCGAAAGTCTCATGCTCTACTGACTGAATCAGCCAGGTGCCCCTCAGCTGTGTGTTTTTATATAGCCTGTGAACTAGGAATGCTTTTTACCTTTTTTATTATTTTTTTAATGTTTTATTTATTTTTGAGAGAGAGACAGAGTACCCACGGGGGAGGGGGAGAGAGAGAGGGAGAGACAGAATCTGAAGCAGGCTCCAGTCTCTGGGCGGTCGGCACAGAGCCCAATGTGGGGCTCGAACCCACGAACGGCGAGATCGTGGCCTGAGCCAAAGTTGGCTTAGCCGACTGAGCCACCTAGGCACCCCGGTTTTTACATTTTTAAATGGTTGAGAAAATCCACAGAAGACGAATGTTTCATGACATTTGAGAATTATATGAAATTGAAATTTCAGTGTCCATAAATAAAAGTTCTCTGGATCACAGCCATGATTTTTCGTCTGTGTGTTGTCCATGACTATTTATTGGGTATAACAGAGTTAAGTGTTGTGATAGAGACTAAAAAGGCTAAAATGTTTACTTTCTGGCTTATAGAGAGTTTGCCAACCCCTGGCCTAGGGAAAGAAAGATATACAGTAAGGGGGGGAGGGGGACATCTATTTATAAAAATCATGTTTAGAAGTTAATAGATAAAATGGATATAAGTAAATTTCATTTTCCAAAAAGAATGAGTAGTATTCTGGGTTAATTAAAAAGTATTTAGTTTAATGTAGTTATTTAGGTAAGATTTTCCATAGAGATTGTGAGCCTGTGCCTTTAATAAGTTGACAGACCATGTGCTTCTTTTCATAGGCTGGGTGAACTCATGGACCTGATACCTTTCTCTTGAGAAACAAACCAGCTGAAAAAAAAAAATGGCATTTGTTGCAACACAAGGGGCCACGGTGGTTGACCAAACCACTCTGATGAAAAAATACCTTCAGTTCGTGGCAGCTCTCACGGATGTAAATACACGTGAGTCAATTCTGTTGTTAAGAAGTACATTATCGGGACTCATTCTGTTCCGTTCAAATGACATGCACCTGGAGTTAAATAGTAATGTCAGCTTTTATCCTAATTTTCCCATTCCCTGCCTTGTGGAGAAGCAAAGTGATGAGCATTGCTGGCTGGAGCCCCAAAGAGGCACACGTGTGTGTGTGTGTGTGTGTGTGTGTGTGTGTGTGTATGTATATATCTGTGCCCTTGTCTATACATGCACACATATGTCTGGGAGTATGAGTGTGTGTGTGACTGGTGGTAGGGAACTAGTTATGTGCCTTCTGTTGGACCATGACAGTCAAACTGATAAGATCTGATTGCTTCTCTTAACTCCCTAAATCTTATCATTTTCTGAAGATCCTTAACGTAATTTCAATTACCTGATGACTTGTTTTGTCATTTACAGCTGATGAAACAAAGTTAAAAATGATGCAAGAAGTTAGTGAAAATTTTGAGGTATGAGCTTAATTTATTTTTTTTCTTGTGAGCTGAATATTCACATGTGCTTTCCAACTGCTCCTCTGTCAATCTTACTAGTAAGTCAGAAATCGTTCTCTCTGTTAGTGTGACCTATTGCATTTCAGAACTGAAATTTGACCTGCACACAGTATTGTCCAACTTCCTCACCTAGTGACCGTGAACTTCAAGTGATGTTGAGGAATGTTGCTTTGGTTTTGGTGGTTGAACTTGTTTTCGTTTTGAGGCATATGCTTTCAGGATGTGCTCACACTTGTGTGGTAGATTTGTTGTATTCACATAATAACAGGTGGAGTGAGAGCTGGAAGTCCGTTGTGGCTCTGTTACTTAATCACTTCCGTGACCTTGAGCAGTTTCTCTCTTCTGAGTCTCCCATTCCACGGTTTTATAGTGTCATGTTAGGTCTCTGTGTACTTTTCTTCAGTCTGCCTTGTCTGTGTTCTTTAGATTGGATAATTTCTACTGCCTGCCTTCAGGGTCACTGAGTGTTTTGTGTCCTCTCTAGTTTGCTGAGATGTTTTAAAATTTCAATTTATTTTTTATATTACTTCAGTTATTGTCCTTTCAGTTTTGGAACTTCCATTTGGTTCTTCTTTTTAGATTTTGGGTCTTCACGGAGATGATCATCGTTCATTCATGCCCATTTTGTTGTTCTTGGAACACGTTTATAATGACTGCATTCAAGTCTTGAGTGAATCTGGGGGGGGGGTCACATGATCCTGCCTCTTTGCACGTCTGGGACTTTTTGAGTATGCTGAATATTGTATGTGGAACATAGGGACTCTAGCTTCTTCCGTTCCCTCCCTCTGAAGAGTGCTGATATGTTGATTGTGGTAGGCAGTTCAGTGGCCCGCTGATCTCCTCGAACTCGCAGAGGCTTGGTTCTATGCTATGGTATGGAGGACCTGTGGGAAGGCTGAGATGGTCCCCAGGTCTCTCTGAGTCAGTGGAATTTAGCCTCCAAACTCCAGCTCCAGGTGATATCATCAGAAGTTGATTTGAGGCTTTGCTTGTTTAGAGGCCTTACTCTAGGGCATGGACCTTGCTCAGCTGGGTGTCTGGGGTGAGAAAGAGGTGTTAAGAAAGTGCAGTGTGGCCAGGCTGGACCCACAACATCCTCCAGCACTGCTAGACCCCTGATGGGTCTTCGTCCCTCTTGGTGAGCTGCAGGTAGCGTTACCTCCTCTTACCTGGACGTGCAGCTCAGCCCTCAGTCAAGGTCTCAAGGACTCAGAGAAGACCATCCCCTGTACTTCCTGTTTCTCTGGGGTTCTCCTTTACAGGTTCCAGCCACCTGAACTGCCTGAAACTCTGGTGTTTGCTCCTCAGCTCAGCAGGACCATCATACCGTCCTTGGGCGCCAGCGTGCTGAGCCCCTGTCAGGGCATCCGCGCCTGAGCAGAGAGCCGTGGTGGCCATATAATCTCCCCTCTGGAGATCGTGGCCCTTGTCCAGCACCTGAAAACTGTTCTCTCATGTTTTGCCCAACTTTATGGTTAGTCTGGTGCTGTTAGTTTCATAGGCAGAAGAGAAGGTCACCTTTCTTACTTTTCGTGTGGAGATAATAAAACCTTTCTCAGAGAGGTCATGTAATTAACAAAATGTTTCTAGCTTCTGACGTGGTCATTTGAATTGCAAAGGTCGGAATCAGTGGGGATGAATCAGATGCCCTAGGATCTGTAGTAATGGGGAGTATTTCCATTTGGTGGGAGTTTTTCTTTGGTAGTTTTGTTCTAAGTAGACGTTAAGGACTTGTTGCCCTGAACTGAGCTGGAAAAAAAAAAAATCCTGAGATATTTAGAGATTGAGCTAAAGAGCTTTCTTTTCTGCCCAAGCTGCTAACGCAAGCTGTTAAAAACAAAACCCAAAAAAACTAAAAAAAGAGGTGGAAGGGAGGACACGATAGGCCTGCGTTCTGCGTTTTTGGCAGAACTGGTAAGTGAGAGCCACAGCCCCAGTGGGTCTGAGAGGATCAAGTCATGGAGGGTCTCGTGAACCTGCCGAAACAAGCAGTTGAATCCGGCCTCTGAGTGTGGGCGCGAGGCTATCTGGATTAAGTGTCTGGCCCCTTTGCCTCTTGTTTCATTTCTCGCTGTTAGCAAGTTAATTTTGGACTTTGGTCCCCGGTGCGTTGATTCAATCCAGAGAACTAAACGTTTACCAAAGCAGTATACTTCGGGCTTTTTAAAATAGTGACTTTTGAAATCTGTATGATATGAACGTTTGCCTTAAGTAAAATCCAGAAAACTAAGCCCTTCAAAGAATTAAATACTAGGATGAGCACCGGTAGGTAATTCTGAATTGCCACCATTTCCACCCTGGAAGAAAGTCTGAATGGGACGAGTGAAATTAAAAACAATTCCAGTGCTTTCAGGAGCCTTAGAAATTTCCTCAAGCACTTAGGAATAAAATTGTGATCTAAGTAAATGTCGTATGGACCATCTTTCAGAACAGAAAATAAAAGCTTCGAGTTAGAACTCGCATGAAAAATTCATACGGATCAAAGAGCTGGGGGCTAAGTTGTAATGCTGGCAGCACAACGGGGCATCTTGTTGAATGAATGAATCTTTTTTATGGGAGAAATTTGAAACTGACGTTTTGAGAGCTATGGAATCAGTGGTTGCTAATGTGCTTATGTGCGGATGAGCTGGGTTTCTTGGTAACCTTGGTAATGTTCCAGCATGAATCTTCTACCTTATGCCCTTGAATGTGGGCATCTCCCTAAAAAGTCTTAAGCTCTAGGCATGAGAGGTGACAAACACAGTTCCTGTTCCCAGTGAATTCATAGTCTGCTCTGGGGGAGCTGCGAGGCACGGTGGGGTCCCCCACGGTGCACTGTGTGAATGGAGCCTTGGGTTCGCCCCGGGAACCTGGTGGTGCTCAGGCGTTATTTTTGCATGGCACCACACTCTTTTCTGGTTTTCGCCTTTTCCTCTGTCTTACCCTTCGTAGATTCCCCTTCCAAGATTACCTTAGTGTGATAGACAACCCTACACTTTTATTTTCAGCCCAGATCAGTGTCTGGAGTTTGAGACACTTGTATTTAGTTAACTGCCCAGATGCTTCTTGCGACAGTAACAATTTAACCACTTAGTCCCTTGCTCCCGTCCCTCCCATTAGGAACTAGATTTAGTGCCTTTTACACCCAGGCTTTCTCGTAATTTTGTGCCTTTGTGTATGTTTTTCTTCAAACCTTGTCCTTTTCCACTTTTTCACGTGGCTAACTCCTGCTCACCTTTTAGGTTTGAGCATAAACGTGGCTTCTTGGGGAAGGCGTTCTCTGCCCTTGGTTCCATTCACTACATCGTGTCCCATTTATAGATGTGCCCTTAGTTGCCATTACCTCCTCCATCATAATTCTGTATTGTTCTTTATCGGTCTTCCCAGCACATGACTGCCTTCCCCATCTCTGAGGGCACGAATTGTATCTACTTTCTTCATTGTATCCCCGCAGAGCACGTGATAGAATCCTCAATGAGAATTTGTTGCATGAGCAAGTGAGGCCTTAGCAGGGGAGGGGACTTGGCTGTTAGACTTAATTTGCATCCACTTCTAAAGCTTACAGACGGACTGACATTCAGCAACGTTTATAACCTCTCTGAGCTTCTTTATCTGAGAAATGGAGACAATACTTACGTTGGGCTTGTGAGGACCAAGAGAGAAAGAATAAAAAAAAATGTATTACCACAGCACGGCGCTCTGGTAATAACACCAGATGACATTTATTGAGCATTTACCGCAGAGCATTTGCTGCATTGTATATCAACTCATGTAGTCTTTTTTTTTTTTTTTTTTTTTTTTAACGTTTGGTTTATTTTTGAGACAGGGAGAGACAGAGCATGAACAGGGGAGGGTCAGAGAGAGGGAGACACAGAATCTGAAACAGGCTCCAGGCTCTGAGCTGGCAGCACAGAGCCCGACGCGGGGCTCGAACTCACAGACCACGAGATCGTGACCTGAGCCGAAGTCGGCCGCTTAACCGACTGAGCCACCCAGGCGCCCCTCAACTCATGTAGTCTTTACATGATTACTTACGTCAGGAAATAATAGGATACTCAACAGATGGGGATGCTGAGGCACAGAGGCTGAGTAACTGCCCAAGGTTCCCGCTTCCTGAGTGGGTTCCAGAAAGTGCTCTAGGAGCCATTTTACTGCACGGTCTCCAGACTGCAGTTTCATTTTCTGTTCTTTTAGAATCAGTGCTGGGATAAATAATGGATTAGGTTGGGTTATAATCCAATTAATGTAGATCTAACCAATAAATTAGCTTCAGATTAGAAAGAGGTGTCAGTGTGTTTAGGCTCTTGGTTTTCCACCTGAAGAAAGTAAGATCTAGAAGCTAAATGACCTTTCAGAAGTTTCTTACTCAGGTGGTGGCACAGCCACCTTCTAGAGCAGGCTCGGAGTTCCACATTTTCCACAGTGCTAGTATTTCTACTTTTAACAGTAAATGTTCACATTTGGGCTCTTAAATTGGATTTCAGAAGCAGTGGTCATTTTAATAAATTTAAAACTGCAATCACGAGACCCCAGGGGCGCCTGGGTGGCTCATTCAGTTGGGCGTCCGACTTCGGCTCAGGTCCTATTCTCGTGGTCTGTGGTTCGAGCCCTGTGTCGGGCTCTGTGCTGACAGTTCGGAGCCTGGAGCTTGCTTCTGATTCTGTGTCTCCCTCTCTCTGGCCCTCCTCGTCTCATGCTCCATCACACTCTCTCTCTCAAAAATAAATAAACATTAAAAAAAAAAATTTTAAGGGCGCCTAGGTGGCTTAGTCGGTTAAGCGTCCGACTTCAGCTCAGGTTACGATCTCGTGGTCCATGAGTTCGAGCCCTGCGTTGGGCTCTGGGCTGATGGCTCAGAGCCTGGAGCCTGCTTCCGATTCTGTGTCTCCCTCTCTCTCTGCCCCTCCCCCGTTCATGCTCTGTCTCAAAAATAAACGTTAAAAAAAAAAAAATTTTAGGGGCACATGGGTGGCTCAGTCAGTTGAGCGACCGACTTTGGCTCAGGTCATGATCTCACGGTTTATGAGTTCAAGCCCTGTGTCGGGCTCTGTGCTGACAGCTCAGAGCCTGGAGCCTGCTTTGGATTCTGTGTCTCTCTCTCCCTGCCCCTCTCCCACTCATGCTCTGTCTCTCTCTGTCTCAGAAATAAATAAACATTAAAAAAAAATTTTCAAAAAGTTTTAAAACTTCAATCACAAAAGCCTCTAAAAGCATTAAAAATTACTGTTGGCCTCGCTAAAGTGTTTTCTCTTTTGAGGTTCTAGTGTGAATGGGAAATGAAAATATGAAAACACGCAGACTTAACGGGGTTTTCTTTTATCCTTGCCTAATTAGAATGTCACATCATCTCCTCAATATTCCACATTCCTCGAGCACATCATCCCCCGATTTCTCACATTTCTTCAAGATGGGGAGGTCCAGTTTCTTCAGGAGAAACCAGCCCAGGTAATCTGTTCAGAAATGTCAGCGAGCAGAGAAAATGTTGGCTTGCAAGCATTTATGAATTAAAACAAGTGAGAAAACTTAGGGTTCCACTTTAAAATAAGAGACGTTTTGGGGCACTTGGGTGGCTTAGTTGGTGAAGCGTCTGACTTCAGCTCAGGTCTGATCTTGCCATTCGTGGGTTTGGGCCCATGTCGGGCTCTGTGCTGACCACTCAGAGCCTGGAGCCTGCTTTAGATTCTGTGTCTCCCTCTCTCTCTGCCCCTCCCCTGTTCACACTCTGTGTCTCTGTCTCTCTCTCTCAAAAATAAATAAACATTAAAAAATAATAGAGGAGAGGTTTTGTCACGTAAGGATAGTTTTGTCCCAAACCATGCCTCTTCAGTTAAATGTCTTGGTTTTAATTCTTTACTTTTGCTGACTGGTGACATGTATACACTGTGTATTATAGACGTGTTCATATATCCACAAAAAGAAGGAGTGATCCCTTAGGTGACCCTCTCCATAGCTAGTGCCTCATCCATTCTCGTAACTTCTGGCCAGTTTTGCTTTATCTGTACCCGCCCCAGTGCTTTGCACCCCCCCTTCCCACCTTGATCATTTTAAGACTGTCTCATCATAATTTTTTCTATAAATATTTCAGTGCATGTCTCTTAAAAATAACTCTTTAAAAGTTAACATAATGCTAAACAAAGCATTTTCATGTTGTACCAGTTGAAGATCTACACATTTGACCTACCTTTTAGTTGTTGACTCCACAGTCGTACTCCAGAAGCTTAGTCAGCTTGTGATGCAGTCAGTCCTCGGGCCCAAGAGAATCAACCAGGGAGAGGATCATAGGAACCAAACACATGATGGAGGGAGATCCCAGACCAAGTTCAGTTTGTGTTGTGCTCTTTCATCTAAATGCAGCCAGCAATCACACACTCGTGCCCTTCCGCTGGAAATAGTGATAAGTTTTCAAAGAGGGAAGGTTAGGCTTGGTTGATTTGGTACACGACTGTGGAAAGCTTGAAGTAATGGTTTGCGGTATGTACCTGGGATTACGTTTAAGTAATTTACAAGACTGTTCCTGAAATGGGGTCCATCTTGTAGTTGGGTGGTTCTCAGTGTGGGGTGCAGACAGCCGTGTAACTTGGAGAGTATAAAAGAATTATTCTGGGATTCTTGGAAGGATCTGATATTTATGTTTTTTATTTTTCTTCACCAGCAACTGCGGAAACTGGTCCTTGAAATAATTCACAGGATACCAACCAACGAACATCTTCGTCCTCATACAAAAAACGTTCTATCTGTGATGTTTCGCTTTTTAGAGGTAATCTTTGAGAATTCTTGTTATTTAGCCATATTCAGACTTTCAGTGGTTTTCTTCTTGTAGAATCTGGTATTCCGGGCTTACTTCCTTTTCACTGAAGTTGTGATTCGCATGAGTAAAAACTTTCTTAATGTCCATTTTGCCAACCAAATTACTAAGAAATATTAATTGAAGATTCATGGAGTCAGCAGGGAATTGAGTAGACATAGTGGAAATGTTTGGAAAGGTTTAGGTAGACAGACTCAGAGTGCAGGGCCCTTTGGTTTTCTTCTACTTCAGGCACAGTAGATGCTGCTAAAGAGTTCCTCAAACTCTTCGGGTGAATCCACCTGATACCTGTTAATGTTAACCTCTAAAACTTCCCTTGCTTCTTAGTCCCAACGGGTGTAGAATTCTGTTGTATTTCGGGGCCCCTTGGAAGGATGAGCTTCGGAGGGGGATAGAGTTGGATTCAGAGCCTCTTCTGCCATGGGTTAGCTGCTGTGGTAGCCTCATTGCTTACCTTCTCTGAGCCTTAGCTTCCTCATAGGTAAGATGTGGAGGACACCCCCATTCAGAGAGCGTAAAGGATTTAGCAGATTGTCCAATACGGGGTGTATGCTCACCAGTTCTGTTGGCTGTATTTTTAAGCAACGAGAAAGCGTCCTTTGGACCATTAAGACCTTCCTTCATGGTGTGACTTGCCAGAGTGTTACTCTCCAGAGCTCACTGGCAGGATACCCTTCCGTTGGTCCACCAAAGACCTCAAAAGCTTCTTGTCTGAGGCTACTGTGTTCTGTGTTCAACACATGAAATCTGGGTTGGCTGACGTTGGGTGCGTGTACAGAAAAATGCTTAGAAAATAGCCTGTGATCTTTAGATTAAAATAACCTTAGAAGTATAACTCTTTTTAAATGCCTTTTTTTTTTCTTTTTTAAGACGGAAAATGAAGAGAATGTTCTTATTTGTCTAAGAATCATTATCGAGCTACACAAACAGTTCAGGCCACCCATCACACAAGAAGTAAGTGTTTAGACTGATAGCATTTATAAAAGTATGTCAACAGGCTTTTTCTTTGGCATAATTTGTATACTCTCTTTTAGAATTGATGGGACATGCTGCTTTCCAGAAAAGGATAGCCTCAGTCTGGGGGAAAGTCTTTATGGGTTTCACAGTGACTTTTGTTTGGTCCATGTTTATATGAATATTCTGCTGAATTTGTACATTAGTTGAAACGTGGTAAACTACTAAACTGGCAGGGCTGCTTGGGTAATTCTGGTATTTACAGGTCTGATGTGCTGGAAGGCTCCAGTCATTGTATGCTCTGCAAGGGTGTGAGATGTGGGTTCTGAAGTCAGAACTGGCTTGGAATCTCAGCTCTGTAACTCAGTAATTGACCATCTGTAATTGGCATTAGGTCAGCTCCTAGCCCTTTGGAGCTTTTTCCATAAAATGAGCGCCCTCACAGGACATAGCCACAAAAGATTGCTTGAAGAATTCAGTATGAAAGTTAAGTTCTTAGAGTGATTGGTACCTACAAAGTAAGCATTAAACATGCTGTTAGTCATAATTAAGGTAGTATCTTCTCTAACATTAACTTTAGTAAATGCATGTCGTAGATTATTTTGGAGTTAAAAGAGTAAAGATGAAATAGAATTCCTGTCATCTTAAGAAAGCAATTTTGATGTCTTGATTTCTGTTCCTTGTCCCCATCTTATGTATATGTATATTTCCTACGTAAGAGTGTTTTCCCAATCGTAAAAAATTCTTTACAAAGTTGATTTTTAATGGATGTGTAGTAGTCTTTCTTACGATGCTCTTGTTTTTAGGTAGTTAAGGTATTGCAGAATTTTTATGTTAAGACTATTGCTGAATATCTTGTTTACAGTTCAAATTATTTCATAGACTGGTTTTGTAGTAGAGTTATCAAGTCAAGCGAGTTAATGTTTTAATGCTTCTGAGAGATATTGATTGTCATTAAGTTGATTTCCAGAAGGGTTTGAGCGGTTCATGCTTCCCTTGGTAGTATAGCAGAGTCTCCCTCTGGTTGGATTCCATCTCACATGGATAGTAGTACTTTTTGAAAGGCAATAAGTGGTATTTATTTTCATTTTTGTTCCTTTGCTCTTCCTGATTTAGAAACTTACTTCCTTCTTATTTCTTTTTTGGTCTGTTCACGTTCATTGCCTGTTGGAATTTGAGTCGGACATTTTTCCTGCCTGTTTTATGAGTTCTTGTACATTAAGACTATTAGCACTTGCATTACTTACTGTATTTTCTGTTTATAAATTTCTTATGTTGTCTTTTTAAAATTTTACTTTCAGATTCATCATTTTTTGGATTTTGTGAAACAGATTTACAAGGAGCTTCCAAAAGTAGTGGTATGTTTTTAATATCGTTTGAATCTATTATTTGTATACATTTATTCCTCATTCCAAAGGGAATTTGGAATCGTTGGGTTGAAGGAATAATTGGGGGGAATGCAAATTTGAGGATGAGGAGTGTTTCGTGGTGGTCAGAATGGAGGTTGATAAATCAGCCATTTAAAAGGAGTTCTTTTGGTTTCACTGTTTAAGTACGTCATTTTTTACGTAAAAGCAGTGTGTTTTAGTGTAGAAATTTGCAAAAAAACAAAAAACCCAAGGTAAATTGTCTGTAATTTTCTCACTTGTAAGCAACCATTGATATTAAAGTTTCACTTTTTCACTTTTTTCACGCTTTTTAAAGATGGTTGCACTCCTATTGTGAGGTTTTTTTGGGAGGTAGTGTCTGCTTTTAGATTCCTTTTCAGTGTCATTAAAATTCCTTCCTGTATTGAAAGAAGTCTTTCTCAGTGGCTTCAGCAGTGTGGAAGCGCATGGCGTGCATGAGGGCGGTCTCCTTCCCACCTGACTCTCACCTAATAGACGGTGCCACTGGGACCAGTTTGGAACATCCTGTAACACACCTCTCTGCCAGCAGTCATAGTTCTTAGTGGCCCCATAATTTCCCGTCCTGTGCGTGTACCTGGATTGTCTCCTTGATGCTGGTTTTCCCAATTTCCACTTCCTGTCACAATCACAAGTAATACTGGTAAAAAATTTTTGGTAAAAATCATTGTGCATGAATCTGTTCGTGTATCAAAGTTTTTCTAAAGATTTTTTTTTTTTTTAAATTTTTTTTTCAACGTTTTTTATTTATTTTTGGGACAGAGAGAGACAGAGCATGAACGGGGGAGGGGCAGAGAGAGAGGGAGACACAGAATCGGAAACAGGCTCCAGGCTCCGAGCCATCAGCCCAGAGCCTGACGCGGGGCTCGAACTCACGGACCGCGAGATCGTGACCTGGCTGAAGTCGGACGCTTAACCGACTGCGCCACCCAGGCGCCCCTAAAGATTTTTTTTTTTAAGCTTTAAAGGAATTTTTTAAAAATCAAAGAAGTAATATCCTTTTGGTATTTTAAGGATTTTAATCTACGAAGGTATAGAATTTCATTTGTTGCATTCTGAAATTGTCAAGTTATCATTATTACTGAGTTAGCAAGTGCTGACACTTGAAATTGAGTCAGTAAAGCTGCTTTTCATGAGAAGTGGTCTTATTTAATCTAAAGCCCAAATTGCGTTCAGAACTAAGGATGGCAGTGAGGCCCTGGCTTTTAAAAATGTCTGTGCTTTGCTTCCATTCCTGTCTTTGATCTATGTGTAGGAGACTGTTTGGAAAGTGGATTCAGTGGGGACTAGCTCTGAGTTTCCTACCACCAGAGGGAGGGGCTACATCCCCCCCCCCCCCCCCCCACTGAGGTAGTGACGTAATGCCATGCACCTGATCTCTTACCAGCCAGGAAAGAAGGAGAAACTACTTTGGCTGAGTTTTTTGTTTTCCATTCTTGACGGTAGAGAATGTCGCTGTCATGTTCTCTTTGTCCATAAAGAGGACCCCAAGTACTATGGCATCAGTGCAACGGAAAAGCGTACAACACTGGGTTTGCTCCATCAGGTGTCAGGTGTGTCTCATTGAGGAATATTGTGTCTGACTCGGAAGAATGATTTCTGCTCTTTCTATGCAGAACCGCTACTTTGAGAACCCTCAGGTGATCCCCGAGAACACAGTCCCTCCCCCAGAAATGGTTGGAATGATCACAACAATTGCTGTGAAAGTCAATCCAGAGCGCGAGGACAGTGAGACAAGAACAGTAAGTTTTTTTCCATCGTTTTGCTTTGTTTTTATCCATGTCTCCTATACTTGGTAGAGGAAAAAAATGAGATACTCTTCATGTGTATTTTTAGTGTATTTTGGGGATTTTTCCTCTAAGCACTTGAGGTATTTAAGATCAGAGGCGTGTGAGTGCTTGAGAGTGTCACTGGTTCTGCTGTGCAGCCCGCAAGTCCTGAACGTGAACTGTTGCTCACTGTGGATGGGAAGATAAAATGATAAGACAGTAGTGCAAATCCAGAATCCTCTGTTGGGAAGAGCAGCTGCCCAGGCGAGGTGACCTCTCTTCCATCCTTAGCTTTGACATTGACGACGTCCCTTTAAGCTGCATATAAATGCGATTCAGTACCTGAGAGCATGGGCTCTGAGGACAGAAGCTTAAAACTTGGGGACGATGTTCCAGCCCCGCCACTTAGGCTTTTTTGGCTGTAGCAAAGTACATAGCTTTTGTTCTGTCCTTAATTTTCCATCTCCTTATCTGACGAGCCCGTCTGGTGGGATTTTGTGAAGGTAATGCCAGTATTGTCTGCAGGTGATGTGAGGTATTTGACGAGTCTGGCGTAAAGGTAACCTGTGCTGAGCAGTTACTGTGGCTGTGTTATTAGGATTGATCCAAGGATACTATCCGTCTGTATTTGTTTCACTGCCACCGTTTTGCAGCATGTTTCAGTTTGTGCTAGAATAAACAGGAAACTACATGTTGGAGAAAGCTTTCTTTCCTTTTCTCCTCCTGAATTAGGAACTCGGTTTCGATGTCCGTCTTTGTGTTTCTTTTCTTGCTTGTCTGTTCCCGTCCGTTGCCCCTTCTGGAGCTCTGTGTCTGACATTCTCCTCACCTGTGCTGGGAGTTCTTAATATGTTAAGACTAGTGAATTTTTTCTTATGTTTATCGTAAGCGCTCTCTGTTTATAAATACCTTTGAATAAAGCTGGGTAAATTTGTACTTTTTGCTGTTGTTCTTTTAAGTAAAATAATAGATACTAATTGGAAATTTCCCTGAAAAATAAAAAATAAAGTTTCCTCAGGTGATTTGAATGTCTGAGTTTAGACGAATTTTGCTGATGTTTTTACCATAGGTGGTGACGTTGGAAAGTATGTAAAAACCTTTATATTAAACAACAGTTCTCTGTGCTTTATTTTCAAAGTGGTTTGGATCTTTCACTACAGATATTTACAAAGATATGGCAGTATTTTCCTTTCTCCTCGTTTCCCTGGGGCGATGCTGAGTGGTGGGTTATTTTAAGTGCCATGGTGATAACCTTGGCCCCATTTGCTTCTGTCTTACAGCATTCCATCATCCCAAGAGGGTCTCTTTCTCTGAAAGTGTTGGCAGAATTGCCCATTATTGTTGTTTTAATGTATCAGGTATGTGTACTGCTTACTAGTTTCTTGGGGTTTTGGCTTCTTATGACAAAATTCATTTCTGATTTTCTGTGGCAAACAGAACGTGTGTGGTGCACACGTGCTAACTAATGTAACGAGTCTTAAGAGTTTTTCTTGGTATGCCAAATTATTTTGCTATAGCAGAGTGTAAGAGCCTGAAAATCTGATATGTTTGCTTTTAGCTCTACAAACTGAATATCCACAATGTCGTTGCTGAATTTGTGCCCTTGATCATGAATACCATTGCAATTCAGGTATCTGCACAAGCCAGGTGAGATTTCTCCGGACGGCGACATGGCTCACTGCCATGGTTCTTTAATTCCAAGTGAAAATATGCTTACTGTCGTCTTTCGTAAGACACGAAAATTTTGAGTGATAAAAGTTCTGGTAAAGCGATATGCGTTTTTGACTTTTTGAACTTGTGTTTCAGTCATGATGTTAATGGTTATTTCAGTTCCTTGTTCTGTAAAAATGAGCTGATAACCGTGGGTTTGGGGGTCTTGTGAATTTAGAGCTCCCGTTACGTGTTCCTGTGCTCACTCCCAGCTGTGGGATATCCAAGCCTCTCCACCTTCAGGCCCCTGCTCTTGCTGTGCCTTTCAGCCCGAGTGCTGGAATGTTTTCTCCCCCTCGTTCCCTTCCCCTCCCTGTCAGCCTTAACCACCGAGTATGTGAACCGTGCACATTCATCTTGCGAGGCCCCCTTGAAGCCTTTCCCCAAATGTAACAGCATTCCTCTTAAGACCTTTGTCACTTACTCTCTTGACTGTAACCCATCTGGCTCTGAGTCATTGGAAGGCAGGACCTGAGGTTAATCAGCCGTAACAAGCCCCGGTGGCCCTTTCTGTGGTCTTTTATGGAGCCCCTGGTCCCCTGATGCAGTCTGCTGGCTGCATTGATCAGTCTGGCGTTGGCTGTTTGGGTGCACGTTATGGCTGCCGTGCCGCGGCTTGGAGAATGGCTTGCTTTTTATGCTTCTAAATCCTTTGTGTTAATCTGAACTGGTTGGTGCTGTGTTTTTGTCTGTGTAGAAATCAAACTTTTGGGGCTTAGTAATTATCGTAGGCTTTGATTAATATTAACATAACCTAAAGAGTTAAGAGTTAATATTGTAAATTCTATTCATTCCTCATTCAGGCAACATAAGCTTTACAACAAGGAGTTGTATGCTGATTTTATTGCTGCTCAGATCAAAACATTGTCATTTTTAGCGTATATCATCAGAATTTATCAGGTAAGTTCACTGACTTTTAAGGCAGGTTTACTGAGATCTAATTTTACACACAGTAAAATTCACCTTTTGTAGGTATACAGTTCTTTGAATTGACAAATTCATACAGTTGGTAACCACTAACGCACCAAAATCTAGAACATTCCTACCACCCCCAAAATTCCCTTTTATTTATTTATTTATTTTTTTTTTTTATTTATTTTTGGGACAGAGAGAGACAGAGCATGAACGGGGGAGGGGCAGAGAGAGAGGGAGACACAGAATCGGAAACAGGCTCCAGGCTCCGAGCCATCAGCCCAGAGCCTGACGCGGGGCTCGAACTCACAGACCGCGAGATCGTGACCTGGCTGAAGTCGGACGCTTAACCGACTGCGCCACCCAGGCGCCCCCAAAATTCCCTTTTATATGTTGTCCATTTCCTCCTCGGTCCCTGGCAAACACTGACTTTGTGGCCCCTAGTTTTGCCTTTTCCATAATGTCAAAAAAACGAATCCTATGGTGGGTAGTGTGGGTAACCTTTTGGGTGTCGCTTCTTTGACTTAGCAGTAGTGCGGAGGTTCATCCTTGTTATTTTATTTTTATTGGTGGATAGTCGTCTTAGTCTGCTTAGGCTTCCCTAACAAAATACCATAGACTGGGTGGCTCGACCAACAAATATCGGTTTTCTCACAGTTCTGCAGGTTGGGAAGGCCACGATCAAGGTTCTAGCTGGGTTCAGTTTCTGGTGAGGACTCTTCCTGGGTTGCGGATCACTGCCTTCTTGCTGTGTCCTTGCCCGGGGCGGGGAGTGGTAGTGAGAGATTGCTTTTTCTCTTCTAAGGCCACAGTCCTATTGGATTAAGGCCTCATTCTCAAGATCCCATTTAGTCTTAATTACCTTCAAAAGACTCTGGTTTCCACGTCCAGTCACAGTGAGGGTGAGGGCTTCAGCCTGAATTTGGGGGGTCACAGTGTGGTCTATAGCCACAAGGTATGGATGCACCAGGCTGTGTTTATCCATTCCACAGTTGCTAACCATTGGGTTGTTTCTGATTTTTTTTTTAAAGCAACTTTATCGGGATATAATTCACATATCCTAAAATTCACCTTTTTAAAGTGTATAGTTAAGTGCTTTTAGTGTATTCATAGAGATTTATACAGTCACCACCACTATCCAATTTTAGAACCGTTTCTTCACCCTCTGAAGAATTCCCATACTGATCGGCAGCGGTGTGATTCGTTCTAGGCCCCTAGCCCTGGCTACCACTGATGTCCTTTCTGTCACTAGATGCGCTGATTTCATTTCTGGCCATTGTTGATAAGGCCGATATAAATAAATACTGGTGCACAGGTTTTTGTGGGGATGGATTTGGTGCATTGAGTTTTGCTGTTGGAAGTTGGTGTGACAGCAAGTTATGAGGAGAGATTGGAACTTTAAAATAAAAAATGGCATCCTTAATTAACCGGTGAGAGAGGGCGATGATGTCTCTGTTTTTCCCCCACTTGTAGTTGTAGTCTGTCCTTATTTCAGTCTTGAAGAACTTGAAAGAGAGAAACGACACCTTATTTCCCATCAGTCATACCACGTTTTTGAATAAAAGTCTTGTGTAACTGTAGTTATTGTAAAGTGTGGCATGAATTTAATCCTGATCTATCCTGTAGCAGTGAATTAAAATTTTTTCTTAAGGGAGAGACTTTATTATTTTCAGGAAAAGTGAAAATGGAAACGTATGCCAGATTGTTTACAGTAAAAACTACCTTTGAAAGCATTCTTATTTTTGTCCCTTCTTAAGTGCATTTGTCTCAATAATGACACCGTATACTAAGAAAATGTATGTTTGGTTTCAAAAATCTGAATTAGTGGTGGCTCAGTCAGTTGAGCATCTGACTTCGGCTCAGGTCACGATCTCATCATAGTTCATGAGTTCGAGCCCTGTGTCGGGCTCTGTGCTGACAGCTCAGAGCCTGGAGCCTGCTTTGCATTCTGTGTCTCCCTCTCTCTCTGCCCCTCCTTTGCCCACGTGCTCGCGCTCTCTCTCGCTCTCTCTCTCGCTCTCTCTCTCTCTTTCTCTCTCTCTCTCTCACAAAAATAAATAAACATTGGGGCACCTGGGTGGCTCAGTCAGTTAAGTGTCTGACTTTGGCTCAGGTCATGATCTCGCGGTTTGTGAGTTCGAGCCCTGCGTCAGGTTCTGTGCTGTCAGCTCAGAGCCTGGAACCTGCTTTGGATTCTGTCTCTCTCTCTCTCTTTTCCTGTTCCTCCCCCACTTGCTCTCTGTCTCTCTCTCAAAAATAAACAAACATTAAAAAAAATAAAAAATATTAAAAAAAAATTTTTTAATCTGAATTAGGTACTCCTGGATATTTTATTTTATTTATTAAAAAAAAATTTTTTTTTAAATGTTTATTTTTGAGAAAGGGAGAGAGAGCATGAGCGGGGAAGGAGCAGAGAGAGAGAGGGAGACACAGAATCCGAAACAGGCTCCAGGCTCTGAGCTGTCAGCACAGAGCCTGATGCAGGGCTTGAACTCACAAACTATGAGATCATGACCTGAGCCGAAGCCGGACGCTCAACCAACTGAGCCACCTAGGCTCCCGACTCCTGGATATTTTAATCAGCTTGAGCTACCTTGGTGAATTGCCTTCTTAACATGCCTCAAAAGGAAACTGATTAGAGCTTATTCTGAGTTGATGAAAGGTGTCTCTGGTGTCATTCACAACTTAACGGGATGACGGAGTGGATGATGTAGGTCTTAGGAAATTTTCAATATTTACTTCTGCTTTCTCACCACTGATGAAATGATTCAGATTCATTGTTAAAAGTTGGGAAAATACAGAACAGTACAAAGAAGTTGTCTGTAATTCCATTATATAAAAGAAACCCTTACTTACGTTTCTGTACATCCTTCCACTGTGGCAGCATGCATGCAAACTACAAAAACTTTCTGGATAATACTTGCTTATTAGGATGACCACTTTATGAGGGTCCCTTGAAAGAAGCTTAGTCTTACTGAACTCTTTTGAAGTTTATAAAATGGGGGCTTTTCTTACTACCTATCTGTAACTGTTGCTTTCCTCCTTCTTTTTATAGGAGTTGGTGACTAAGTACTCTCAGCAGATGGTAAAAGGGATGTTACAGTTACTTTCAAACTGCCCAGCAGAGACTGCACACCTCAGAAAGGAACTTCTCATCGCTGCAAAGCATATCCTCACCACAGAGCTAAGAAACCGTATGTCCACCTTGTCTCGGGATGTTTGTGCGGCCATGCTGGCGTGGACCTGTCACCATCTTTGGGGTGGGACCGCGGGTCTTTAATTCCCTCAGCTGTTTTAGGCTCCATGTGTCCTTCTTTCTGTATTGCTGTGTTGTGTTGCTTTTCCCCTTCCTTTCTCTGCCTCTTGCCTCCGCCCTCTTGGGCTGCCTCTCTTTGCCTGCCACCAGGTTTCTCTGTGTTGTCCGAACAGTCTCATAATTAGTGTGGTCGTTCCCTTAGCGTAGCGTATGTCCTCAGCATCTCATGGTATTTCTCTGCCTTTTGGGTGCATATCTTTTGAAATGGCAAGTAACTGTTTGCTTGTTGATTCATAGCCAATAACCCTTGAAAGGTGAGAAGAAAAACTGTTTTCTTCCTCCGTGCTGTGAAACAACTTGGGGGATTGGTCCTGTTTTGATGCATAAGACTGATAATTGTTTGGCTAATCTGATAATTATATTTTTTCTGTCGATTATTGATACATTTTTTTTAAAAATACTTATTCATTTTTGAGGAGGGAGGCAGAGAGAGAGGGAGATACAGAATCTGAAGTAGGCTCCAGGCTCTGAGCCCAGTGTGGGGCTCGAACCCACGAACCACAGGATCATGACCTGAGCCAAAGTCCAGACCCTTAACCAACTGAGCCACCCAGGTGCCCCGATACATAATTTTAAAATATTTTTGTATTTACTATGTCCAAATTCCATCCTAAATGTTTTGAGGGGGATAATCTTTTCCCCCAGTAATTGTTCAATATTAAGTGGGTTTTTTTTGCCTCTGGTTTGTAAATCAGAACATATATAAAACTAAGATAGGACTTTCTTTACATAATTCTTAAACATGAAGGGAAAGATACAGTTTGCTTACACGTGAGCTAATATGATAAAGCTCAAATGTTTTTGTTATTAAAATACAAGTTATGCATGTAGATATAGCTGAGTAGAATATAGATATTTTTAAAACCCTTTGTGTGTGTGTGTGTGAAATGTAACATAGCAAAGTGCACAAAAGAAATGTATGATTTTGCCAAAAATTACAGAACCGACGTGCGTGAACAGCACCCAGGATGAGAAATTCAGCGTCACCGCGCAAAGCCCCCATGTGCCTCCAGGGCTGAGGGCCATTGCGACTTGTCCACTCACGGCTCCATGGCTGTATGTGCTTTTTCTCCGTGTTCATCTCTGAACACTGTTGAAATAGAAGAATTTTACACGGGACACTTTAAAATCTCTCCACTGCAGTTCTCGGTCACTGTTGGCATTCCTGCCATTTCGAGTGAGGAGGATCTGGGGGTGTCTTTGGGGAGCTGTGTAGCGGGTTTCTACTTGTGGAAACGCTGACAGAGCGCTTCTCGGACAGGCTGTGTTCCGTCCCCCACAGCCCGGCCGTGTGAAGCCACGCGGCTCGGGTTCGGTCTTCAGGCTGTGCCGCCAGGACGGGTGCATTTCTGAGCTGCTGCTCTTGGGGTTTGACCACATCAGTCGTGTTGAATACAGCTTTTACACCTCCCTTGCACCCCCCCGCCCCGCCCCGGCGCCCTCCTGCCTTTTAAGTCTTTCTACTGATGGGTTTGATTTTTTTTTTTTTTTTTTTTTTAAACAAGCTGTTTTAGGATACTTTATTTTGAAAGTATCTTAGGTAACAACATCACAACTTACAAAGGTGTCTATTTAAAAGACACACCTAATCACATTCAATATTAGTAGTATTATATATTAGTATAATATACAAAGAATGTGTATATATACGTAAAATTTACACGTCCACCAACATTTTAAGGTATCTGAAACGATACTAAATAAATAGTAACCCCTTTGCACGAATTCTGAAGAGCAGTAGTTTGAGAAAACCTGGCTGTTTCACAAAGTTACCCATTTTCTTAGAGATTCTGATTCTGGGTCACGGAGGGAATCTGGGAACTCGTGCCTGCGCCTTAATTTCTTACCACTTCCTCCTCCCACTCTTTGCTTGTCTGTAGCCAGCCCGCCAGTGTTTGGTGCCTGAGTCCTTTGCATCTTTCCTTCTGTGCCTCCTTCCTATTGACTACCTCTGAGGACATTCCAGGCATGTCCCCTTCTCTGACTTCAGAGGGGCAGTTTGTCACTGCTTTCATTTGGTACTTGTCCCTGTGCTGCCCAGCTTTGGGAATTAGCCAGAGATGTGCTCTGTGCCTCTCTGCGTCTGTTGTGTCTTTGACCCTTAATAGCTATTAGCTGGCGAAGGATGTATTTTATTTGACTTATCAAAGATGGCCACGGTGTCAGACTTGTTCTAGAATCTAAACATTCTCTGGATGTTTGTGGCCGGAGCTCCCGGCAGCAGGGCGGGGGGTGTGTGTATGGCAGAGAGACCTAAAAAATGTGGGTTGCTGCCCTCTGTGCACATCCTCAGAAATGTGAGTTGTCCCTGAGTGAAGACGAGCTGTTTCTACGCTGGTTGGCTCTACAGGCCCACAGGGGAGCAGGGAGGGGGTTTGGTGAGGGTTCCACCTGTAGGATTAGAGACAGAACCCTAGTGAGCCTCACTCATCCAGAGAGTTGGGACCTATGTCTACCAGAACCCTGCAAAATTTCTAGACTTTGGTTCTTTATGTGGAGAAATACCCTTCTTTCTCCGTATTTCTCCATAATGAGTAAGCATAAAATGTTTAAGAAGGGGAGGACTCCAGGGCAGTGAATAAAGGGGCACTTAGAGGATACTGCCCCTCTTCTCCAGGCAGGTGTGGGCCAATAGTGGCAGCTTTTTTTTTCCCCCTAAGATTTTTAAGTAACTGCTATTACTTAAAAATAGCACTTACTGCTACACACTTAGTCCAGTGTGGGGCTTGACTCAACCCCAAGATCGAGAGTCACGTGCTCTTACGGCTCAGCCCACCAGGCGCCTCGATGGCGGCAGCTTCTGAGGAGGATGGGGTGGGCCTGCAGTGAAGCGCTGGGGCAGGTTCTCTGCCAGGGGCCGGGAAGCTCCCTTGGTCTGGTTTGTCCTCTGATTCTGCGTGTGATCCCAACTGTGTCTTTGACAGCCCACGGCCCAGCAAAGCCGGGGTCTTTGACTGAAATACAGCGCGTGTGATTTTCTCCTGCCCACGTGTCTCCCAGTCTAGATGGCTTGTTGACAGCAGGCTGGCTACCGTGAGGAAGCCTGCTGTGTCATGGGTGTAATTGGTGACGTGTGCACCGGGTGTTTGTGTTCTAGAGTTCATCCCTTGCATGGACAAGCTCTTTGATGAATCCATACTGATTGGATCAGGATATACTGCTCGGGAGACTCTCAGGTACGATATTCAGCCCATGAGATCTGTTGGCTAAATCGGGGGGGTCGGTGTGGTGGGCCCTGGCCCTTCATGTGTGAGCCTTTCAACAGACGTTCTCAACAGACCTTTACTCTCCCGTGGGGATTTAGAATTGCGGGAAATTTGGAAATGATTTAGGCTGGTTTTTGTGTGTTAGCTTAAAGGGAAGATTCAGAGTAGTTGTCTTGATGTCAGTTGTAGGGACAACTTGATCTGACTCGTATTGGTTTTTTGTTGGGGTTGTTTTGTTTTGTTTGCTATTCATGTAATAAGTGCATCTCTTTGTTATAAAAGAATGTTTAAGTACCCAACGAGAAGAAAGAAGGGAAGAAAACAAACCTCTTTGTTCTACATAAGGAGTTCAAGTAACATGGATAATATTTTGGTGCATTTCCTTCTAGTCTTTGTTTTTTATTCATTTAATAAAATAAATGTGGTTGTGACCATGTTTCTTTCTAAAGGAGAAAATTAACAGTTTATCATTTTTTACAGTGTAAAATGAGTCAACGTTAGTAATTTTTTGGTTCTAATTTGGGAGCTGTGATAGATCTTTTGAAAAATAGGAAGAATACTTTGAATACGATGTAGACTATTCACTGTGATGGCCATGTAAAATTGTTACAAATACGAAGACACTTTAATTTTTATTTTTTTAATGTTTGTTTATTTTTGAGACGGAGACAGAGTGCGGGTGGGGGAGGGGCAGAGAGAAAGGGAGACACAGAATCTGAAACAGGCTCCAGACTCTGAGCCGTCAGCACAGAGCCCGACGCGGGGCTTGAACTCACGAACCATGAGATCATGACCTGAGCCAGAGTCGGAGGCTTAACCGACTGAGCCACTCAGGCACCCCAATACAAAGACACTTTTTATGTAGCTTGGGGTTGAACCAGCCTGCAACTGGGCATCAGATGGTGTCACTCCTAGAAGACCTAGAGAGCGTGCCCCGGGTGCACCGCCCTGTGCTGTGTTCCTGGGGCAGGTAGTAGGAGAAGTGGTGGCCTGCAGACGCGGCCCTGCGGGCATGTTGGGACGGACGCTCACTAGTGGGGGGTCTCTGCACACAGGCCCCTCGCCTACAGCACGTTGGCCGACCTCGTGCACCACGTCCGTCAGCACCTGCCCCTCAGCGACCTCTCCCTCGCCGTCCAGCTCTTTGCCAAGAACATCGATGACGAGTCCCTGCCCAGCAGCATCCAGACCATGTCCTGCAAGCTGCTGCTGAACCTGGTGGACTGCATCCGTTCCAAGAGCGAGCAGGAGAGCGGCAACGGGAGGGACGTCCTGATGCGGATGCTGGAGGTACCAGCTCTCCTGGGAGGTGTGGGCATCCTGCGTGCTTTCATCCCGATGCCCACTTCTGGACTCGTACCGGTGGTTTGCTGACCAGGTCATGCAGCCTTCCGATTGCCGAGCTCAATCCCGGGTGTCAGACCACCTGGGTTCAAATCCCCTGCTAGCCAGTGCCCTTGGACAAGGTGTTTAACATCTCTGTGCCAGCCTGCTCCTAGCCAGGGATACAGTCAGTGTCTGCCTCCCGGGATTGTCGTGAGCGCTAAGTAAATGATACGTGGACGCTCCCCACACTGTTCCTGGCGAGTATTTCAGGGACACTGTGTGGTTCCTGGCAAGTGCCTAGAAGAGGGATTACAGAGATGCTACGGTTCCTGGCGAGTACCTAGAAGAGGGATTACAGGCACACTGTATAGCCAGGGGAGGCGCCCGGTTGGGTGCGTGGGGACAGAGTACAGTGTGATTGCTGAGGCCAGCAGGTGATAGTGTGGGTCTGGAGTAGTCTGGGCCACGCGTCCAGGCTTCTGCGACAAGTCCCCCAGCTTTTCTGAGCCAGATTCCTCACAGTGACAGTGGAGGTAGGGACGCCGCTGTAGTTCTCCTTGGGGAGGATGGCACACTTCTCTTCGGCAAGTGGCTTCAGAGAGCTGCTCCTGTCTCCTGGAAGGGCTGCCAGCCTGTGGAAGAATGATTTTTGTCTTTCTCTCCCCTTGCTCTTTCTGCTAGGTCTTTGTCCTCAAATTCCACACCATTGCCCGGTACCAGCTCTCTGCCATCTTTAAGAAGTGCAAGCCTCAGTCAGAACTCGGAGCGGTGGAGGCAGCCCTGCCCGGGGTGCCCGCTGCCCCTGCGGCCCCAGGCCCCGCCCCATCCCCTGCGCCTGTCCCCACCCCCGCCCCGCCCCCACCCCCGACCCCAGCCACCCCCGTGACCCCAGCCCCTGTGCCTCCGTTTGAAAAGCAAGGAGAAAAGGATAAAGAGGACAAGCAGACATTCCAGGTCACAGATTGCCGAAGTTTGGTAAAAACCTTGGTCTGTGGCGTCAAGACCATCACGTGGGGCATAACGTCATGTAAAGCACCTGGTGGTAATTCCGCTCTTGAATTATTTAGATGGGATGTTTTCTGCAGAGTGGGTGTTGTTCACCTTAACTGATTATGCTCTCTCTTTTCCAGAAGCTCAGTTCATTCCCAACAAGCAGTTACAGCCCAAAGAGACTCAGATTTATATAAAACTTGTGAAATATGCAATGCAGGCTTTAGATATTTATCAGGTAAGGAAGTGCCCTCAAACCAGGCTCCTAAGTGTGGGAAACGCCTCTGGGATGAGGGTGCCGGTGATGTGATGGAAGGGGTCCTAAAAGGCTCGTTTTGGATTGTCTGCAGTGTTCGTGTCCCCAGATTTGCTCTTGTTCTGTAGTGTAGCATTGCTTTAACGGTGAAGATTTTCCTTTTAAGTGTCAGCGTGAGCATTTGGTTGGGGAGGCGGTCTGTGTACATGGAATGCAGTGGAAGCAAGATGGAAGTTTTACTAAATTCTTGTGTGGAACGCTTAGCAAAGCTTTTTTGCTTGTTTTAATTATTTTCCAAAACTAAGCTGAGAATAGAGAATTAAAAAGATGGGAGAACATTTATTATGTAATTCAAATGCTGTGTTTTAAACATGCAGCTGGTCCAGTTATGTTATGGAATACATTCAGAGACGCCTGGTTTTAACATCCATGGGTTTCTTCCCTGTGCTAGGTCCAGATAGCTGGAAATGGACAGACCTACATCCGAGTAGCAAACTGCCAGACCGTCAGAATGAAGGAGGAGAAGGAGGTATTGGAACACTTCGCCGGCGTGTTCACAATGATGAATCCCTTAACGTTTAAAGAAATCTTTCAGACGACAGTCCCTTACATGGTGGAAAGAATCTCAAAAAATTATGCTCTTCAGGTATAAAACTCTGTCTTATCCTTTGAACGTTGATTTTAAAATTACTTGTTGATGTGTGGAGCGCTTGGCATTTTCTTTATTTTGAGGGTGTTCTAAATGATATGCCTAAGGATGTGCTGGTAGAAAAATTTAGAGAGATGTTAGGACTTAATATTTTTTGTTCAAAATATCAAGATGTCTTGGATCAGTTTCTTTCATTAGTAGAAATTAAGTATATGTTAGATGTAGGCTCCTGGTATTTGATAGTGAAGATAAAATAATGGACGTGAGTGTTTGAAGTGAACGGCCCTACTCCGTGCTTGGCAGATTTACAAATTTTTTTCCTAGGGTGGATAATTAATTTCCTGTGCTGTCTGTTACAGATTTGATTTTGTGTTTTTGGAAAGTTCATTACTTAGTGTTAAGGCTACTTTGAGGATTGTTTTTGTCAAGCACGTTTCTCCTTTTGACAGATTGTTGCCAACTCCTTCTTGGCGAACCCTACTACCTCGGCTCTGTTCGCCACAATCCTGGTGGAGTACCTCCTGGACCGCCTGCCGGAGATGGGCTCCAGCGTGGAGGTCTCCAACCTGTACCTCAAGCTGTTCAAGCTGGTCTTTGGCTCAGTCTCCCTCTTTGCAGCTGAAAACGAACAAATGCTGAAGGTAAAGCTCGTGGAGCCAAGTGTACTTTGTTTTGGGGAGTTTTTGGTTGTGTTTTGCTTCCTGTTCTCCATTTGCACGGAAACGGGAGGTGTTGTTTTTAGATTTGTGAAGTGCTCTTTGAATTCATAGATATTTGGGCCAGTAAGGGCCTAAATGTGAAGAACGTTTCAGAGGATTCATCCATGATTTGAAATGAAAGCTTCAGAGTGCCCGTGGCAGGCAGTGGGTTGTCATTAGTATTGCCACCACTAAATTTTTTTTTTTTTTAATTCCAGTTTCTTTCTCTGGATTACACAAATAAAACAGCACATCGTTCGTATTTTAAAAATGGAGTGATGGGAAAAAAACAAGGGAAAAATCCCTTTACCACCCTCTCTTGTCCAAAGAGAAACAGGTGGCTTTTGCAACAGTTCTGATTCTGCCAGCCGTCTTCCGCTCTAACTTTGTGTCTTCGCCGTGTTCTTATCTTCCTTGGCAGTACGGGGAACATTTCGTTTCAGGACCACTTGTTTGTTTTTCCTCTTTATGAATTCTAACTAATTGGTACCCCTTACTAGGACCGTTTCGGAGGGACATGTCTCCTAACGTAGTGGATGACCAGTGCAGTCTAATTCCATCTCTTCAGTTACTTGAGTGTAGCAAACGGCTAAAAAAAACTTACCCATGGTTACATGTCCCACTGAAAAGGCAGCAGACGGTGGCACAAAAACCTAATAAAAATTCATTTCCACTTAAGGCAAAATATTTTAATTCCTGTAGGAAGCTGAGTATTAGCAGCAGTTTTATCTGAAGTGTGATGTCTTCCCGTGGGGGGGGGGGGGCCTTCTGAAGACACAAGATCCTTTTTTTTTTTTTTTTCCTCCTGGAGCAGTAAATGTACAGGCGGTGACCAGGAGCACCAGTAATCTCTGTTTTTATGTGACCGCTCCCTCAGGTTTTCTCCATTCTGTCGCAGTCACTTAGCAACAACCTGAACATTACTTTTGTGTTCCTCTAAAAGAAAAATACTTGTATTTTTCTAAGAACAAACGCTTAACTGTAATATGCGTCCACACAATTTGGTGTCTTTGAAAAATTTAATTTTTGCCGATATTAGATGCACAACAACAAAACCAGAATAAAACCTGATGGTGGGATACATGCGTACGTACATTGTGCCACGTATGACAACAAATTGGGAACGATGTCAGTGACACAGTTCACCGTAAACATACCTGTAGAACATTTCATGTGCAGCTGAACCTGTTACATGTTACAATCAGCATTTGAAGTACAAAATAAAAAGCTAGTCTGGCTTTAGATGTTAATTAAAGTTACTATAAGCTGATAGAGTACTTTTATTATTATTATTATTATTATTATTGTTATTATTATTATTATTATTAAAGAAAATTTCTTGATTAAGTCTCCCAAGATCTTACGATCTCAATTTTTGAGGCTCTTCCAGACGTTGTGTGTATCCTTTTTGATCGTGAGGTTTCACTTCCTTTCGGTTACTTTCTGCGTTTAGATTGTTCTAGGAAATGGGCATCTTCATCCTGTTTGATTATTTAGTCTTAGGAGGGAAGTGGCCATATTGAGTTGCAGAGCAGAGCGGACAGACCCTCTGGTTCCTGCTCCAGAGTGTTACCTTTTCAACATCGTGTAACTGCACAGTAACGTAGGAGCCTATTAAACGCTTCTTCTGCAGCCATCCTGGCGGAAACCAGCATAATATTTCAAGACAAATTAATCTGAGCCAAATAAAGGATGGAAAGGTCTTGTTTTGTTTTGCCTTTAGGAGTGAACTCGTCAGAACTACCTTCCATCCCTGTTTACAGTGAACCTTCAGCATGAGTTCTGAGGGTGTCACCCATCCTCATTTAGAGCGTGTTAACTTGCCTTTTCTCCACCGCGCAGCCCCACCTGCACAAGATCGTGAACAGCTCAATGGAACTTGCACAGACTGCCAAAGAGCCCTATAACTACTTCTTGCTGCTCCGGGCCCTGTTCCGCTCCATTGGGGGAGGTAGCCATGACCTCCTGTATCAGGAATTTTTGCCTCTCCTACCAAACCTCCTGCAAGGTCAGAGCAGTGATTTTGGTTGCCTTTTAGTCTTGTGTGCATGTATGGGTTTGGCTGACTGTGGTTGTGGGGTCCATTCATCCTCTGCATCCAATGAAGGTCTCGGTGAGGGGATATATGTACGTATCCCCTGCCAGAGGTGTGTGTGTCTGTCCATGTGTTCATGTTCCCGTGTCCCACTCTCTTTAAAGGCAGTAGGACTTTGAAGGGAGCCCCCTTGTTCGGGGATGGACCTTCCCCTCCCTACTCAAGAGTTGAACAGGAGTTGGAAGGTTTCCATCACCCTGGTTAGGACTTGGTTGTATTTTTGTAGCATTTGGTAAGCAAGTCTACAAAGTGGTTTCTAGTGGCTTAGTAGTAATATCAGGGATCCCTAGTTTGAGAGAGAGTCAGAATAAGAAGAGAAAAAGCAGTTACAAAGCTGATTGATAAGTGTGTATTTTTACTTTGAGGTAAACTTACGTAACCAGAATCCTGCAATTCCGGTGTGACCAGGAATGCTTTCAAGATATAGAGCTAAAGGGGATCCTTAAAGAAAAGCCATTTGCAACGTATAGTACCCAGGAGGCATTGGGAAAAAGTCGGCCATGTTGCCTGTAACATGGCCATGAGTCCACCCTGCAAGGTGGCCCGTGATCCAGTTCCGCCATCCGTTATTTAACCCCATCTCCAGTCATTCCCCAGCCTGAGTCCTCTGTTCTGTGGGGTCTCATTTCCTCCTCCCCAGGCTCATTTCTCCCTACCTAGTTTTGTTCGAGTGGATCCCCTTCTGGGAACTTAACCTTTCTCCTTCTCCTCCTTTGGACCCTGAATCCAGTGCTGTTACTTTGTGATGCCTTCCCTGATCGATCTTTTCTCTGCGCTCTCTCCATCCTGCACTGCCTGGGATGCATCCGCTGTTCTAGGCCTTTCTCTTTCTAGCTGGTCTCTGAGCACTCAGGGCAGGTCCTGATCTGACATGTTTCAGTTAGGAAGGAGCTCAGCTTACCCTCACAAAAAGTAGGGATGTTTTCTTTGTGAGAAGGAAGATCTTCTCCATTTGCAGGAAATGAAAGTGGATTTAAAAAAAAAAAAAAAAAGTTTATTTTATAGCAGACCTCAACTGTGGTCTCTTGGAAACCTGAAAAAACATGTGAGGTTGTAAACCTCAAGCTTGAGGTGAATGTACCTTATTGGAGTCTTGTGTCTCTGGATCGGGCTTGTTAAAAACAACAACATGATTCTTAAAAGATCCATGTGTGATATTAGCTATCTCATTAGGATTAATTAACACTAAATAATTGTATCATAGCTTACGTTATAGTTGTATGCAGCCTGCTGTTGTCACCATGAACTTGACGGACAGAAGGGTCATGGTTCTAGAATAGGTTTAGCTGATGTAGTAGATGAGACCTAAAACGTCTTCCTGTCGTTGCGCTGATGTTGACAGTAGAAGGTGGAACAGTTATTCTGTACGATTAACTCTGGCCCGTCTGGGGGTGATGTTCTTCTCTGATGCCTGCAAACCCCGCTTCTAGGCCTGAACATGCTGCAGAGCGGCCTGCACAAGCAGCACATGAAGGACCTGTTCGTGGAGCTGTGTCTCACGGTGCCCGTGCGGCTGAGCTCCCTCCTGCCCTACCTGCCCATGTTAATGGATCCCCTGGTGTCTGCTCTCAACGGCTCGCAGACGCTGGTCAGCCAAGGCCTGAGGACCCTGGAGCTGTGCGTGGACAACCTGCAGCCCGATTTCCTCTACGACCACATCCAGCCTGTCCGCGCGGAGCTCATGCAGGTAAGTGTGCGTTCTCGCAGGGGCTGGCCCAGCGCCGGCTGTCGGGCGCTCACGGATCCGGTTTTCCCGGGGCTTCTAGACTAGTGTTTCCGGAAATGACAGCCGCCCCCCCCCCCGCCCCAGTGAGCTGCCTGCGCCCCGTGTTGGGCTCTCTGCAAGATGAAGTGGTGTAGTTTTTAACTTCTTCATGAGTCTCCTGGCTTATGAAAAGATGTGTAGAAATATGTATTAAGTAGACATTTGTTTTGCAGTGTTGCCCTTTTTTCAGAGGGTTTTCATGAGGGTCACAGACTCATTAAGTTGATGACCTGTGAGGGCAGGTGCTGTGGTTACTGTGTGCTGCCGGGAAGAGACTTTCTTTGTCCACGAGAGATCTCAGGATGCTGCAGTGAAGAGAATCACGCTCCTGAGGGAAGTGCAGGTGTGCACTTTCAGGTCAAGGGAAATGAAGCAGATAATTGAGATGGTTTTGAAAACATGTTTTCTTCCTTAGAGTTTGTATGTCAAATATTAGGTTTTGCCTTCACGTTTTGCTGTCGTTACGGATTCGTAATGTAGTCGGTAATTGTTAGAAGTGTAGGCTGCCTGTCACTATACTGCCTCTCTGCTTTGGAGTATTTGGCCCCAACTAGAGGTCCGAATGCCAGCTTCAAAGGATGGAGACTCAGTAACCCTAAAAGACAGGAGTCTGGATTGGAAACTGCAGTGTGTGCACTTGAAGCTGGGTTTGGGAGACTTTCCTCCCCAGTCCTGAGATAGGGACCCTGTGTGCCATCTAGGTGGGAGAGGATGGGCCTGGCGGTTGGGTCAGGGCCTCCAAGTCCACTTTGCCAGCCATCCTTTGGAGGATTGACGGAGAGCCTGCCTCAGGAGAGAACGGCACTGTTGGTTCTGGAAGGCAAACCCTGGGCCTGACCCAGGTGTGGGTGAGCAGCATGTGGGAGGAGGAAGTGGGGCTGGGCTCATGGGCCTCTTGCTGTTCCATGAGGCAGACAGTCCTGGGAGACAGGGGCGAGGCTCCTTCCTGCTTTTGGAGCCCCAGTAATCCCCGCCCCCCACACTAGACAAGTGTCATAGTCTGTTTCTCTGTGGTCTCCTTAACCAGCACTCGCTCCCAGTGCCACCCCCTCCCGGGGGATTAAGCAGAAATTCCCTCTCCTGAGGGTACGTGAAGAGTGGTGGAGCCGGGTGGAGTGGTAGAGGTTGGGGGGGGGTGGTGCTTAGCACCTCTCAGCAGGGGTTCCTGACGGACAGGCCTTGGTGGACCTTTAGGAACATAAGAGAAGTTGAAATTTTGCTTTAAAGAAAATTCTAAGATTTTACGTTGGCTGTTGTTAGACGCTAATATCTGGTATTGTTATGGAAGGTGATCTAAGAAAATAGACATTTTTTTTTTTAAGTTTATTTTGAGAAAGAGAGCACGCCCGCACCTGCACATGAACCGGAGAGGGACAGAGAGAGAGCAAGAGAATCCCAAGCTGGTTCCTTGCTGTCCATGCAGAGCCCAGCGAGGGGCTCAAACTCACGAACTGTGCGATCGTGTCCTGAGTCAAAATCAGGAGTCGGACCTTAAACCAAATGAGCCGCCCAGGTGCCCCTAGACAGACATAGTAATTTGGAGGACTTAGATAGTTTAGGTGAAAGAATGTGGGAAGATTGACAAGAGTTTTTGGAAACAGTTGAGTGTGTGTGGTCCTTATGCACTGATACAAGGTGCGCGTACTTGTTACCTGTTCCCAGAATGCGGCCTGTCATGGTTGTGTTTTCGCCCTTCACCATCCCTTCTAACATGAAGTTTGAAATGTATAAGATTGTTTATATATCCTATTTGTAGGAATTTATCTTGTTTGTAAGTTATAAAGCCTATTAATCAAAGTAAAAACCTGAGAACTCACCATCAAATCCAGGACAAGAACTTTAACAGTAAAGAGCATTTCCCTCCATGCCTCTTCTGGTCCCATTTTGTATATATGTTTAGACGATATATATATTGCTTAGTTTTCTTGCTCTTGAGCTCTGCGATATTTATCATATGCTACTGTGTGTGTTTCAGGAGCGTGGAAGAACATTTATGTTTAAATCTGCGTTTTCTTTTAAAATTTTTCAGGGATGATACATAAGATTAATAACATTGGCTTCTCCCAATAAGGGGGAATTTGTGTTTGGGGGACAGAGATGGGAGGAAGAATTTTTGCTGTATAATTTTCTATAGCTTGAAAAGTTTGATTTGTGAACCATGAGGATGCCTTGCCTTGCAAGGATTTTAATCAAAGTACTTTGGTTTTTAGGCTTTATGGCGCACTTTACGCAATCCTGCTGATAGCATTTCTCACGTGGCCTATCGTGTACTTGGTAAATTTGGTGGCAGTAACAGGAAGATGTTGAAGGAGTCCCAGAAGCTGCACTATGTTGTGACCGAGGTTCAAGGTCCCAGTATCACGGTGGAGTTTTCTGATTGTAAAGCATCTCTTCAGCTCCCGATGGAGAAGGTAAGTTTGGAAATCTGCAGGAGCTTCTTAAAGATACTATACATTTCATTTTAAGAAAGTGAGTTTCTGTTTGAAAATATGTAAATAAAACATGTCTTTCTTGCGAGGGAATTTCTTTTTTAAGATTTTGTTTGTAAGTAAGCTCTATACCCAGTGCGGGGCTCTAACTCACAACCCCAAGATCAAGAGTCAAACGCTCTACTGACTGAGCCAGGCAGGTGCCCTTTGGGAGGGAGTTTCTAGGTCAAAGGACAAACTGTTTTGGGGGACCAGCTTGGGTGGCAAAGGGGCTTTCCTAACACCGGGAGGCCGGTGGGGGTGTACTGCCCGGGGAACTCTGGACCCTTGAGCAGTTTCATGTTTCCCGATGGAGCAGGAGACAGTGCCGCCCAGCCCACCCCTTCCTTGAACTGAGTCCGTTTCACCGCCTAACAGGCTTTACTTCAAGTGTCATTAGAACCCAAGTTTATCCCATACTTGTCATTCCTGAGCCCCCACTTCTCCCATTCTCTATCCAGACGTAGCACCTGCTGTCTCTCCTGGCTCCTGAGCCCTCTGCGGGCAGCTCTGTGGTCTCTCTCCATCTGCCATTTGGAACTCCTGTCCCGTTGGGTAGCAAATGGGCAGACAGTGTGCCCAGCACCATGCCCGAGTGTCCACTCTGCTACTTTTGTTTTGTCATTTTGAAAACTCTTCCCCCTTTCACCTCATCGAGCCCTCCTGGTCCTTTGTCACATGCATCTTGGTCCGCTTTACCATGATGTACATTGTTGAGGTTGACTTCTCCACCTTATTGTAGAGCCAGCCTTCTTCCACCCACCCTTAGTGTCTTTTGTTACCGTGTCTTTTCAGGGTGTTTATCTAGTCGTTACATACTGGGTATTTTTTTTTTTTTTTAATGTTTTGTTTATTTTTGAGAGAGAGCATGCAAGTTGGGGAGGGGCAGAGGGAGAGGAGGACAGGGAATCTGAAGTGGGCTCGGCACTGACCGCAGCAAGCCTGATGCGGGGTTTGAGCTCACGCACCAAACTGAGATCATAACCCGAGCCAGAGTCGGACGCTCACCCGACTGGGCCACCCAGGCACCCCGTACTGGCTGTTTTTTTAAAGGGTGTTAGAGTAGGCCTCCACGTGCATCTAAGTGATTCCGCCGTTTTAGGAAGCCAGATGCCAGCTGGATTCCTGAACTCCTTGCAGACAGATCTGGTCTTAAACCAGCATTTCGTGGCCTGGACCCACTCAAAGCCCTCCCTTTTGCTCAGGGCTAACTGTCCTGTTGTGTCATAGTGTAGAGCTCTGCCTGTTCACTTCTCTGTATTCAAACCTTACCCACATAGTGAGTTCTGTGAATTTTTCTTTTTTTTTTTTTTTTTCAATCAGGCTTTATTAAATATCTATGGGGAACGATGCCCATCATGGATAAATGTCCCTCTGGGGTTCTCATCCATCATCCTCTCTCAATATCCTGTATCCCCCACTTCTCAAGCACTCACATTGTCCCTGACCCTCCCCCAGCCCGTAGATAGGTGTCCTCTCCAGGCCTCAGGGTGAGACGCAACCCTAGCTTCTCCCCCAAACCTTAATAAAAATATTTGCCAAATAAGCACTGGTTTCCTCCTAAGAGAATACAGCTAAAATGCTGCCTTTACATTGCAAGTCACTGAAGTGAACACCCTGTGTCTGAAGCATGTTCCCACAGTGTCGGTAATTTCTTAACCCAGGACTATTTGCTTCAGCCCTGTCAGTGGCAAGCTTGGTATTAGTCATGAAAACTAAGGTATCTGACTTTCATTTGATGCTGCATAGACTAAGCAGAGCAGGAAAATCTCTTTAGAAGTAGTTTTTCCCCCAAAGAAGAAACCAAGTTTTGAAGATTGGCTCCCACATCCTCCTGGACTCCCCTACAGACTTCGGGTGCACGAGGGGCCGGCTTCCTAGCAGGCAGAGGCCGAGGGCGCGCAGCACCCCACACAGCTGATGGGGCTGCCGGGGCCAAGGGCATGAGCTCATGGCCAAGCCAGGTGCTGGCGAATTCTCACAAATAATCCTACTTGTGGCACGTTACAACGCTCTGTTCTTTTGGCAGGTAATTGGCTCAAAGGTTGCATTGATCCTTACTGCTTCTGAAATTGTCTCCACATGATTTGTTACCTGTTGGTGACCAGGGCAGAGGCGGTGGGAGGAGGGACAGTGCTGCGGTGCCCTGGGCTCGGGCACAACAGTGAGGACCTGTTGTCATGCTCTTTGTGACCGTGTGTGAGTGTTTAGGGCAGGGCTGCTGGCCCTGTCAGCATCCACTGCTTCCTCACACACAGCCTAGATGAATCTTTTAACGCCCATCACTTCTTCTGCTCACAGGGTTTATAGCTATAGAATTGTCATTGAGGCTAATCTCTTAGCTGTTAAAGGCTTCACGTGAATTTTTGTTTATGATTATGCCTCCCCAGCCTTCCTGGTCAACCTAATTGAACAGGATAAAATGTACGTATAACTGTGTAGGTTTTCTGACAAAATAAAGAAAGCTCTTTTGTCTTGTAAAGAGAGAATTTTGTAGTCACGTAATTTCTGCATAAACTACGCTTTTTGTGTTTCTTTGCCGTAGGCCATCGAAACCGCTCTAGACTGCCTGAAGAGTGCCAACACGGAGCCTTACTACCGAAGGCAGGCGTGGGAGGTGATCAAGTGCTTCCTGGTGGCGATGATGAGTCTGGAGGACAATAAACATGCCCTCTACCAGCTTCTCGCACACCCTAAGTATGTTGGGGACGTGGTTTTCTGCGATTGGTGCATCTTCCATCAGGATTTAGTGTGGAGAGCACCTCCCGGATCTCCGCGGTGCTAGGACTTTGCTCCGTCAAGTCGGGAAATCAGCCTGTGATCTGCCTAGTGATGCTTCTCTGGGCTTTTCGAGAAAATGAAGAGGCGAAACTGGGTGCTTGAGGATTAGAATTTACCTCCTTTGTAGTCTGACTGTTGCCTCCTGAGGCTGTCAGCTTCAGGGAGCAAGGGTCCTGGCCTTTTCTGTCCTGTTATGAACCATTATATCCTTAGCGCTGGGCACGTGATAGACATTCAGCAGATCTTTTGCTTTTCTGGTCCATGGTGACCCTTCCATTCCCCAGATGCTTGTCATGTGATATTTATATTTTGTTCTTATCAGTTATTGCTATGACCTTATGTGGTGGTCTTTTGTGATCATGTGGGGGTGTTAATCTTTCTGTGTTACATGTTTCAGGGAGGGGACTTTGGCTCTGTATTTACACGTTTCTCAGAGCATCGGTGGTGGGTGGTCCATGTACTGTCAGTGAGGCCTCTAATAACCGGGTCTGATATAGTTCCCGTGGTGATTTTTCCTTTCTTTTTATTTTTTTAAATGTTTTCTTTATTTTTGAGAGAGAGAGAGAGAGACAGAGAGCTAGCAGGGGAGGGGCAGAGAGAGAGGGAGACACAGAATCTGAAGCTGAGCTGTCAGCACAGAGTCCAATGTAGGGCCCAAACCCATGAACCGTGAGATCATGACCTGAGCCGAAGTCGGACGCGTAAGACTGAGCCACCCGGGCACCTTGGCATGGTGTGATTGTTCAACATACAATAGGTGTATAGCTGCCTTCAAGAGTTTTCATTTCTATTTGATTGTTGATGGATTTCTTTCTTTCTTTCTTTCTTTTTTTTTAAAGTTTATTTTTGAGAGAGAGAGATAGCGCGAGTGGGGGAGGGGCAGAGAGAAAGGGAGAGCCAGAATCTGAAACCGGCTCCAGGCTCTGAGCTGTCAGCACAGAGCCCAATGCGTGGCTTGAACTCAAAATAGCAAGGTCATGATGTAGGCCAAAGTCGGATGCTTAACTGACTGAGCCACCCAGGCACCCCAAGTGATCGGTTTATTTCTTAGAATTTGACTTAGTTATAAAAGACAGAAGTCCAACATCCACTTTCTTTAAAAACTATAAAGATACTAAATCTGTTGCCACAGTGTAATTTTGCTCTGATTCCTTGCCTGTGCTCATATTAGGTAGAACACACTTGGGATCTCTTGAACCATTGGTTATAGATATTCTTTTTTTTTTTTTTTCCCCAACTTTTTTTTTTTTTTTTTTTTTTTTTTTTTAATTTATTTTTGGGACAGAGAGAGACAGAGCATGAACGGGGGAGGGGCAGAGAGAGAGGGAGACACAGAATCGGAAACAGGCTCCAGGCTCCGAGCCATCAGCCCAGAGCCCGACGCGGGGCTCGAACTCACGGACCGCGAGATCGTGACCTGGCTGAAGTCGGACGCTTAACCGACTGCGCCACCCAGGCGCCCCGGTTATAGATATTTTTGATGAAGTTCATCCTGTTTGAATCCAGGTGTTACTGGATTTAAAGCAGAGAAATGAACGCACTTCGGCCTGTCTGAACAAGGGGAAGGTTGGCAAGCTGAAAATGAAAACAGAAGTGCTGGTGACATCATCAGGCCAGGACTTTGGTGTTGTGATGACAGATCCAATCTTGTCTTTCAGCTTTACAGAAAAGACCATCCCTAATGTCATCATATCACATCGCTACAAAGCACAGGATACTCCAGCTCGGAAGACGTTTGAGCAGGCCCTGACTGGGGCGTTCATGTCTGCCGTCATTAAGGATCTCCGGCCCAGCGCCCTACCCTTTGTCGCCAGCTTGATCCGCCACTACACGATGGTGGCAGTTGCCCAGCAGTGCGGTGAGTGGGGCGGTGCAAGTGCTCGCGTGACTTCCTGGGGCTGCTTCCGAAGCTCCACGAGGACTGCGTGGTATTTCAGAGAAGCCGTTTGGCTGGTTGATTTTTGGCCTTTGCTTTTTTAATCCCCACTTATTGCGGATAATTGATATTTCAGTGATGGGTGCAACATTAACTTAAAAATTGTTACCACATTTCATTTGTAAAATATGTCCGTTTAATATTTTGGCCCTTTGTTCTTCATGAAAATGGGGGCAGAATACTTTTGGGCACTCTGCATGTAAAAGTTTGTGGTCCCCCTTGTTGCCGGTCTTTCTTGTGTTGTTTTCCAAGGCCGAGCCTCCCCCTCTGTCCTCCTGCTGTCAGCTGGCTTCCCCCAAGTCTTTGTGCTTTTCTTGGTTCCTGGAGTGGTCATCCCTGCCACCCCTCAGGCTCTGGATGGGGACGGGCCACTTTTGTTTGTCTCTTTGCTTCTCTTCCTAATCCATCCGGATGGGTGCTTTTGCAGAAGGCAATAAAATGTCCTGACACTGTCAGTTGCTGTGTAAGTTTCTGAACACTTACTCTCCCAGCTTCTGCAGCTCCTCCCAGACCGGCACTGGGCAGGTGTTCCCAAGACCCCTCACCCTCCAGAGCAGCAAAGCAACTTCCTTTGAACACTGCAGAACACCTAGAACTTTCTCTCTTGTATCTCTCCTTGGCTTTCTTGGCCCGGATAGTCAATGCTGTAAGGTTTATTTTAGATCATTCCTCAGTGTCTCTCCGTTAATGTCTTTTCCAGCAGACTTGTAAGCTGCTTGATAATGCCTATCTTGCTGGGTGCTTCCAAGGCATTAATTAATAGCAGATTATTTTCTGTGTGTTGGGTGTCAGGCCCAAGTTGCTTTTTAATTGTTATTTGTATGTCAGGAAGTCCAGAGCATAGCCCACAGTCATTTCTGTGGTGTGCCCCTTGGTCTCTTCAATGATTTTTACTTTTTTTTCTTTATGTTTAATTTACTTTTGAGAGAGAGCATGAGTTGGGGAGGGGCAGAGAGAGAAGGAGGCTCAGAATCTGAAGCAGGCTCCAGGCTCTGAGCTGTCAGTACAGAGCCCGATGCCGGGCTCGAACTCATGAACCACAAGATCATGACCTGTGCTGAAGTCGGATGCTTAACCGACGGGGCACCCAGCCCTCCCTAATTTTTTTAAAACAAGGAACCTGATGGTGATTTTCATCTTAAACTAATGCATTTTTGAGTTATGACCGAGAAAATCTGAAAAGAATGCTGTTTATAACGGAAATAATTCAGAAAAATCACCTTAGTGTGAATTAGACCACTTAGTTTACAAGTAATTGCAATTTAACAGAAGTTGGTCTAAAGTACCAGTGCTGGCAAATTAGTCAGAGAAGGACAAGTCTCACATGGTTTCATTCATAGGAGGTCTTTAAGATACAAAACAGATGAACATAAGGGAAGGGAAACAAAAATAATATAAAAACAGGGAGGGGGACAAAACAGAAGATACTCTTAAATATAGAGAACAACAGAGGGTTGCTGGAGGGGTTCTGTGGGGGGTGGGACGGGCTAAATGGGTAAGGGGCACTAAGGAATCCACTCCTGAAATCATTGTTGCACTATATGCTAACTAATTTGGATGAAAATTTAAAAATAAATAAATTATTAATTAAAAAGTTCTTTCAAAAAGGAAAAAAAAGTACCAGCGTGAGCTTTTATTGAGCTCCTGACCTCTAGTTTGAAAACGAGGTAGTTTAGGGGTGCCTGGCTGTTGGAGTTGATAGAATATGCAAGTCTTGATCCTCAGTCTTATGCGTTTGAGCCCCATGTTGGGTGCAGAGACTCCTAAAAACATAAACTTAAAAAAAGTTTTAGGGGCGCCTGGGTGGCTCGGTCAGTTAAGCATCCGACTCATGATCTTAGCTCAGGTCATGATCTCGCTGTCATGAGCTTGAACCCTGCATGGGGCTCTGCGCTGACCGTGCAGAGCCCGCTTGGGATCTTCTCTTTCCCTCTCTCTCTGCCCCTTCCCTGCTTGCACAGGCGCACGCTCACTCTCACTCTCTCCCTAAAAATAAATAAACTTAAGTGTTTTAAAAATGAGGTAGTTTTGGGGCGCCTGGGTGGCTCAGTCGGTTAAGCGTCCAACTTCGGCTCAGGTCATGATCTCGCGGTCTGTGAGTTTGAGCCCCGCGTCGGGCTCTGTGCTGACAGCTCAGAGCCTGGAGCCTGTTTCAGATTCTGTGTCTCCCTCTCTCTCTGCCCCTCCCCTGTTCGTGCTCTGTCTCTCCCTGTCTCAAAAATAAATAAAACGTTAAAAAAATTTAAAAAATGAGGTAGTTTTGCCATTTGAGGGACAAGAACGTCCATGGAAATAACCTTGACTTTCTCCCATGCCTGCTGCCTCTCTTTCAGGTCCTTTCCTGCTTCCTTGCTACCAGGTGGGCAGCCAGCCCAGCACAGCCATGTTCCACAGTGAAGAAAATGGGTCCAAAGGAATGGATCCCTTGGTCCTTATTGATGCGATAGCCATTTGCATGGCATACGAGGAAAAGGAGCTTTGCAAGATTGGAGAGGTGGCACTAGCTGTGATATTTGATGTTGCCAGTATCATCCTGGGCTCAAAGGAGAGGGTAAGGAAAGACTGAGAAGCATCTGCTCTTTTGGGGGTGTTTGTGCCTGCGGGGTAGCCTGGAAACTGGTGGTTTAAGAGTTGCAGTAACATGATAGTTTGTGCTTCTGTTTTTCTCCCCAGGCCTGCCAGCTGCCTCTGTTTTCTTACATCGTAGAACGCTTGTGTGCGTGTTGCTATGAGCAGGCCTGGTATGCAAAGCTGGGGGGTGTGGTGTCCATTAAATTTCTCATGGAGCGGCTGCCTCTCACTTGGGTTCTCCAGAACCAGCAGACGTTCCTCAAAGCGCTTCTCTTTGTCATGATGGACTTGACTGGAGAGGTAGGTAATGGGTGGTCCCAAACCTAACCAAGCTGTTCCAGAAACTGATTTGCCTGGAGAATAGTTAGTATGAAGCAGTTCTGGAAATGGGCTCTCCTAGCAGCTCAGATTTCGTTATGGCATCTTTAATAAAAGGACAGGTCAGAACCACCATAGGCTCTCCCTGGTTGTCTAAATATCTGTCTGCCTTGCTAAGGAATAGTCACAGGCCAGAGTACATAACACGGCACATCTCTCTGTAAAGGGAAACAGTACTACTACTCACTCTTGCCATAGAGCTAAATAGTGCAGGTGTTGCAGGAGTTTCTGTGGAAGCTGCATTTTTCGGAACCTATGTGCAGGTGTAACTCGAACAAATAGAATACAGTGGGCATTGCCAGCTCGTCTGTCACGTAAATATAAGGAGTGTGTCCAGGTCTGCATTTTCTCTTCTGAGTGACCTATGGAAATTGTAGGAAGGCGACTTGGCCCCTGAAGTACTGAACGGGGGTTGTTAAATTAGCTGGTGTAAGGGGTGCGGGTGCTCAGCCACAGCCCTTTTCGTTCTGAGGAGTCCCTGGCCTGCAGGTTTCCAACGGGGCGGTTGCCATGGCAAAGACCACCCTGGAGCAGCTTCTGATGAGGTGTGCGACACCTTTAAAAGACGAAGAGAGAGCCGAAGAGATCGTGGCAGCTCAGGAGAAGTCCTTTCACCACGTGACACATGACTTGGTTCGAGAAGTCACCTCTCCAAATTCCACTGTGAGAAAACAGGCCATGCATTCCCTGCAGGTCTTAGCCCAGGTCACTGGGAAAAGTGTGACAGTGATCATGGAGCCCCATAAAGAGGTGAGATTTCTGCCACTGGAATTAGGATCATTTGAGCAAAACTTTTGAGACAGTTTTCCTTCAAATCTGACTTGAAGGTGATGTATGACTGGGAACTGTGTGTCCACCTCACGGAGTGCTACTGGACGTGCTCTCTCTGATCTCAGAGGCAGAAAGCGGCGTGCTTGTATCAGTGGCTATACTCGTAGTTGTCAGTGTCAGGAGAACAGAGGGCGCATTTCCTGGGTCTCTGTAGTACAGTCTGGTCACTCTTGTTTTAAGAGCAGTGCCTCTGGAGACTCAGGAGGTAAATGTATTTGACACTTAACTATCTATGATCTGGTGTTGGCACACGGAACCTCCCCTCCCTTCCCTAACTAAAGGACGTTCGTGATAACTTTTTATCTCGTGGTTCTCAAATTGGTAATTATTTTCGAGTACTGTGAGGAGCAGTATTTGCTTTTTAGGGACAGCTGGTCAGTAGTGCTTCCTCCTTTCCTCTCCCAGGTCCTCCAGGATATGGTCCCACCCAAGAAGCATTTGCTCAGACACCAGCCTGCCAATGCGCAGATTGGCCTGATGGAGGGGAACACGTTCTGTACCACACTACAGCCCAGGCTCTTCACAATGGATCTTAACGTGGTGGAACATAAGGTGTTCTACACAGAGGTAGGGGGGTGGTGGTGCGGCGTGGTGTGGATGGTGATGACGTGTGTCTGGTAGCCTGTCTTTGTGCGCAAAGACTGGTCAGGCAGCATTCAGAGAAGGCATAGGTGGCGACCACAGGCAACCAACCATAATCTGGCCCAGCACGCCGCACAGGTACGTACGTGACAGGCCTGGTGACCAGAGATGTTCAACCACGTGTGGCTGTTTTCCGAGTCCGTAGAACTGTGTGAGCCCTCTACGAGGAACCTTGCTGTCCAGGGCCTTAAAGATGTCATCTGGAGAAAGATGTACCACCTGCTCTGATCACCGTCATCAGCTGGTGCCCAGAGTAAGACTGGCTCAGAGCAAGGGCCGGTTTATTGAATATGTTCATCACTTAAGAATGTGCCGTGCACCGTGGAGAACCTACTTCACAGGAATGCCTTTATTTGGCCCTGATGGCACTCCATGAAATACAGATACTGACGATCCTCATCTTGGGCAGTGGCAGATGGCATCTTAACAAGTGTTTGTCTCTGTAAACATCCCAGTATGGGGTGACATTAGACAGTGAGAAACAAATTGAACTATACATACAATCAAATTCTAAGCATTAATTCTTAGAATACAATGTTGGTCTGGGGATCAGTCTCTAGACTGATCTTTTTTAAGACCTGAATCATACTCTGGAGGCATTGTCAGAGTAAACTGAGGCAAAGGTCATAAGCAAGTTTTTTCAGTCCACACTAAGTTTGAATTTCCAGGTATGAAAAATTTGCCTCTTGAGTCTTTAAGTCCTATGTATTTGCTTGGACGTACGATTGTATGATCACGTGGTCTAGCTCTGATCTTTTATACCTTGTTGCGTCCCTTGTGTCAGAGTCGATGCTCATAGGACCTGTCCAAGGTTCTAGGAGAGCCACCAGAGGATGGGAGGAAGTTTCCTTTTGGTGGATCCAGGTAGATGTGTTTTAACCCGTGTGGAAAATTCCTCACTGAGCTTAAGACCAGATCCTTAAGTAGTGCTGGGAGATAAATCTCAGCAAATGTGTCTGGTTTCCCAAGTGCTAATCAGTGTACCAGCTGTGTACCAGCTGTGAGTGTACTCACAAAACATGTGAGGATCTTTTGAAAAATAGAGCCTCTGGAGTCCTCTCCCTGGAAGTTTGGGGTCAGACCTACAAATCTACCACCTGCAAGCTTCCCCAGCTGCCCGGGTGATCCTGGTACAGGTCATGTTCGGAACTCGCTCTGTCTAGATGTAGATACAGATACAGTTGTCTGTAGGTGTGCGTGCACACATGTGTTTTATATGAGGAGAGTAGTGCTGATGGAGTGGAATAGGGTGGTGGCTTGAAGTGCTTTCTACTCTCTGTCCTTTTTTTGCTGTTTTAAATCTTTCACTAGGTAGGAATCTTTAAGGAAAAAACGGTAAAGTTAATACTGTTTTTTTAAGATGTAAGAAGGGGAAAATGGTAGTAGAACCACATATGTGGTATTTTAGGTATTAGACGTATAAATATATGCTGGCCTGTGATAAAATGTCCAGAAACATAAAACGTAGCTACAGGAATCTCTGACTAATGGTATTCCCAGTGACTTTCAACTTCTTTCTTTATGCACTTTTCTGTACTTGGCGGGGGGGCAAACTAGTATCACCACTGAAATGCTGAATTATAGAGCACACACGATTGTTGAGCACTGGCCCGAGGCATTGGGGAGCAGCTCTGAATAAGGAGGGAGATGTACCTGCCACCATGATATCTGCAGTTCACGTGGTCCCCTGTGTAGAGAAAAAAGGTTACGGTATCAGAATGGGTGAGAAAATGTCTCATTTCACTGCTGAGGCTGAGTTTGCTTTAGAAGGAAACTCGGTTCCATTTGGTATTAAATTCTCTAGGATTTGAATTTAGTTCGTTGATTGTGGTGTGTGTGTGTGTGTGTGTAAGATTGCTGTGTTCTGTTATTTTCAAGGTTATTGTGTCTTGACAGGAAGAGCAGGCTAAAATTATTGTATCTTTTACAGCTGTTAAATTTATGTGAGGCTGAGGACTCCGCTTTAACAAAGCTGCCTTGTTACAAAAGCCTTCCGTCACTCGTACCTCTGCGAATTGCAGCGTTAAGTAAGTTAATCAAAATTAAGTCATGAGTATGAAGGTGCAGGGAGACAGTGGCTTTTTCTGTTTTTTTATAATGTTTATTTATTTTTTTGAGAGACAGAGTGAGAGAGAGTGGGGGAGGGGCAGAGAGAGAAGGAGTCACAGAATCCAAAGCAGGCTCCATACCATCAGTGCAAAGCCTGATGTGGGGCCCAAACCCACAAACTGTGAGATCATGACCTGAGTCGAAGTCAGACACTCAACGGACCGAGCCACCCAGGCGCCCCTCTGTTTTTTTAAATTTATTTATTTGAATTCAAGTTAGTTAACGTACAGTGTAGTATTGGTTGCAGGAGTAGAACCCAGTGATTCATCACTTCCATGTGACACCCGGTGCTCATCCCAACAAGTGCCCTCCTTAATGCCCGTCACCCACTTAGCTCATCCCCCACCCACTGCCCCTCCAGTAACCGCCAGTTCTCTATATTTAAGAATCTCTTACGGTTTGCCGCCTTCTCTGTTTTTATCTTATTTTTCCTTGGGTTTTTTTTTTTTTTTTTTTTATCTTTTTTAAGGTGGAATCAAAAAACTTGTGTTTGTAGGAGAATGTAGGGTAGTCAAGCTTCCAAGACTCCAGACACATCCAAATGAGGCGCTGCACGTGGCAGTCTGCCTTTCTTCAAAAAAAAAAAAGAAAAAAAAGTATTTGTGAAACTACATAATGAGATGTCAATAGATTATTAGGATTATTAGGATTTCAATAATTTTTTACTCTTATAAATGTTGCATTTTACCCTATAATAATTAAATCTCTATTCTGTAGTTCTGTCATGACTCTGATACTCTGGTTTAAGAATTGTCATAGCTCTCGGGGCACCTGGGTGGCTCGGTCAGTTAAGTGACCAACTTCAGCTCAGGTCACGATCTCACAGTCCGTGAGTTTGAGCCCCGTGTCAGTCTCTGTGCTGACAGCTCAGAGCCTGGAGCCTGCTTCGGATTCTGTGTCTCCCTCTCTCTCTCTCTGCCCCTCTCCTGTTCATGCTCTTTCTTGGTCTCAAAAATAAATAAAAAAAACATTAAAAAGAAGACAAAAGTATTGTCATAGCTTTCATATATTGCCATTTGCACCCAAATCGGAGTATACAGTAAGATTTACTACAACCTGTATAGGCTTCTCAGTGGCTCCATAGCATTTGAGAATCCTGCCACCTCTAGGCTTTTGTGAGGAACGTCAGTTACACTGTTGAATTTTTACTCCTTTGAATTCTCACTTAGAATGGTCCCCCCCCTTCTCTCTCTCTCTTTCTTTCTTTCTTTCTTTCTTTCTTTCTTTCTTTCTTTCTTTCTTTCTTTCTTTTTCTTTTCTTTTCTTTTCTTTTCTTTTCTTTTCTTTTCTTTTCTTTTCTTTTCTTTTCTTTTCTATATATATATATAAATACCCAGTACGAGTTTTTTTTTTTTTTTAGTTGACTTTTTCTCTTGCTCTGTTGGGTTTTACGTTCCTAATAAAACATTGCCAAGATCTTCCTTGAGTTAGGGGTAGAGGAGGTAAGAGGCAGACCATTATACCTGTGCTTGAGCAAGGGGCTGGGGTGTGGACGACACAGCAGGTGGGAGTGAGGGGGGTGCTCCGCAGCCACGGTTGGAATCTTTGCTTGTGTCGGGATTGCTTTCTCTGCATGCTGTTCTTTCCTGTTGGCTAATAACAGGCATTACTCTTGGATGTTATCTCTCAGCTAACATGTGGGATTAATGTGTGTCCCCTTTTCTATGAATATTTGCATTTTCACAGCCTTTAACTCCCCAAGATGGGAGGAGGCTGCCTGGTCAGACATGGATAGTGGAAGAGAAGCCGGGCTGTGTGTGTGTGTTCCCTTCACCACTAGAGTTCAGGGCCAGCCCTCTGTCAATTCAGCATTCGTCTGCTTACACTCAGCCATGCTCTCACCCCATGTGAGGTTGGGGGAAGTGGTGTCAGTGCGCACTCCCGCTTTTCCCCCTCCAGCCCTTCTTCCTTCTGTCTGGACCGGGTAATATTTATCATGGCCTTTCTGACAGGCTGTTGACTTCCCTCCTAGATAACCCTGAACATGTACGTGAGCTAGAAGACCATGTATTCCTTTGTCTTTCTTGAGGTCGGACACTTGGGAGGTGGTTCAGTGATTCATAGTTTGTGTTGATTGGTAAGAAGAGCCTTTAGACAAGGAAATTATTCATATAATTTTCAGGTTAATAATGAAATTGTATTGATCTGTCTCCCTAAAGATGCGCTTGCTGCCTGCAACTACCTTCCTCAGTCCAGGGAGAAGATCATCGCTGCCCTCTTCAAGGCCCTGAATTCCACGAATAGTGAGCTGCAGGAGGCTGGAGAAGCCTGTATGAGAAAGGTGAGTGAGTGCGTGTGTGTGTGCGCGCACACGGGTGTGAGTTCTGCCTTTAGGTTCATCCTGTTCACCTCGTTTGTGTGCCTGGAAGTCTCTGTTTCGTACACACTGCACTCTGATAACGTCTCTATTTGTTTCATGGTCCTCATGAGCCTTTTAAAATATTAACTAGTAATGAGCAGTCTCGTTCATTTCATCATAAACTTCCAGAACGTATATGGTTAATATTCCATTTTCCAAGGAAAACACACACTTCTTGCTAGAGCTGAATGAGCTCATTCTGTTTTAAAGTATATTCTGTTAACTGTTTTCCTTTGTAATTTTTTTTTTTTTTTTAATAGTTTTTAGAAGGTGCTACCATAGAAGTAGATCAAATTCATACACATATGCGGCCTTTGTTGATGATGCTGGGGGATTATCGAAGCCTGACACTGAATGTCGTGAATCGTCTCACTTCAGTTACCAGGCTCTTCCCAAACTCCTTCAATGATAAATTTTGTGATCAGATGATGGTAAGCCAAATGCATAAATACTCTCTAATCAGCCTGAAATTTTAAGTTATTTTTTTTAAGTAATACATATACGTGGTTTAAAATTCAAAAAGCATGAAAGGGGGAGGCACCTGGGTGTTGAGCACCCAACTCTTGATTTCAGCTCAGGTCATGATCTCACCATTCGTGAGTTCGAGCCCCTTGTCAGGCTCCAAACTGATCACGCAGAGCCTCCTTGGGGTTCTCTCTCCCTTTCTCTCTCCCCCTCCCCTGCTTGCATGCGTGCGTGTTCTTTCTCTCAAAAATAAATAGATATTGGGGTGCCTGGGTGGCTCAGTCGGTTGAGTGTCTTACTTTGGCCCAGGTCACGATATTACAGTTCGTAGGTTCGAGCCCTGCATCCGGGCTCTGTGCTGACAGCTCAGAGCCTGGAGCCTGCTTCGGATTCCGTGTCTCCCTCTCTCTCTCTGCCCCTCCCCTGCTTGTGTTCTCACTTTGTCTCTCTCAAAAATAAACATTTAAAAAATAAATAAGTACCAAATGAATATCTTCTTGATTTTGTAAATAAATAGATAGATAGATAGATAGATAGATAGATAGATAGATAGATAGATAGACAGACATTAAGAAAAAACAAGAAAGGGTTATTGTGAAAGACCCCCCCTCGTTCCTGTCCTCCAGTGGCCGCCTCCGGTTCCTGTGTTAACAGTTTCCTGTATGTCCCTTAGAGATGTTTTATACTCAAAATAGGACATAGGTATATTCTTTTGTTTCCCTCAAAAGGAAGCACAACGTATACACAGTTGTTACTTTGTTTACGACTCATCATTTCAGATGAGAACATGAAGTGCTTCTTTCTTCTACTCCTTTCTCCTATTCCCTTACGTGGACGTGCCCTAATTTGTCTCACTGTTCCCCTGCTGAGGAACATCTAGGTTGTTCCCAGTCTTCTGCTGTTACGTAGACAGTGATATAGTGGAACATGTGTAAGAACTTTTGAAGTATTTTGGGTTTTTAGAGATACCAAGGAAATAATTATGCAAATAAAAATACCTGTTTGACCCTGTTTAAATTTGAAGCATAAGCAGTTGAAGGAGGTTCAACTATTAACTTTCGTGTACGTTCAGTTTTGCTCCTGGGAGGTAGACGGTTACAAATAACTTTGGATTTCGTGGCACATTACTGCAAATGTGCATGTACTTGGCATGCTTCTTTCTTAAGTAGCCTTTGACCATTTAGATATCTCAAAATATTGAAGGTATTCGTTTTGGTTCTGGCACAGGTTTTCCGCAGCCGTAGACAGGAGTAGACAGGTACAGATAGAGCGTGTGTGGGGTGCAGATGTGTGAGGACCACACCGCTTTTACCTCACGTGTGGTTTCTTCATATCTGCAGACCCCGAAACAGCGAACAATCACCAAAACACCTATCTGGGAATTGGTAGCATTACGGTTGGTCCTAAAAATTGTAGCTGCTGCCCTATTGGAGTAGAACTGGGAAACAGGGTATTACATGGAAATACATTTTCCAGATTGGAAGCCGCCTTCCCATTAAGCATCCAAGCGTAACACACACACCCCACCCCCCACCAGTTTACATCAGTACAGACATTCACAGATGTGGTTCCAGTAAATGAAGTTGTATCGCCTCCTAACGAGAGCACATCAGATATGCTCTTTATCTTCCGTCACGTCACAGCTCTTGGCACACTTGTGTGTGAGGTCTGTGCGTGTCCTCAGTGTCTCTGTATTTCTCTCACCTCTCAGCTGTCCTCGCTGCTTTTGCAGGCCTGCAGGAAGCAACGTGTTTGTGATCCGTTGGTTGTTTCACAGCCAGTCTGATCCTTCAGATTTGCTGTGAGCTGAGAATTCATTTGGTGAACATCGTTACCCAGACCTTTTAGAACAGCGTGAAGAGACTTACTACCTCACAGCCTGTAGTTCCTGACTTAGGCCCGGAGTCTTTTCCCGGAAGTCAAATCCGTGGGTTTGTGTTTCTGGTTTGTGTAGGGGATCCCCCCTCCCCCTGCTCTGGCATTACAGCTGCTTTCAGAATGGTGAAAATTTCTCTAGGAGCAGAGAGTGTTGATGTACTTGGATAAAGAAAGACTGAAGCTGCTGTTGGTGTGGCCGTTCTCATTTGACACCCACCTTGCCAGAGACCAGCCTGTGTCCGTGCCGACTCTGCTTTCGTGTTCCCGGCATGGGTCTCCTGATGTGCCTGTGCCCGTGCCTGCTGCTCTCGGGCAGGGCTGGTACGCTGGTCAAGGACAGACACATTTGCCCTTCTGTGTATGTTCTTCAGAGCCGCGTTCCATCACTGAGCCTTTGTCTTGCCACACGCATGATCTGCTTTTGAGGAGAACAGCTCAAGCCCTTGGTATAATTTTACGAGCGAAGACACCTCGGTGTGTAGGATAGGCATTCATGATAACCACCTTAAAAATTTTGGTGATTAGTATCTTTCCAGGAATTTTACTGGCAGAATGTTGTTAGCTTAGTGTATTTAATTTCTTTAAAAGTGTGTGTATTTTAGTGTTTCTCACTGCCTGTTCTTGGGAGCACTGGCTCTATAAGCGTTTAGGTGTATTCATATCATCCGTCCCCAAGCCTCTTTTATCCCGGAGTCTCCTTTAAAACAGCTAGTTAATTCCCCACAGGGCATCAGTGTTTGAAGGACAAGTTTGGACATGTGGGACAGTGAAGATAGTTATTTGTATGCTCTTGGGCTTTTAGCTATAGGTTCTGAGCGCTTACCTGCCAGGTTTTGCCGGCCACTGTGGCTGGGAGGCTGGCCAGCATACACCCAGGCCGGGCCAGAGTTACTCCGGGCTTGGGGATCCCTCTTCTCGGGCTCTTGCCGCAGAACACGGAATCTTATTATTAGCTCACAAAGGTTGCCCTTGCCCTGCACAGAATAGAATTGCTCCGTATTTGCACTAATTGTACAGCCTCTGACTAGATGGGATCCATGATCATCTCCCAGCCCACCCCCCGCACCCACCTTGTGCCCCCTCCTGCTCAGCCAGACATTATTCGTGGCTTTAGGGCCTTTATCTCTCCTCTTCTCTGCCTGGTGTGCTCTTCCCTTGTGCTTCTGGAGTGTCTGCCTCAGCAGGGCCCTCCCTGACCTTGACCCCCTTATCTGGCTGATGCCTGTTCCTCTTTGACAACCCCTTGCCGTGACTGTTCATGGCAGGCACCTGTGTACTTTACCTTATTCTCCCCACTGGAACCGAAGCCAAACAAGGAGGGATGATGTCGGCTTGTTCCTTCTCCACAGGGTGCCTCGCCTGGCTCCTTGAGGTGCTCATGAACAGCTTCAGGGCAAAGGGACGTGGTAGTGAGAGGGTAGCAGTAAAATCCCAACGTCAGAATGGCCGAGTTTCGGGACGTTTTCCACTCTACCAGCATAAACTCAGCCTTCTAGAAGTGACGCAAATGCCAACTGCTCTCTTCTCCAGTTCGGTGGTTGGGCCATTTCAAACATGAATGCTGCTGTCCTCACATTGAATATGACGGAAATTCATGGTTACATATGAACTTCCACCTAAGAACAGCAAGGCCTTGAAATGATCCTGTGTGAGGCAAAAATGTCTAAGAATGTGGTTTTTTTTCAACAGCAACATCTACGAAAGTGGATGGAAGTGGTGGTCCTCACCCATAAAGGGGGCCAGAGGAGCGACGGAAACGTGAGTGACTTCTTCGCTTCGGGGCAGGGCAGCTGTGCCCGGCACTGCTGTTGCCAGTGTTAGTGTTAGAGCAGTGCTTTTAATTAAGACGCTGGTCAGAAATCTAGTTTATAGGAACTGTTGACCATATTTTATTAGCATTACGTTTTGCCTTTTATTTTTCTGGATGATTGAACATTCCTTTTTATATTTCTTTAAAATCTCTTGTTCACTTTAATATGACATTTTCATTGATGAGAATTCTGGGAAGCTTGAAATGTTAGTCTTTTAATTCTAGTTTTGCTTTAAAGTGTACAAAGTGTATTTTCTAGACTGTTCTTGGCAGCTGCTGTTTGCATGGTGGTGCATTCCTCAGCTGTTGTTTTCCATTGCTTTCCATCATCATTGCCTCATAAAACTAAGTATAGATTTTAGGACTTGAAACAGTAAGGATAATGCAGTAAAGCATCACATAAGTACTGGTGTGTATGTTTATGGGTCTCAATCCTCCACCCCAGCTATTTGCCAAAAATCAAACAGCCAGTACTTCGAAACACATTTTTATGACTTTAAGTTAAATATTTTTACATGTCTGACGTTGGTCATTCTAAGACTTTGCTGTTAAAAATAACGGTTCTTGCTGTTTTGAATCTAATTTGTATATGTTAATATTCTTCTCAAATATTTTTTAAGTTGATGACTGTCCTATCGGTAGGATCATGTTTTCCCTAAGTTCCTGTTACACCTGGTGAAATTGTACGGCAGTGTCCTAAGGAGGGAATGCTAGAGCTCTTCAGAGGCGTGATCAACGTGGCTTTCTGTATTCTGTGCCTGTTTGTTGGATGCTGTGTTTCATCCCAACTTGAATTTTTTTTTTTTTTTTTTTTTTGGCTTTATTATGCTTTGTTTTGACCATTCTGTGTCAAGGTGTTTTGTTTATGTAAGTCTTGATTCCTGCTGCTTCTAAACAGCCAGCTGAGCAAAACTAATCCAGGATTCCAAACTTTCTAGGAGCGTTAATACCACCATAATAACCTCTTTGAAGGTTTGTTATCAGTATACACAGGGGAATATCAGGAACTCTTGGTGGGGGAGAGCAGAGTGGGTTTTAAAAGCCTAAACTCGGGGCGCCTGGGTGGCGCAGTCGGTTAAGCGTCCGACTTCAGCCAGGTCACGATCTCGCGGTCCGTGAGTTCGAGCCCCGCGTCAGGCTCCGGGCTGATGGCTCGGAGCCTGGAGCCTGTTTCCAATTCTGTGTGTCTCCCTCTCTCTCTGCCCCTCCCCCGTTCATGCTCTGTCTCTCTCTGTCCCAAAAATAAATAAAAAACGTTGAAAAAAAATTTAAAAAAAAAAAAAAAAAAAAAAAAAAAAAAAAAATAAAAGCCTAAACTCTTGGGAGTAGGTACGGGTGCCTCTATTGTTTTTCCTCCCCATCTCTCATCTGCTAGGTATTTTTGCTCTAAATTTTTTATATTTGTTTTATAATAGGCTGTTAATTCCCCAAAACACACGATTCTAGAATAAACATTTAAAAACCTAAGGGGCAGGTGAATTCCTTCCATTAGATCAGAAAGATTCCATAAAGTTTGATGGAAGTCATTTGGAGGGCTCGTTGGATGGGGCAGTGGGCAGGGGGCGGAGCTGTGGGCCTCGGGAGATCTTCCAGCTCCCGTGGGAAACATGGTGACCATCCATCCTGGGAGCGTGCTCCTGGCAGGCCTGGGAACACCCAGCTCTGCAGGTGCGGCCTCAGGCCATGGTGTTTGGGGTCTGCCTGCAGCGTGCCCACGGTTTCGTCATCTCAGCCCAGGGCCAAGCCACCTTTCTGTTCTTGAACTCTGGTCATTTTTTATGGATGTTGTTCACGATTGGGAATGGATCTCAGAACATAGGTTGTCCCCATTTGGTTGAATCCCCAAATAATAATTACATAAGGGAGAACCTCTAACTGAAGACATGTTAAATATAAATAGTTGACTATTTATAATGCTGGGTGTACCCTGATGATCAGAGCTTTGCACTAGCACCGTGTTGGGAAAGGTTTCCCGTTTGAACATCGAACCCCCCCCAGGGGAGAACTCACAACCGCTTGTGGAGCTGTGTCTGTGTTGGCATGCATGGCTTCACTTGGCAAAGTGACCCAGGTATCTGTGCATTCTTCTGGGTGTGGGGGCTGTGTCACCGTGACCGGCTGATGGGGCTAAACCACCTGGCACTCTCCTGGCTACAGCTGGGAAAGACAAAGAAAAATTCTTTAACGACAGTGCTGTACATGAAAACTTACTCCGAATAGAAACAGATATTTAAGTGCATTTGCACACAACTGGGTCTGACAGTTTCTCCCCCTGGGCAAGAGTTCCAAAATTCCTGCTTTTCAAATTTGATTTAAGGAAGGGATATGCTCCATTCTACACTCTCTGAAGGGCTCTATTTTGACATCTGAAGGGTGGAAAGTGTGCTTTTTTGCTGTTGAGCATTTGTTAATTATTGTGCTTTTTCATCATTGTCTTTACTGTCTTGTTTCCCCCAATAATCCTTACTGTGTATGAGTATATGGGAAGTTTTTATGTAAATAACATAAATAGAAAAAAAGATGATTTTCCTCCCCATCCTCAGGAAAGCATTTCCGAGTGCGGGAGATGTTCCTTGTCTCCATTCTGTCAGTTTGAGGTGAGAACAACCCTATTTAAAGTCAGTTTATGACTTGCATTGTGAAGAACGGTTTATATTTTTCTTTTCTTTTCTGTTCTTTTTACCTTTTTGTTGCCTTTTTTCATGCTGTAATTTTTGTTTTGGTTCAGCCTGCCATGGAAGGGGTAGAGGTGAGAATCTCAGTGGAGGCCCAGGAGGGGGTGTTGTCGTATTTGGTTTTGCTGTGATTTGTGGTTCTGTGGTGGACAGAGTGCGTTGTGCCTTGGAGTGCAGTGAGCCGTATTGTCTGTCTGTGGCGGAGTTGTATCAGTACCGTTGCTGTGAACTGTCCGGATGCCACGCATGTTACCTATTAGGACGTTTTAAAGCAAGAGTCCAAGTTCTCTGGTTTCTGTATGTTAGAATCGCAGTATGTCAACACCGTTTAAGATTCAGCCGGGTTTTGCTCTCATAATGATGGTATGAACTCCTACATCTAACAGCCTCTTGGGAGGAAACTACACAAAGAACATCACCCCTGCTAGGGACTGAGAGGAGCTGTTTTCTTGCACACACCTGAGTGCCTGGCTGCCTGCCCAGAGTTTAAAACCTCCCTGCCCCTCCGTGTCTCGTCCCCCCGCATCTCTCGCTCATGCACACCACACTGACGTAGTCCCCGACACCGTGACTTTGGACAGTCAGAACCCTGAGCTTTCCCTCTGCTGTAAAATGGGAATGATAGCATCTTTCAGTCCTGGCTTCTGGTGATGCTGTGGAGACCAAAAGAAGTGATTTTGTGCCCGCGCTTGGAAAACGTAAACCACGATACGAAAGTACCATTCTTAGAATGTTACAATTTCAGAGTAGACCTTGCTCTGTGTTCTGGGGAATTCCTCAGCGGAGAACTCTACAGGTGAGGTGGGGTGACACTGAGCCATGTTTTCTCGTTTCTTCCCCATCTCACTGTTGGCCTTGTGGTTTGTCAAGGCATTTGCGGAGGTATCTCAGATGCTCCTGGGATGGGGCCCCTCCTGACGGGTGTTTATCATCCCCATTTTACTGTGCTTAGAGTAACGGACATCCTACTGCACACGGTGCGGGGGGGTGTACATCAGGGAGTCTTCCCTTCCGTGGCCGTACTTCTGGCCACGTGGAATCTCTGAATTGCGGATAAAAACTGTGGGAGCCAACACTGAGCATGGAAAGTGGGACTGGGAGCGATTGACCACTGAGCTGTCAGCACCTGGAAAAGTACAGAAATCTTGGCATTTCACATTCTTTGTACGATTCCATAGAGCCATCTGTCAGCCTCATCTGTAGGTCTGGTTGACGAATATTTTTAGTACCGTGGTCAGTCGTTTATTTATGTTCATGTTCAACTTTCAGGATAAATACTTAAGGATTTTTTGAAGGCTTTTCTCGTGCTAAGTTTTGAGGACAAAAGAAGTCTGTGCCCTCAGAACTTAGTGTATTGGGAAGACCCCGTGATGTCACAGCAAAGCAGACCCCGTGATGTCACGCTCCCCCGGCCACAGGCTTGCTCGTTCCCTCCTCCATGAGGCTCTAGCGTAGCAGCCTGTCAGGTCACGTCCAGCACTTGTCCATGCTCTTGAACACAGACACAGCACAATCACATCAGGTACACAGCTCCCTCTTCCCTCCGTTGACAGATGAAATCTGAAGGCCAAGGGCAGTTAGTTTCCTTGGGCCACAGCAGTAATCTGACATTGGTAAATTGTGGCTTTTTACATGTTAATTCTTTGCTTCTGGTGGCTAGCCTTGCGAATGTAGCTAGACCATTGTAGGGTCTGTAGTGATGTTGAGATCTCTGGCTGGCAAAATTAATTGGCCTGTTTTGTAATTTCTGGGTTTCTTCACTAGGAAATGAAAATTTGTTCGGCAATTATAAACCTTTTTCATCTGATCCCAGCTGCACCTCAGACTCTCGTCAAGCCTTTGTTAGAGGTTGTGATGAAAACAGAACGGGCTATGTTGATTGAGGTAATGGTCAAATTGGGGTTCATTCTGATTCTTCCACCATCTGTTGGCTTGTGATGTTTTCACTTCGTCATATCTTAGATGGGGTACTCTAACAGCACGAAGATGTTCCGTGCTAGTATTCGCTTGTGACTGTTACGAGGAGGGACAAATGCATTCTCCTGCCATGGTAGGTTGGTGGACCTAAGAAGCTTCAAGCCCTGAGAGGATGCTATTTCACCCACATGTTTTCTAGGCCGGCAGTCCGTTCAGAGAGCCTCTCATCAAGTTCTTGACTCGGCACCCCTCGCAGACGGTGGAGCTGTTCATGATGGAAGCCACACTGAACGATCCCCAGTGGAGCAGAATGTTTATGGTAGGCACACGGGGAGCTGGTGTCCAGTGTCCCTGCAGGTTCCTGTCAGCCGGTGTGCTCTGCAATCCGAAAGTCATACTTCGTTGTTCAGTGCCCTGCTTTTCTTTTTCTGTAACATATCCAAGTGTTAGAAACCTCATTGTCGTGTACGTGGAAAAGTGTGGGCCAAGGAACCCCTCTCTGTAGGATTTGGGTGGTGTTAACAAATGAATGAACTGCTAGGATTATGGAGTCCACAGTCACGAAGTATCATTACCGATAAGGAGCTTTTTGTTAAAAGGGTGCTTATAGCAGCTTTTTAGCCTGCCTAGACAGATTTGGAAAGAACCATAGTGCTCATTCATCTAAACCCTTTGTGAGCCCTGACTGGCTTAAAATAGCTTGTTTGTTCTGTTTTCAGAGTTTTTTAAAACACAAAGATGCCAGACCTCTGCGAGATGTGCTGGCCGCTAACCCCAACAGGTTCATCACCCTGCTGCTGCCCGGTGGCCCCCAGACCGCCGTGCGCCCTGGCTCGCCCAGCACCAGCACCCTGCGCCTGGACCTCCAGTTTCAGGCCATCAAGGTAGCGTCTCCTCACCAGACACCTGAAATCTTCAAAGTTCAGGTGAGATGCTTAGAGAACCCCGCCAGTTCCCTAATTGTCGCTTCTTTGACAGATCATAAGTATTATAGTTAAAAACGATGACTCCTGGCTGGCCAATCAGCATTCTCTGGTGAGCCAGTTGAGGCGTGTGTGGGTTAGCGAGACCTTTCAAGAGAGACACCGGAAGGAGAATATGGCTGCCACCAACTGGAAGGAGCCCAAGCTGCTGGCCTACTGTCTGCTGAATTACTGCAAGTGGGTGCATCCGTTTTGCTTTCTGTCCAGTGACTTGTTCCCTCCCCCCAGTAAGCTACACCGGAGCCCCTCTGAGAATTTGTGCTCAGCCGTGGTCCACTGGCCACGCGGCACCCACGTTGTCGCGAAAGCAGCCATAACATAGCCTGTTCTCTCATTTGACCCTGCAGAAGGAATTATGGAGACATAGAATTGCTGTTCCAGCTGCTCCGGGCCTTTACTGGTCGTTTTCTCTGCAACATGACGTTCCTGAAAGAGTACATGGAGGAAGAGATTCCCAAAAACTACAGCATCGCTCAAAAGCGTGCCCTGTTTTTCCGTTTTGTGGACTTCAGCGACCCCAACTTTGGAGATGAACTGAAAGCCAAGGTGAGTCTCACGGTTAGGCTGTTGTTTTGCCGTGGGCGTCGGGGCTAGTTTTCTAGGGAACCAGGGGCACTGTTTGTGTTCTGCTATGCCTCTGCGGACACTTAACTAGTAGTCTGGACTGTTGGCGAGGAAGATGCCGCCGTTGAAAAACTTACGGCGGGTCCAGAGTGAGCCAGTGTTGCAAAGTAGGTTGTTGGAGTCCTTGTTTTTAGTAAATGCCTCGTTTGACACGAGAAGAATAGACAGACTCAAGTCGCTTTTCTTCCTATTTTGACCCACCTTATTTGCTGACTGCTTGAGTCAAAGTCAGGTGATGGGTCACACCCTTGACTGAGATCTCGCTTCACGGGTTCATTGTCCAAGCAAACCCTGGGGGCCCTACCCACCTTAGTGAAGAAATAAAGGGCACGGAGCACAACGTTGTTTTCCTCCTCCTTCATGTTTACGTTTTCTTGTAGGTTCTGCAGCATATCTTGAATCCTGCTTTCTTATACAGCTTTGAGAAGGGAGACGGGGAGCAGCTCCTAGGACCTCCCAACCCAGAAGGCGATAACCCGGAGAGCATCACCAGTGTGTTTATAACCAAGGTGGTGTCACTATCAGTGCTTTGGCATGAAAAGCAACGTAGTAGATGAGAGAGAACGTGTGAGTGTGTGTGCATGCGTGTTTTGTATGATGGGTTCGCTGAAATAAGCTTATTTCCCTAAGGTTCTAATCTTCCACAGTTGCATTGGTTTATAGAATTGCGTTGGTCATATTAGAATGCAGTGCATTTTTTTGAGGATACTTCAGAATGAACTGACTTTCCACACAAATAGATTCCAGTGAGAAACGGAACATATGTCAGTAAACAGTTAGATGTTGGAGTTGTTTTGTAAAAATCCCTCTTGCTGGTTAGAGTCTTGACACACGGTTTTTGTCTTCACTTTTGCAAAAGAATCTACTAAAAGTCAGTGGAAACAGACCAGATCTAGTTGCCACCATGACCCTTATTGTCAAGTTAACGAGACCAATGTGGCAGCAGGGATGTCTGAGGTTACCTTAGGTGTTAGGTCTCTGTATGTTTACAGTAGCGTTTCCGGTTTGTGCTAGAGAGGTTTTCCTGAGTGACGTGTTTGAGAAATGGCTGCCCGGCGTTCCTCTCGGTGCCTCGGCTGTCCTATGCTGGCCTGGCCTTTGAACTTTGCCTGCAGGTGCTGTGTTCACCTGTAGGCTGGTAGAGCGTTCTGTATACACATGGTTTGTTGAAGTGCTGTGACCAACGGGCATTCCTCTGCAGGGTGTTGTCTGAACGCCCTTTAGGAGGACCCGGTTTTCTCACTCCTTCCATCACCGTTCCGTCCTGGGGCCCAAGTGGATGGGACTGTTCCCATTGGCAGTTTACTGGTTCCTGAAGACGGGCGTCCTTCCTGCAGTTTTCACCCCACCTCCGCTCTCTCTAGGAATGAGAGCTGAGCCCAAGGAATTGTTTTGGGTCCCCATATTGACACTTGCCTCATTCCGGGCAACTGGGGGAGATGGTGCCTCAGATGCGGCCCCTTCTCTTGTGCTGCCTTCTCTAGACTGTCTTTTGGGTCAGATGCTGCTGACTTAGCACAAGTGAGGAGTTGGGATTTCGAGGTCAGGTGAGGGTTAGTGGCACCGGGCAGGTGGGGGCCCCGGGAGAGGCTGCCGGGAAGCAGCAGGTCCAGGGGAGAGGGGACTCGGGGAGCCAGAGAAACCCCAGTAAAAACACAGTTGTGGTGGAAGACTTCAGCCTTTCAGAACTTTCTGGAAGAAAATGTAGTTAGGCCTGGAATGGAGAGTCAGCGCACTTGATTCAGTAGAGACCTGCGGGTTATTCCTCGGGGTGGACATGTTTTCTCATATTCATGAAACAGAAATGTGTCCGATACTTGATGACAGAAAACTGTAACAATTTCTTTAGAGATTTGTTTTCCAGGTAGCATTTTCTTACGATAATACTGCAAAATAAGGACTAGACAGACACTTAACAGCTGACTAGGCAAAAAATCTCAACTACTTGGAAATTAAGAAACTCTGTCCTTGGGGCACCTGGGTGGCTCAGCCAGTGAAGTGTCTGATTCTTGATTTAGGCTCAGGTTGTGATCTCATGGTTCATGGGATCGAGCTCTGCGTCCCTGCTTGGGATTCTCTCTCTCCCTCTCTCTCTGCCCCTGCCCCGCTCTCATGTGCTTGCTCACTCTCAAAATAAAGAAACGTTAAAAAAAAAAAAAAAAGAAAAAAGAAACAGGGGCACCTGATTTTCAGTTGGTTAAGTGTTCAACTTTGGCTCAGGTCATGATCTCGTGGTTTGTGAGTTCGAGCCCCGCATTGGGCTCTGTGCTGACAGCTCGGAGCCTGGAGCCTGTTTCGGATTCTGTGTCTCCCTCTCTCTCTGCCCACCCCGGATCATGCTCTGTCTTCTCTCTCAAAAATAAATAATTTTTTTAAAAAATTTAAAAAAAAAAAAAAAGAAAAGAAAAAAGAAATCTCGTCCTAAAGAAGAGGCCCTCCTTTTCCCCTGAAGCTCCTTCACCCACTGTGTTCAGACTTGTAAGCCCGCCCTTCGTCAGTGAAATTCGTTCCGTGAGTCTCTGATCTGCACACATAATGGGAAAATGGGCATGACCTCGTTGGTTCTCTTGTAAAGCTTGATGTTGTGTGTGTGTGTGTGTGTGTGTGTGTAGGCGCGCACTGGTGCGTGTGTGTTTGAAGGTGTAAACCTGTCGTGTGGCCCTTGGCTGGTGACACGGCTCAGGCCTGGACCCGAGCTCCGTTCTGCTGGTCTTGCCCGCAGGTGCTGGACCCGGAGAAGCAGGCAGACATGCTGGACTCGCTGAGGATCTACCTCCTGCAGTACGCCACGCTGCTGGTGGAGCACGCCCCGCACCACATCCACGACAACAACAAGAACCGCAACAGCAAGCTGCGCCGCCTCATGACCTTCGCGTGGCCCTGCCTGCTGTCCAAGGCCTGCGTGGACCCGGCCTGCAAATACAGCGGACACTTGCTTCTGGCGCACATCATTGCCAAGTTTGCCATACACAAGAAGATCGTCCTTCAGGTACCGCGGGGCGCCCTCCCATTCTCCCCCCCCCCCCCCCCCCCCCCGCCGCCCCAGGTGTTGGGCAGATTTGCACACACGCTTCCCCCCACCCCCCTCCGCAGTTGTAGCCTCCTTTGCTGTTGTCCTTCCCGGCACCGTTTAAAAATAGCTGGTTTCTGCCGTGTTACAAACACCGTGAACCCTCCCATGACCGCTCACTGTGTCCCCCGCCCCGCAGTTACTGCTGTGCTCCGTCGGCCCTCTGCGGCCTTGCTGCTGAAACAGCAAAGCATCTCTTTTGCCCATCTCCTGCTCCTCTGCACGTTGTAGCCTGGCTTCTGACCTGCTGGTCCATTGAAACCATTCTGCAAGGGCCCAGCCCGTTCCTTAGTTAAAGACACTAGGCACTCTAGAACCCTCATCCCGTACTGATCCTCTGCCAACGATGAGCACCCTTCTCCGAGTCCCCGGAGGGGTTAGGCCTTGACGCCAGGCCGCCCTGGGTTTGAGTTTCTGTTTTGCAGTTGCAAGTTTGTGACCCTGCGTTTAGTGTTGTCTCTTTAAGAATTAAATGCGGTAGTACGCTTTAGTGCTCAGTTTGTCCCATTCACGTTGCCTAAGCGATCGTCCTTGTCCTCTTCTGTGCGGTCACTCCTGATTGTTTTCCTCTGACCACTTCGTCTTGTGACCTCTGAGGTGTTACACCCCAGACCACAAAGCCAGCGGCCCCTCCGTCATCACCTCCCACAGGCACGTCTCTGGGGCGCTGCTCTCCCAGCCAGAGACGCAGGGACCATCTGCGATGCCCTCTAGTTCCCGGTCGGGGCATGGGCGAGTCCTGTTGATCTCCGGCACCTGCCCTGCCCCCTCCATCTTCCGTACCCATCAGGTGGTCTTCGTGTCGTGACCTTACTTAACGTGAGGACGTCACCTCTCACTTGCGCTTTCCCAAGACTGCCTCTGAGGGCAGTCCTTTTACTCGTGTCACGTTGTGGTGAAAGAAATGATCCCTGTACGTCAGCTAACTTCCCATGAGTTACGCGAGGCAGAGTCCCTGTAAGGAGCCAGATCTTCCTCTGTGTGCTCCACCCTGGCCCAGCACGGGCACGAAGTGGGAGCTCGGTAGGAGGAGGAATAACGTATTCATCTCAAAACTTAAGGAAGGAGAAAGCAGCTTTGTTGTTTCCTGAGAAGACAGCCCTAAGCAATTTTGTAAAAACCGTTTTTGCAAAAACACCCGGTCTCGGTTCAAAGTGATTGTTCTCATCTCCTTTCTCCAAGCCTTCGTTCTCACCGTGTGTAAGAACCTCTTCCCTGTTTTAGGTCTTTCACAGTCTCCTCAAGGCTCATGCGATGGAGGCTCGAGCCATCGTGAGACAGGCGATGGCCATCTTGACTCCGGCGGTGCCGGCCAGGATGGAGGACGGGCACCAGATGCTGACGCACTGGACGAGGAAGATCATTGTGGAGGAGGGCCACACGGTCCCGCAGCTCGTTCACATCCTGCATTTGATCGTGCAGCACTTTAAGGTGCGTAGATAGCACCACAGGGGTTGGGGAGCACACGCTGAGAGCACCGGAGGACCATAGGGGGTGCGTCCCGCGCGGTCAGGCATTTGCTTTCACCTCTTGCTTATCTCTAATTGTTTGCGGTAATAACGTGGTTAGTCATCTCTTACTAAAGGTATTTCTGGTCCATTGGGGGGTGGGGGTGTATGCGTGTGTGTGTGCCCGCTTGCGCATGTGTGTTGGAGTCGCGAGGCGGTGGTCCCGGTGTGACCCAGGCCCCGTACCCGCAGGTCTACTACCCTGTGCGGCATCACTTGGTGCAGCACATGGTCAGCGCCATGCAGAGGTTGGGCTTCACGCCCAGCGTCACCATCGAGCAGAGGCGGCTGGCCGTGGACCTGTCTGAAGTCGTCATCAAGTGGGAGTTGCAGAGGATCAAGGACCAGCAGGTACGGCTGCCAGACTTGTCCCGTCGTCCCAGACTGAATTCCTTCTGCTTCTCCCTAGAAATCAGTTTGTAAAGTCACACCTGTGTGTTTTTTAAGCCGGATTCAGACATGGACTCAAATTCAAGTGGCGAAGGAGTCAACTCTGTTTCATCTTCCATTAAAAGAGGCCTGTCGGTGGATTCCGCCCAGGAAGTGAAACGCTTTAGGACGGCCACTGGAGCCATCAGCGCGGTAAGATCGAGTGCTTTCTGTTACGGGTTCTGCGCTTCTTTCATTCATTCCACAAATTCCGAATGTGGGCTAAGTGCCCAGCACCGTGCCTGAGACACAGCTGGGAAAGGCTGCACTCACAGGTAGAACCCCAGTGACCTAGGACTTGCCGTGTTTCTCATGTCACCAGACACGGTTGTTTTTGTTTTTTTGTTTTTTACGTGTGTATTTGATACCTTAGAGTTCCAATGAGAATGGCTAATTCCTTGCAGGGAGGCATCGAGAGAAACGCTTTGGGTAAGAAAATTGATCGAGAATGTGCACCCATTTGTGTTCATTTTTTTCAAAGTGAACAAATGTGTTCTGTTTTGTTTGGAGAACACAAGAGAGCCAGGGAGGGGGTTGCTCGCTCTCCTCAGCCCTTATTGAGGTGATGGCTCTGTCACTCTGTGCCTGAGGTTGAACCGTCCCTCCCCTCTACTGGTCTCTACTTGTGCTCAGGTCAGACACACCTCGGGCCACGGATTTTGTCCATTTACGTGTCAGGTCCTGCTGACCCGGCCGCGGACCCTTCTTGGCGTGCGCCCAGCCACCTCCCCTGCTGACTGCAGTGCCTCCCAGCTCCTCTCTCCTCTCCTGCTGCCTCTTGTCAGAATCTAAGGGAAGCTGAGTAAAGGGAGCCTGGGGCCTCTGTACTGTTACATCGTTTAAAAATGAAACTTGAAGATGGGGCACCTGGGTGGCTCAGTTGGTTAAGCATCCGACTTCGGCTCAGGTCAGGATCTCATGGCTCGTTTGTGAGTTCTAAGCCCCGCATTGGACTCTTGGCTGTCAGCACAGAGCCCTCTTCGGATTCTCGGTCGCCCTTTCTGCCCCTCCCCCACTCGTACTCTCTCTCAAAAATAAACATTTAAAAAAAGAAAAAGCTTGAAGAAGCAGTAGGTTAGGTTGTCTCTCCCCGGCCAAGCCCTCTCTGGGGCTGCGGCCTTCAAGGCCTGTGTGACTCAGCCCTGCTGATGGCCTTCGTGCCTCCCCTGCCCTTCCCCCCCCCCCCCCCCCCCCCACCCCGTTCTTCCTCACGATGCTCCAGCCACACAGGCCTTTCCTCCACTTCGGGAGTGCCCCAGGGTCTTTGTTCACTTGGGACTCATCCACTGGCTCCTTTTCCTGTGCCTGGAGCAGCTTTGTCTGTGCTCTTCTCCTGGCTGCTGCTCCGTATGAAGAGCCGCCTTGGTGTCCTCGCGACTTTGTCGGTTGTGTCTGCAGAGACGTGCCTGCCGCCGGTCTCCCCACTGCCCAGAGCCGCCACCCCCAGGAGGACTGTGTACCTCGAGCTGGCTGTACAAGGCCGCGCCCTGTCAGCTGGACGCATTGTTGAGAATGCTCTGCTTGCCTTTTCTAGGTGTTCGGAAGGAGCCAGTCGCTGCCTGGAGCCGACTCCCTTCTTGCCAAACCCATTGATAAGCAGCACACGGACACAGTGGTGAACTTCCTCATCCGCGTGGCTTGTCAGGTGCAGCTTTTGAAAGGCTTCTGTTACAGATTCTTCAGAGCAGAGACTGCTTAATAGATTCTAGATTGTTATCTCTGATAGTGTAGTCAGGAACAATGTAGACAAACCAAGGTCTGAGGCCAGCTCTCTTGTACCACATTCCACTGATTTCATAACAGGCTAACGTTTCTGAAACCTGCTTGTTTTATAAGTGATGGGATTTTTAAAAACATTTTTTTTCTTTCTGCGATGGTAAAATATTGGTCTGTCTCATGATTAAGGTCATCTTGGTGTTGACACAACATGGCAGTCGGCCAGTGACCTTGGGCAGATTATTTAACTTCCAAGTACATCTTGTAAAAAGGTGCTGGGATGATCCGACCTCCATAAATTGTGCACAACGTTTAGTAATTTAAGTGCTTTTAAAACTTGTATTTCTTTATCATTTATGTCAATATGTATTTTCATGTATTTCTTGGGAATCTATTTCTGAAACAATTTGAAAAAAAACATTGTAAATGAAATTTTCTTAGGTAGTTTTTGTAGAATTTGGGAGTCTTAAGTTTGTATGATTACTAAACAGAATAGTAGATCTTGCAAAACCATTGAGGGCTTCAAAGTACTGAAAAGAATCTGCTGAATAATTCAGCCAGTACCTTCTCGGTGCTGCAGTGTGCCAGGCCCAGCCTGTGAGGTCCGTGGGAGGAGCTTGGGTGTGCTCCTGGGGAGCTACCTGACGCTAATCCGTCACTCCCACAAATGAGTGCAAATCCCCACCGACCCCACAGCAAGAGAGCGGGGGGGGGGGGGGGGGGGGGCCTGTCGGCAAGAGTCCCTGAAGTGGGGAAGGTTGAATTGAGTCAGGTGGGAAAGGAGGTGGCAGTGAAGTGGAAGCCGGGTGCCAGGGCGAGAGGCAGTGTCACAGCGAGACGTGGCCTTGAATTTAAGTGGATTTCCAGGTTAACGACAATACCAACACTGCGGGGTCTCCTGGGGAGGTGCTGTCTCGCCGGTGTGTGACTCTCCTGAAGACTGCCTTGCGCCCAGACATGTGGTCCAAGTCTGAGCTCAAACTGCAGTGGTTTGACAAGCTCCTGATGAGTGTGGTAAGTGGATGTGTCTGTCGCTGCCACCCGATCTTGGGGCTGGGCCACCAAACCCCAAATCCTCCGTTCTCTTGGCCAATCTTGGCTGCTAAGGAGAGGGAGGGAGTTTTACTCCCTGAAAAAGATCTTAAAACTTGAGCTCATGTCCCCAGCCCCAGGCAGCAAAGAGCTTTGAAAACATGATAGTTCTCTTGCATCTTGAAGCATCTGTTCTTAAAGTGACCTCTCGACTGGCTTGGCATAAACAATTTTAGTTGGTGTATGAAACAATCTCTAAAATAAACTTAAAACTTTAAAACAGACATATAATTTGTGATCGAGCACCATAAAATAAGGTAATAAAATTAGTCCTGGGATGCCTGGGTGGCTCAGTCAATTATATGTCTGACTTCGGGGGCGCCTGGGTGGCTCAGTCGGTTGAGCATCCGACTTTGGCTCAGGTCATGATCTCATGGTTCATGAGTTCGAGCCCCATGTTGGGCTCTGTGCTGACAGCTCAGAGCCTGGAGCCTACTTTGGATTCTGTGTCTCCCTCTCTCTCTGCTCCTCTCCTGCTCACACGCTGTCTCTCTCTCAAAACTAATAAATATTTAAAAAAAAAAAAAAAAAAAAAAGTCTGACTTTGGCTCAGATCATGATCTTACGGTTCACGGGTTTGAGCCCTGCGTCAGTCTCTGTGCTGACAGCACAGAGCCTGCTTGGGATTCTCTCTTTGTCCCTTCCCCACTTGGGCATGCGCTCACGTGCTCTCTCTCTCTCAAAATAAATAAACTAAAGGGGGGGGTAAGGGTTAAAAAAATGAGCCGCTAATGCTGCTGATTATTTGGTGGGTCTTTGGTCTGTTTCTGTAAAAAACCATGATCCTGTAATTTCTGGGCAGCTGCAGACTGATTTTAAGCATTTGTTATTTTGCATGGCAAAGACTAATATGGTTGTCCGAGTTTTTTTAAAAGGTTGCACAGATTACCTGCACCATGAAAACAGGGGGTCATAGGCTGCCTGTCTGCAGTATATGCTTTGATTCTAGCTTGACATATAACTTCAGGATTTTCTGTATATTTCTTTTCTCTTTTTCTTTCTTTCTTTTTTTTTTTTTTTTTTTTTTTTTTTTAAGTTTATGTATTTATTTTGAGAGACACAGGCAGAGAGAGAGAATCCCAAGCAGGCTCTATACTGTCAATACAGAGTCTGATGTGGGGCTTGATCCCAGGAGCCGAGAGATCATGACCTGAGCCCAAATCAGGAGTCAGACACCCAACCGACTGAGCCACCCAGGTGCCCCATCCTCTTTTTCTTTTTGAAAGGTCAAACTACTTCCCTATCCAATGCAGTTGCATTGAGTTAAGCTCAGCCATTAGTGAACGACCTCTGCCACGTCACAGGCTAACATTTCCATCATACAACGTGCCCAGCTCGTGGTGACTTTCCACTCTTTTCCCATAGTAAGTGTGAGAAGATTTTATCTCACAACCCAGTGTGTACACACAGTACATAGACAAGGCATCTGTGTATGTGTGTAAACCACAGAGACAAAAGTTTCAAGAAGCAATACTCTGTTTTCTAATACTGTTTTTTTTTATGACGTCATCTTTTAGATTGATTTCAAGATCCACAGTTTCAAAGATACTTCCTTTTGGAAGGATATTTGAATTTTATTTTTTAGACCCGATTTTAATGACTTTCAGATTTTTAATATTGAGTATTAATGTCTTTCATAAGCATTTAAAAAGGGGTTTGACTAAATATTTAAAGCAAATTTGTTAAAAGAAATGTGAAGTCCTCCTGTATTAATAAAATGTGATCCTTGTGTAGTGGATGGCACCGGAGTGTTGACGTCATCTGTGTGTGGCCTGTGTTCTCCACCGCAGGAGCAGCCTAATCAAGTCAACTATGGAAATATTTGCACGGGATTGGAAGTTCTGGGTTTCTTGCTCACTGTCTTGCAGTCTCCAGCCATCCTCAGCAGCTTCAAACCTCTGCAGCGTGGGATCGCTGCGTGCATGACGTGCGCGAACACCAAGGTTCTCCGAGCGGTCCATAGCCTTCTCTCCCGCCTAATGAGCATTTTCCCAACAGAGCCAAGTAGGTGACCTTTGCTCTGGTGCCTCAGTAGATGGGAGGGCACGGAGCTTGTCACTCGAGAGTGCTCCTCCTCCGGTTACTATAGTGAGCGTTTGCTTCGGGCTTTCCATCTTTCTTTGAAAAAAAATTTTTCTTGACCTAAGAACTTAACGGTGGCAGTCGTTGCATTATGTTTTTGTTTTGCTTTGGAAATGCTGTTACTCGTCAGCCGAACGTGACTTTCCTTAGGCAGTAAAGGAAGTTGGGTTACAGCGTTTTGTCCACTGTCAAACGGTCGAGGTCAAACTTTGGCATACTGTAATTGAGTGGATCTTGGGTGCACTCCGGGAAAGCTTGGGGGATAAAACGTTGTCACTTAGCTCTGTAAAGTCGGAATCCTCTCCGAGATGAGCGCCACAAGTCCTGCAGTGTGAGAGAAGCACCCATGCCAGTTGTTCCACATCCCAAGATAACTAAGGCTCCAGACCTAGTGTGAGGAAGGTCAATGTCCCGGTGCCCTGATGGGCCTGAGATCCTAAACCGTAGGGCCCAGGTTCTCGCTTCTGTTTCAGGCACTTCCAGCGTGGCCTCCAAGTACGAAGAGCTGGAGTGCCTCTATGCGGCCGTCGGAAAGGTAATCTATGAAGGACTCACCAACTATGAGAAGGCCACCAATGCGAATCCCTCCCAGCTCTTTGGTGAGTTTGGGTCCGATTTAGATTTTCTGTAGCAGCGGTTCCTTTTGGCGTCGGTCTCTGTGCTCTCTGGACGAGCTTTCCTTCTCGGAAAGGCTCAGGGTGTCAGCTGGAGCTTTGAGCTGACATGCACTGAAGGTGTCGTGTGTGGCCTGGTACACATGAGGCCCCAGTCCCCTGTGGTCTTTGAGGGAAACGGCCTCCACCCAACCAACGTCTGTGTTCCCTCGGTTCCTCCCGCCCCAGCCTCAGGTGCAGGATTGGGTTGTGGGGGAGCTGCCCCGTGTGGTGCGGGTCCTGCTGCCCCGGCTTCACGTCACACACGGAGCCGCTGCTAAAGCAGTGTGCACAGATGTGTAATTGCTGCCTTTCACGATACGGTCACCCGTGTTGAAGCCACTCCCAAGACGAGAACTAGTCCCTGTCTACGTGGTGAGGCTCTGGCTGCCCCAGGTGAGACAAGAGTTGGTTTTTCAGGTAATCGGGGCAGCCGGACGACTTGGGCCTCCAGATACTCAGAAGTCAAATGCGTAGCTACTTTACTCTGCTTTTTGTGAAAGTCACGGACTTAGGGTTAGCAGTTTAAAAATGCTCTTTTAACTTAGTCATTGTATGAAATTTTGAAAATACAAAAGAAGGAAAACTAAAAGTTTCTTTGCTTAGTAAATATTCACTCTTAACGTCTTGATGTGTCTTTTTTTCTGTGTACTTGTATCTAAACACATAGGTAGCTTTATCATGCACACACTTGCATCTGAATCTGCAAACTGAATACGTTACATCTTAATGAGTTTCTTGCTCTCCAGACCCTTGCTACTTGCTATCTGAAATTCGGGAACCAGATAAATTTATCTAAAATTGTATCCCTTAGTATTCAAGCTTGCCGGCTCTCTTCTGGAACCGGGTGGATTTAGATGGTTGAGGAATCGTTTTGTGACTTTTGTTAAGGCGGGTCGTGTAGTAGGTCCTGCTTCGCAGCCTGGCTTCCAGAGTTTGAATGTCTTCTTAATTCTCTGGAGGACTCTGAAGAGCTGACCACCGTTGGCCCTGCCTCCCTCCTTTGTGGGGGTGACAGCAGGCCGGGGGCAGCAGTGGGGCTACAGCCTGGAGTCTTGTCACACCAGTCTCCCTGCCCTAGACCCAGGGCTCAGTTACTGACTCATCACCAAGTGTCACCTCTCTCGTGAGACTCAGCCTTTTAACAAAGCAAGCCTAAAATTGTCCAAATCTGTGATGATTGCACCCATCAATGGCAAATGAATACCCTTATATTGGTCTATAATGGGAACCGTGAATACAAACTTAAAATTTCATGTGTAGGTCAGGGTTAGGATGTTCCTAAAAAATGTCAGGAAAGATTACGTTTTTTGCACATACTCAGTGTTCATGCTCTGATATTAGTTTTGTTGACTTTTACTGGATTTTTACTGATCTTACTCGGTTTTTCAGAATGGGGTACAAATTGAATTCTAAAATATTTATCATGTCCAAATAGTCTAGATTTATTTTTAAGGATTTTCTTTTTTCTTCTTGTTCTTTTTTTTTTTTTTTTTCAATTTTTTTTAATGTCAATTTTTTTTTATTTTTGAGAGTGGGAGAGTGCAAGCAGTGGAGGGGCAGAGAAGGAGGGAGACACAGGATCTGAAGCAGGCTCCAGGCTCTGAGCTGTCAGCACAGAGCCCAATGCGGGGCTCAAACTCACAAACCGCAAGATCATGACCTGAGCCGAAGTCAGATGCTTAACCCAGGGGTGCCACCCAGGCACCCCTCTTTTTTTTTTGCCCAAACTTATCATGGGACAATAAATTTCACTTAGGGTGGTTTGCTATAACAAGGATAAAATCCAGAACTGAAGGTACGAACGTTGTATCTACCAAAGCATAAAAATCGGCTCCCGTGCTTGGTGTGGACCGTGAATTCAGAATTGGGAGTGAAAATGCAGTGCTCCAGAGTATAATGTGTGTGGACAAAAGCTTCTAATGTTGACACTTGGGGCTCATCCGTACTTGGTCAGAAACAACACATTTTTATTTAGTACACTTTAAAATGTTTTAAGTAGCCCATTTTTGTTGATTACTGAGTTTTAAACTTTTCTTAAAACTGAACACACTGATTTCTACCTCTTAGGGACCCTTATGATCCTCAAGTCCGCCTGCAGCAACAACCCGAGCTACATCGACCGGCTCATCTCGGTCTTCATGCGCTCCCTGCAGAAGATGGTCCGAGAGCACCTGAACCCACAGGCAGCGTCGGGCAGCACAGAAGCTACCTCAGGTGACAACCAGGGCCCCCACGTCTTTTTCTCAGACTTCATGGAACACCTAAAGGGTGCTGCTGTGTGATTGAATTCTGAAACCAACGTGAATTCCTGTTTTTTTTTTTGTGCAGTCCACTCTCCGTTTGCTTTCAAAAAAGAAGTTGTGAGCATTTCATATAAAACCAAAGTGAGACTCGTTTTTAAAATGAATTACATTCCAGGGGCACCTGGGTGGCTCAGTCAGTTAAGCCTCTGACTTTGGCTCAGGTCATGATCTCATAGTCTGCGAGTTCGAGCCCTGCGTTGGGCTCTGTGCTGATGGCTCAGAGCCTGGAGCCTGCAGCCTGCTTCGGATTCTGTGTCTCCCTCTTTCTCTCTGCCCCTCCCCTGCTCGTGTGCTCGCTTGCTCTCTCAAAAATAACATTAAAATTTTTTTTTTCATGAATTACATTCCAAATTTGTGAATGTAGGGATGAGGAAATTTTTAAGCGGGCTGGATATTTATGTGGGGCATTCACTGCTAAGTGAGAGCTATCCAGTGGTTTTGCTGTAAAACCAAATGCATAATCAGATCTTTATGCCTTATGAAAAATGAAGTTGCAGGTTCTGGGCCCAAGCAGTGGGCCCCAGGATCCTGAGGGATAAAGTTGTTGGTTGCGGGGGCGGGGCCATGTGTGCCCAGAGTTGGCACCACTGCTAGAGGCCCATCGGAGCAGAAGTCCTGTGAACATGGCTTGAGGACTGCCTGTGTCTGGGTGTCCGGCACTGGTCCATCCGCTCCATCGTCCCCTTGCCCGTGCAGAGGCGCTTATGAGGCCCCTCTTGCAGGAGAGTATTTGGGGGGCAGGGTGGGACAGAATCTGACGTGCCACATCATGCATCATGTGGATTGTTGGGGTGCTCCCCTTTTCTCTGCACAAGCAGGAACAGGCGAGCTGGTGATGCTGAGTCTGGAGCTGGTGAAAACGCGCCTGGCCGTCATGAGCATGGAGATGAGGAAGAACTTCATTCAGGCCATCCTGACCTCCCTCATTGAAAAGTCGCCGGATGCCAAAATCCTCCGGGCTGTAGTGAAAATCGTGGAAGAGTGGGTGAAAAACAATTCCCCGATGGCAGCCAGTCAGGTGGGCAGCGAGAGGGCTGTGCTCGGGTCAGGCACCTGCTGCTGTGCAGGCAGAAGTCCAAGCATGGCCTGCTCAGCTCTTCTCCTCACGCTTCTCCGGCAAAACGCTTTTTCCCATGTTGGCATTCGCAGGATTTTTTCTTAAGATGGATTTCTCTCATGGCACTTAACAGATTTTAAATAGATGCTCAAGGTGACCGGTCACTCTTTTTAATGTGTATTTGTATTAAGATGTTAAATGAATCTTATTTCTTAGTCTTTGTGGTGCTAAAGGTAAGCATCCAAAAAATTAATGATATGGGACTGTTACTGAATTTAGTAAGATGATTGTAAACTTCTGATTTGTTTGATAATTTAGTTACTTTCTCTCCAAAGTGAGCTGCAGCCCCTAGGAAAATCAGATTGGCAGCTGTCTTGATTTTAAGGATTTGCAGACAGCCAGAGGCGGGCTCTTTCCATTTAGAAATGAACTCGTCTTACTTTACTTGACAAAATTTTAGGAGCTTAAAAAATAAAGAAGATGGCTGAAATGCTTTTGAATTTATTTTTTCTCAAATAGACGTAATTGACCTTTTCTTTTAAAAAAAACCCAATTCATACAGACACCTACACTCCGGGAGAAGTCCATTTTGCTTGTGAAAATGATGGCCTACATAGAAAAGCGCTTTCCGGAAGACCTTGAATTAAATGCCCAGTTTTTAGACCTCGTTAACTATGTCTACAGGTAATGAATGACAGCAGTTAACCAAACATTGCACGTATGTGTCTACAGTATGTTCTTTAATTAACCTACGTAACGTTGAATCTCTTCATGATGGTTAAATTTTAAACATACCTACACTTAATCCCAGAACATATTTTTGTGCCATTAACGCACCTTTTGCTCAAATGCTGCGTCAGCCTGTGGTAATTCATGATCCACTCTCGGCTTTCGTAGCGGCATTTAGGAGCGTTCTCGCCCTCTTGTTTTCTGCCTGTTTGCTTCCGGCTTGCAGAGTCCCCCTCTGGTGTAGCTCTTCCACCCCGTGTTCCTCTTTCCATTTCAGGGATGAGACGCTGTCTGGCAGTGAGCTGACTGCGAAACTCGAGCCAGCCTTCCTCTCCGGGCTGCGTTGCGCCCAGCCTCTCATCAGGGCAAAGTTTTTCGAGGTTTTTGACAACTCTATGAAACGTCGGGTATACGAGCGCCTGCTTTACGTTACCTGTTCCCAGAATTGGGAAGCCATGGGGAACCACTTCTGGATTAAGCAGTGCATTGAGGTAGGACGGGCTCAGCTCGCCGTCCCTGGCAGGGCACTGAAGCAGGAGGCATCAACATTGTCTGAGATGAATTAGAAACCTCCACCATAAACTGCTGTCCTCTCTTCCAGGAAGAAAAAAAAGACTTTTAAAGCTTTGTTTTCAGCTCGAGGGGTTTTTTAAGGGGTGGTCTTAAGCTCCTAGAAAATTGAATAGTGTTCTTCAGTGTGTAGCCAGAGGTTTGTTTTTCCTCAAGTGTGAAAATTGTAAATTCTGTCTATGCACCCTTGGAGATTTAATGTACTGTGTCACGTCTCATCATTCTTAGAGCAGGAAGGTAGAGCAGCCAGGCCAGACCAGCCTGACAAAGCCACGGACTTTGATCCCCTAGTGTGAGGGGCCAGCATGCCAGTGACAGAGGCCTGTGTGAAATGATCAGACCTATTCAGTGGATGGTCAGATGTTTCTAACAGGATTGTGGGGAGACTTCTGTTTTCTTGTTTGTTGTTCATATCCACTGCCTTTCATTGGCTTAGTTATCTGCTTACTACACCAGGCAGCCTAGTTTCCCATCAGTTATCGATGCTATGCAGATAATTCTAGTCTGCTTGTTTACAAGTGAAGCTAGAAGGTTACCAAATTACTTTGCCTAATGAGATAGAAGATTGTGGAATCTTCTTTAGGGGCACAAGCTGGGGATCTGCCATTCCTTGCCTCGTTTGTCCTGTGCATCTGGTCCGTCGCCAGGGGTTACCAGTTCAGGGCCACCTGCTTCTCACCCTTTTTTCTTCTTCTGCCCTCTTGGGGCCACCATCATTGCTCACCACCCCAGTTTTGTTATTGTTGCAAAATTGTCCTTAATAATGCTGATTGTGTGTGTCACTCCTTGCCTTTATACTTGGCACAAAATCCAGCCTCCAGGACATGTCTTTCCAGCCCCCATGTGACCAGACCCTTTCCTCTCTCCAGCCCAATACCGACCTCCCTGTCTCCCTCCTCCCTCAGTGGTCTCCAGCCCTACTGGCCTTTTGTGTTCTCAGACATGCCACATTCTTAACACCTAAGCTAAAAGGGGCACCCTTTTGTTCTGTTGGTCTCCCTTTTTCTTGGCTCTGTTCTTACAGTGAGTATGTATCTTTTTTGGTTTGGTTTTGGGTTATTGGTTGTTGTCGTCGTTTTCTGTTTCTGTTTGTTAGTATGTGTCTGTTTACGTGTTGATGTTGGGCTTGTCCTTCCCCCTGACACTTCAGCTCCACCGGGGCAGGGGCAAGAGTGGCTTAGTTTGGGGGGCAGCCAGGTCAAGAGGCAAAGGCCAGGTGGCAAAGCATATTGGGAGGTGGGGAATAGTCGTGGAAGTATTGGGTGTGGGTACGAGTGTTACGTCAGGGACGAGCTCGTGAGCCATGCTGAGTAGCTTGCGCTGTCCCCTGGCGGCCATGGAAGCCACTGGGGGCCACAGGGAGAAGAGCACTGAGTCAGCTGTGTGTGAGGAGATGATTTGGGAAGAGGAAGTCCATGAGTTAGGAACTTAGTCTGGGCAGGAGTTGATGGCAGGAGGAAGCCCGTCTGGTAGGGGAGAAAAATACTGAATTTCTGCTTAGACACTGAGTCAGAGGTGCCGAGTGAGGGGTGTCTGGAGGAAAAGTTCAGACCCTTTGTCTGGCTGAGCTGGGGAGAAGCAGAGCTCTGGGCTCACGAGTCAACACCCTATGTGTGCCAGTTGTGAGAACTAGGTGTCAACCATGGGTCCCTGCACCCCAAATGCCAGGCTAATGTTCTAGGTTTGTCTTCTTTTCATAAATCCTTTTCAGCTGCTTCTGGCGGTGTGTGAGAAGAGCACTCCCATTGGTACCAGCTGCCAAGGAGCCATGCTCCCGTCTATCACCAATGTCATCAACCTGGCTGACAGCCACGACCGAGCGGCCTTCGCCATGGTCACACATGTCAAGCAGGAGCCTCGGGAGCGAGAGAACAGCGAGTCCAAAGAGGAAGTAATGCTCCAGATTGTGTGGTCCTTCCTTTTCACAGCAGAATTCCCATTTCTGTGGACGAATTTTATATCAGCCTTAGATTTTGGGGGGGGTTGGGAGGGCAAGAGCAATGTATTAAAACCTGTCTCTACCTGAAAGTTCTGGATGTGGTACCTCCGTTCAGTTAGATGTTTCTTTTTTTTTATTATTGAGGTGTAACTGACATACAACATTATGTTAGTTTCAAGTGTCCGATGTAACGATCCAATATTTGTATATATTACTAAATGATCACCAGGATACCTCTAGTTAAGGTGTGTCACCATGCAGTTACCAGATTTTTTTTCTAATGAGAGCTTCTAACATTTACTCTCCTGGAAACTTCCAGATATGCAATACAGTAGCATTACCCATAGTCACCATGCTATACATTGATTGCATTCCCATGACTGACTTATAACTGGAAGTTTATACCTTTTGACCCCCCCCCCCCCCCCGCCCTTGGCCCATTTTGCCCTCTCCTAATCCTGCTGCCTCTGGCAAGCACCAGTCTGTTCTCCGTAAGATTTTTTTTTTTTTTGTTAAGATTCCACATATAAGTGAGAACATATGGTTTTTGTCATTGTCTGACTTCTTTCACTTAGCAGAATGCCTTCAAGATCCATCCATGTTGTTGCAAATGGCAAGATTTCTTTCCTTTTTATGGCTGAATAATACTCCATTGTACTTACACACACCACATCTTTATCCATTCATCTGTTGATAGACACTTAGGTTAAATTGATAAGCATCTCGTACTGCCATTTAATTTCGAGATAGATCACTTTATTGTGAGCTAGTCTTGCTTAGTACAGATTATTCTACTGTTCGGTGATTTTTCTCTCCCAAGTGAGAAGAAGCCGTGTTGTGTTAACAGCACTGCCCTAGGGAGGGACGCCTCCCAGGGCTCCAGCAGGTTCTACCAGCAGTCTGCTGTGAACCTCCCAAGTCTCCACCTCGTCCTGGTGGGAGCAACCCTGGAGCCCAGAACTGGCTAGCAAGGCCGAGGTCTTCGTCCCGATGACCCTCAGTGCTCCATGAGGAGTAGCCGCCACTACTCCAGGCATAGACCTTTAAACTTGGGTCTCCTTTAGGTTGTTTGCTCTTGGAAGCTCAGTCTTTCCCCGGAGTGCTGGGTTTTAGAAGCAGCCACCCAGGATTGCAAAAGGAGGCACCCTCTTTGCTCTGAAAGGGTAGTCTGATGCCACTCCTGAATGTGGGATATCTACTCATTCTATTATCAAATAAGAATTTAAAATCTCCTTCTGTTGCTGAACACTAAATGATCTAGTGATACAATCTTTGCTTCCTCTTACTCTCCTGTATGAAGTAAATTGCCAACTTGGAAGTCATTGTTGTGCTTTTTCAGGGGCACATACCAAATGGTTGATAACTCAGAGGCTTGCTTGATGATTGAATTTTGGCTGTGACTTCTCAGAGGCTTCAGACAGAAAGAAGGGTTTATTCCTTTTTAGGAATGAGTCCTATAAAACATCGTGCCAACAGGTTCTGTGCAGTGACCCTGACCATATTCTTAATCTGAATGAGCGAGGCAGCTGTACTGCATTTTGAGGAATGATAGGCTGTAATTCCTTATCATTGTTATTTTTACTGTTTAGAATTTGCACTTTTTCATTTTGCTTTCCACAATCCAAATAGAAGAGCAAAACCGTGATCTTTCCATAGTGTCATTTAGAGAGAGAGAAGTCTGATCTAGTCCATCTGCTTTGTTTATTTTAGAGCTCAAAGTATTTACATAGTTTTAAAATTCTGGGAAACTGCCTAGAATTTTACTTGCCAAAACTGTAACAAGGAGTTTGCAAGAGCTGTTTACTGGGTTTTCTCTAACTGTCTGACTTTTTGTTTTTGCCTGTTTGTGTTCTGTTTCACAGGACGTGGAGATTGACATTGAGCTGGCCCCGGGAGACCAGACCAGCACACCCAAAACCAAAGAGCTTTCTGAAAAGGACATCGGAAACCAACTGCACATGTTAACCAACAGACACGACAAATTCCTTGACACTCTTCGGGAGGTGAAGGTCTGTGTGGCTTCCGAGGGACGGTGGTGGTCTTCTCCCCTGAATATTTTGAATCCTAGAGCAGGATTACCCCACGGCAGTGTGAAGTTTTCTTCTACAAATTAGACGTATTTTCTCACTTTTTTCAGTTGACGCTATCATAATTCTGTGAGACTAAAGTGGATACTCTGTGTAAAGATTTGAGGAAGGAATTAGAGTATCTTATGGGAGAAAATAATTTTCCCACTGCTGTCCCTTGAAAGAAAGGATGAAATTGTTTACTAAAAATATAAGATGAGACACTGCTGAATTATTTTTCAAATGCAATAAAAAGAAAATGAGAATAGGTTAACATGGTAAATGAAGTTCACTTTGTAGGGAGAGGTCCTCCAGACGCACCTTTTGTTTTGTTTTTTGTTTTCTGGGTTTTTTTGAGAGAAAGCACAAGTTGGGGAGGTGCAGAGACAGAGGGAGAGAAAGAATCCCAAGCAGGCTCTGGCTCAGCACGGAACCCTACATGGGGTTCCATCGATCTCATGACCTGAGCCGAAATTAAGACTCGGACCCTCAACCGACCGAGCCACCCAGGCGCCCCCAAATGCATCTGTTTTGGGATATAGCCAGCTAGAAGCTTTTTGACTTCCTCAGACTCTTAGGTTAATTATAGAAGTGATGATTTTTAGTTAAAGACTACAAGAATTGGTTAAGGCCAGTACACCAAGTTGTTTTTGAAGAGTGTTACAAAGAAACAGCAATGATTCTGTTCAAATCAGGACCTAGGTGAAAAAAACGAGAAACAAACTACTTGTCACAGATAATTTGTACATTTAAAGTTCTCTGGTAACCTATTCTGAATTTGTGCGTTAAATCAAACTTTTAATTTGCATCTGAGTGATCACTGTGTTTATGTGTGGATAAACATAACACTTCGTCTTCCTGTGCACAGAACGGAAGCAGAGCATTCTTACATGTAGGTGACACACTTTTGTTCACAACTGAAGACTTGATAGGCCCCTGTCCCTCCTGTCATTTCTGCTGGAAAGAAGGGTGGTGGGTCAGTGCCCCCAAACCCAAAGGCCTTTCTTGGCTGACAGTCGCCATGATAAGTCACCATGTAGATACTGACTCATTGGTTGCTTTGGCGTAAGTTTAATGATCAGCTCATTGTGAAAGATCAGAGTACATTTTAGCAGTTCGTGTAACTGAATGAAACAGACAAGAGGACCAGCCCCGTGGGGCTCCTGTTCTACTGGGGGAAATAATAAACAGAGGTAAAATCGGTGTGGCTGTGTGGGCTGGTGAGTGCTGTGGAGAACAGTGAAAGCCACCAGGAGGCTTCAGAAGTCAGAGTGGCGTTCATGTTATTTTATCACGTGTTGATGGACGTTATTTTTCATATTTCTGTTTTTTGTAGAGCAAGGTGGGGTTATAAGTCACTGCGTTTGTAAGTCTGTTTGACCTTGACATTTTCCTTCCCGAGGCCCCTCCACCCGTGAAGTGGTCAGGGGCCAGTCGGTGCCTCCAGACAGTTTGTTTCTAAGTCCAGAGGGACTAGGAGGCACGTGAATGGGTCGGGTCCTTCATGGAACCAGGCGCTCCTGCCCTCTTCTCTGCCCTGGGCGTCTTGTCCCAGAATTGGCTGTCTTCCTCCCTGTGAGAAACGTGTTGACGCCAGCGTCCCCTCCTGTTCTCCTTGGCGTTGGCAGAGCCACCAGCCTCTCCGTGACAGTGTGTGAATGAGTACAGGCCGGGGACCTGTGGAATCCCCGACTCACGGCTCGAGATGAGCAGCAGGTGTGTGAACACGTGTGGCCCTTCAGCGCTCCGGCTCTGCTAGATTGACTTGGAGGCAGGAGGCCCCCGAGGCCGGGGAGGAAGGGGCAGCCACCGAGGTCCTCCGTGGTCGTTTCATCTCCGTCTGCCTCATGGGGCAGCCCGAGTACCAAACCGGAGCATTCTTCACTTATTAAATGTTTTCACCCATGTTCCTTGAAATGTTCGTAGCTTTGCTTTCTGCATTTTTAGTAGATGTGGACATGAGGGTGATTTCCCTTCCTCGGTTTGCTGTTGGAGAAAGGAGAGCCTGGTCATGACGCATGTGTCCCTGAAGCCCTGTCTCTGTGGGGAGGTGTGCCCCATGGGCCCAGTGGGCTTCCAGCAGGCTTGAAACCTGCCTGTTTGTAGGAAATATCGGCAGCCGATTCAGACTTTGAAAACCAGCAAAGCTGTGGACAAAGTCAGAGGCATCTGTGGATTTGATTCACCATCCAGGCTTTTAGTTCCTGACCCTGGCTCTTTCCATCTCGCCGGCCGTCAGCTGCAGACACTCTGGATCTTCAGTTCTTGATCTGTTCTGCAGAATTGTACTCTTTGGCCAAGAACTTCCCTTCTGTGCATGTGCTCCTCCTCTTTTCCTCTTTCATGTTTCCAGCTTTGATGGAGTCCCTGTGCCTCTTGTTAACACATCTGTGTCAGCATTGCGTTTATACTTTTTGGACGTGGTGGAACCATGTTAGAAAATGCCCTTAAAAGTTAGAAAATGCCCTAAAAGTCAAAAAATGTAGAGGCGCCTGGGTGGCTCAGTCGGTTAAGCATTTGCCTTCCACTTAGGTCATGATCTCATGGTTCATGAGTTTGAGCCCCTATATCAAGCTCTCTGTCCGTTCAGAGCCTAGAGCCTGCTTTGGATCCTGTCTCCTTGTCTCTGCTTCTCCCCCCACGTGTGCACGCTCACTCTCTCAGTAATAAACATTTAAAAGAAGTTAAAAATATGTAGGCACGTCACTGACTCCTAAGCACCCATGGGTTCCTCATGCTCAGAATCTGTGTTTATGCTCTGCTGTGACGCTTGATCTTTGAAAATTTGACAGTGGATAAGTGTCTGATAAAGCATGAGACAGCAGAGATAGCAGTATCTTGAGCGTGGACATGAGACCCCCTGCGTGGTTACATGGACCTTTGTTCTTTCCGTAGACGGGAGCACTGCTCAGCGCTTTTGTCCAGCTCTGTCACATTTCCACAACACTGGCAGAAAAGACGTGGGTCCAGCTTTTTCCCAGATTGTGGAAAATTCTGTCCGACAGACAGCAGCACGTGAGTCTGTCTTACATCCTGTTTTGGAAGATGTGGTTTTCGGTGTTGATAAATCTCGGTGAAAGAAAACAATCTTGGCTCAGTTTCAAAGGATGAGGCAACCACGCCTCATTCACTAATGGTGAATCCTCCCCAAATGTTGTCAGATGCTGTGTAAGAGAGCAAAGACCTCAGTTCACGTGTGCTTCGCTTGTAGGCTCTGGCTGGTGAGATCAGCCCGTTCCTGTGCAGCGGCAGCCACCAGGTGCAGCGGGATTGTCAGCCCAGCGCGCTGAACTGCTTCGTCGAGGCCATGTCCCAGTGTGTCCCCCCAATTCCCATCAGGCCCTGCGTTCTGAAGTATTTGGGGAAGACACACAACCTCTGGTTCCGGTCCACGTTAATGCTGGAGCACCAGGCTTTTGAGAAAGGTCTGAGTCTGCAGATTAAGCCGAAGCAAACCACGGAATTTTATGAGCAGGAGAGCATAACTCCACCCCAGCAGGTGAGGCCCACCTTGTCTTCTGGGTCACGTCTTCCTGGCCTGGGGCCTCACGGTTTCAGTAAGCCTCTCCTGAGCGATTTTAAGTTACAGCCCAGTGACGTTGCTTTATTGGGAGGAAGAGGAAAGGTTTTTATCAGGAGCACTCAAGAAACCATGCTCTGTTTTCAGGAGATCCTGGACTCCCTAGCTGAACTGTACTCTCTGTTACAAGAGGAAGATATGTGGGCTGGTTTGTGGCAGAAGCGTTGCAAGTATTCAGAGACGGCGACTGCCATTGCTTACGAGCAGCACGGATTCTTTGAGCAGGTAGCCACCACCCAGTGTCCAATGAGCCGGCTGAGCCGGATGGAGGAGGAGAGGTGGTTTCTAACATTGTCAAGTCAGAGTTCACGTTAAATAAGTTCACGTGTTTATTTGAAACACCCTGCGTAGAAAGGCCTTCTGATTGAAATCTCAGTTGAAGAGAAACACACATACATGACACAAACATTTTTGAAACTCAGTCCATGATCCTTTACTGTTAGTTGCTAACGTGGATGCTTTTTATCTGCAGTCAGTGGTCCTGTTGGAAGTGGCAGGTAGATTACATTCAGTGTTGAAATCTTAATCCTCGTGTTTGTCCTTTGTATGTAGCCTGGGCCGCTGTCCCAGGATATGGCTCTCGGCCTTGTGTAGGACACTGAGCCGCAGAAACTCCAGAACAGGCACGAGCTTTGGGCTCTGCTGTCCTCACTGAGGGACAGAGAGATTCATCCTGGGGCTCGGCGGTCTCTACACTGTCTGTTGTGACGGGCGAGGGGGCGGGAGGTACGGGGGCCATCCCTGTTCCCTGTGGACGTGGAGCCTCTCGGGTGGCAATGATCTTAGAGAAGAGCTTAGGGCACCCCCAGGCCTGAGATCCAGGTTGTCCTAAATAATTGAGAGCGTGATTAACTTCTCCAGGCACAAGAATCTTATGAGAAGGCAATGGACAAAGCCAAGAAGGAGCATGAGAGGAGTAACGCGTCCCCTGCTATCTTCCCAGAGTACCAGCTTTGGGAGGACCACTGGATTCGGTACGCCAGCGTGCTTGATGCATTCAGGAGTCCGTGAAGAGATCCAGTAAAAAAAGTCTCTGAAATTTCCTCATGTGTGTTTTTAAAAGGGGACTTCGCTACTTTCGCTATGGCCTTATTATGAAGAAAGGAACAACTTCTTCCAGTTCTCCGAGCTCTCCACTGTGTTGTGGCGGGCAGCCCTTGGTGTTCTGGGGGAGCTGTTATTTCAGAGAGCGGGTGGCTCACTGCCATGGGCACCTTGGGGGAAAAATTTGCTCTGGGGGGAAAATTTCTGTTTTCTTCTGTGGAATGGCAACAAACGACTTAATGTCTTGTCTCCTGCCCTGTCTCAGTCTGCGAGTGTGTTGGTAACTGACCTTGTGCTCTTGAATCCCTGGTCTTCTAGGTGCTCGAAGGAGTTGAACCAATGGGAAGCCTTGACGGAGTATGGCCAGTCCAAAGGGCACATAAACCCTTACCTCGTCCTCGAGTGTGCTTGGCGGGTGTCCAACTGGACCGCCATGAAGGAGGCACTGGTGCAGGTGAGGCCACTTTCCTGCTGCCTGATAACTCACTGGGCCCAGATTATGTTCTCCACAGCCGCATGGGTCCCTTCCACAAAGCCCTAAGTCTCTAGAGTGTTCTCTTCACTTAGAACAAACTGGGCATTTTGGCAGATGAAAAATAGCACTTGGGAAGCAGGCATTATTTTTGGTCGTCTCTAACCCCTTTCCTGGATCGGTTCCATCTAGGCGTTAGATTAAGTAGTAGTCCGTCGAGGCGGACTTGGTGCAGAAGCACGGCTGGAAGTGCAGGCAGCAAGGGCACATCCCGGGCCGGGCCTGGCGGTAAGGTCTGCTGAGTGATGTGGTGTTACAAAGTGTGTTCTGTGTCGCACGAGTGAAAGCAGCGTAGTGTAACGGAACTTGAGTCATTAACTTGGTTGAGCCCCACTTCTTTTTTTAAGTTTATTTTGAGAGACAGTGGGTACACAAGTGCAGGGAAGGGGCAGAGAGAGAGGGAGAGAGAGAATCTCAAGCAGACTCCATGCTGTCAGTGCAGAGCCCGACACAGGGCTGGATCCTGGGAACTGTGAGGTCATGACCTGAGAGTCGGATGCTTAACCAGCTGAGCCACCCAGGTGCGCCCTGAGCTCCACGTTTTTTAAGGTGAAGTTCCATCCAGCAGAACTGAGTACCCAGCGGGAAGGTGGGCACAGAGGTGCAGCTCCCTCTGTCTCCACTGGGGGAGATCAGGCCCCGAAAGCTGCAGTATTGCACGGTACGACTCTGTGTCATCTGGACCCCACGTTAGGCAGTCCTCGGATGCAGCCGTTCTTTTTGCTCCTCATTTGTCATCTGGGCCCTTCCTCCTGTTCCCCTTCGGCCTCCTTCCCTGCTCCTCCTCGGCTCTCCACCTTTTCCCTGTGACGTTCATGCTTGGGGTTGAGCTGAAGGAAGTGCTACCGTCCTGTCCTCACCTGCCCTTCTTCCCAGTAGGGTTTAGTTACATCCACACCACTGATTTTCCTCTTCTCTTGTCATTTGGAGATGGCAAGAGCACGTGGGATTATGGGGCTGCTTTCTCGCAAATGAGGAGTCCAGAATTTTAACCTGTATTGTGGTTACTGTGGTTCCTGATGTTACTCTTTAACAAACATGTAGAAGGTCATGGAACTGAGATGGTCGCAGACCGTGTGAACAGGGCTTGACTTTGGGGTTGGGATCTGGAAATTGCTCATCTGATGCAGGGAGTTTGTTACTCCCAGAGATGACCAGTCTCGTGTTATGGGTAAAATACAGATTTTTTTTTTTTTTTTCTGACAAAATTTATTTACGTTCTACTGAGTAAATATTTATAGCTCGATCTGATGTTTCCTTTTTACTCCCTTCCCAGGGTTTCACTTAGCCAAATACATACAGCGTCATGCTATCCATAACCTGATCAGTGAATTTCTTCTTTCAGAAGCACTTGATAATTTTCCAAAGACTTGTAAGGCACATGCTGATTAGGAAAAAGCTCAAAGTATGTGAATAAACATTCTTAGGAATCTGCAATAAATTCAAGTAATTCAAGTAGTCTTCATAGTCCAAAATTATTTACTCGTTTACTAATACTTAAAGGAAAAAAATCAAATGACTTCTGTTTTCGTTCCTGTGCATTGTGATTCCAGGGCTGCTTGCAGAAGTACCATTATTTCTTGGTTTGGGTTAATAAACGGCATAGGAAACAGAAGAGATGCCTGTGTTCTTGGTTTACGGAGGATAGGTGTGCTGATTGACAAAAGCCCATCTTCCTGAATAGTGTTTAAGTCCAGAAAATGTGAGGTCGGTGTGATTTTAGAGGATTGTATTAGAAGCACATGTTTCGACAAGTCTGTCTTCCTGAATTTCTTCCATCATTGGGTTATTGAGATCGAGAGAGGCTGTGAATGTGAGCATGCTTGAAGAAGTGAGGTGTCAGAAAAAAGCCAGAGAGTTCTATGAATGCAGGATGGCGCTGTCTTCACCACCCTCGTCATACTTGCGTGATTTAGGTGGTATCAGGGCACTAAAATGTGTATCGGGTTTATTTGCTAACGATGCTTCAGAACGAATGTTACGTTGGTCTCACATCGAATCCTATAAAATACCTTCAGCGGAGAGATGCTTTCTTCTTAACACACAGAGATTATTTTGAAAAGACCTTAATTTTTTTATCATTTGTTTTTAAATGCTCTGTAAGAGACTGATCAAATGAGACAAGTTGTAATGCTTTCTTCAGCAGGTGGTTGGCAAATAGAGCTTTCCAGGGCAGAAAGGGGGAGCATGTGGAGCCTTTACGTGGCTCTGAGCCATGGGGGGGGAGGGGGGGCCGGGTCAGAGCCAACGAGAGGAAATGTGACCGCTCTGGGCTCAGTCTGCTTCATAATAGAACTGATAACTAAGATAGAAGAAATCTAGGGGAAATTAAGTGACACTGAAATTTATGAGTGTTTTCTCATATTCCTAACCTAAACCATCGACTTTTGCTTCCTTCTATAACATGGAACAAGTTAGATTAGTTTCTCAGGCTAACAGTTATGAACTGGAAACAATTCAAAATTATATCGATCCGAGTGGAGGTGAACGTATATTTAATACTTTGGAAATTCTCTGGCTGACTTTGTAGCCGAGCGGTGGTCGTTAATCTTTTCTATCACAACAGCGATCAGTTTCCCTCTTTTTTGGAATCACTAATGACCTTAAAGTGAGGACCCTGTAGAGACTTGGGTGCTCACTGGTTTTGGGAAAAGGAGAGTATCTAGGAAATGTAACCTACATGCCTGACTTCTGAAAAGAAAAGAAGCATCTATTCATGGCTTAATGTCTGTTTATCTCCTTGTAAAATTGGCTCCCAAACAATCGGCCTACCATGTTGACCCTTCACACTGAAAGGAAGTTTGCCCATTGCATCCACGCACTGTGTTTTCACCACCAGGTGGAAGTAAGTTGCCCCAAAGAGATGGCTTGGAAGGTCAACATGTACCGCGGGTACCTGGCTATCTGCCACCCCGAGGAGCAGCAGCTCAGCTTCATCGAGCGCCTGGTGGAGATGGCCAGCAGCTTGGCCATCCGCGAGTGGCGGCGGCTGCCGCACGTGGTGTCGCACGTGCACACGCCTCTTCTCCAGGTGGGTACGCGCGTGTCCTCGGGCAGTCTCGGGGGCCGTCACAGCAGGCCACCCCCTGGCCAGGCTTAGGTCCGTAAACTGACCTGGATGACCGAGAGGAAGATCCTCTCACCTGTCCTGTCCTCTCTCATTCAAGCTGTTCTCAGCGAAAGGAAGGCCAGAGTCTCAATCCTGAGGGATGAAATGTGGCTTCTCTTTTGGGAGCTTCTGTGGCCTATAAATGACAGATGACATCCCACGAGTGACTTTGAGGATTCTTAATTTTGCTCTAGGCATTTTCTTTCACGTCCCCTGTGCCACCATCAATGTGTGATGCCACTGCACAGCCTAAAAAGTCCTGCGTCCTCAGAGACCCTTAAGATTGCCGGTCTAGCCTGTGCCTTAGCCTCTTCCTCTGTGGGTCATCTCCCTGTTGCTGACAGTGTGTTCCAGCCACACAGGCCACCTGTTCAGCTGCTCAGCTCTGACGCAGTCTCTCCCCACAGCCCCTCACATGTGCTGCTTCTCTCCATAGACCCCCCTTCTTCCCACCCCTCTGGCTGCCCTTGAGACTCTGTATAAGCAGGAAGTGACAGCTAAGGCAGGACTGAAAATCGCCTGGTTGAGTGTCAAATGCATGCCAGGGCAGGCACACGGCCCCTCAGCAAAGGCCGAGAGACTTAACTGGTTTTGGTCTTTTGGGGAAATCTCTGGTTAGCTAGCTGACCACAGAGCTAACTGAGCAGAGACTTAAGTGGGTGCATTTTACAAATAATATAGAAATAGTGTACCAACGTACTTACCATAGTAGGGATTCCAGAAGGAATGAAGCCAGAAAAGGGGCTGATGGGGCATTTGAAGAAATAAGGGCTGAAAACTGCCCAAATTTGATAAGGAACCCAATTTCATTTACAAAGGAGATGTACAGATGATCTTACAAGCAAGGGAACAGCTGCTCAGCATCAGTCATTAGGAAAACGCAAATCAAAACCATGGCAAGATACTATTTCATACCTACTAGGATAAAAAAGGCAGTAACATGTTGGTGAGGATGTGGAGGAATTAGAACCCACATTATACTGCTGGTGGGATTATAAAATAGCCTGGAAACAGTCTGCCGGTTCTTCAGAATATGAAGTGTAGAATGACCATATGACACCTGTTTCAGTCCTAGAGAAATTAAAACACAACCACACAAATACTTGTACGCCGATGTTCCCAGCAGCATAGTGTACATTAAATAGCCAAAATGTGGAAACTAGCCACGTGACCCTCCACTGACGAGTAGATAAAAAGTGGCGTGTCTGGGCAGTATGAAGGAGTGGAGTCCTGGTACAGGTGGGTGAGCCTTAGAAATACCCTGAGTGAAGAAGCCAGGCACAGAAGGCCATATGCCGTCTAACTCCACTTACGAGAAGTGCCCAGGATAGGGCACTCCACGGAGACAGAGCAGGCCAGTGATTGTCACCTTCGTGGAGAGGAAGGATGCAGCGAGGCCGCTGAACGGGTCCAGGGCCGCTGTGGGGAGTGATGAGAATGTTCCATACTTAGGTGCTGTTGATGATTCTGCAGTGCTGAGAATATATTAAAAACTACTGAACTGAAAACTTGAGTGATTTCAGTGATATTTTAATTGTATGTCTGTAAAGCTGTTGTAAAAGAAATACCCCACTGTTGGGTTTCTGGTGAGGTTTTGGTGAGAGGGAGGTTTCAGGACACTGAAGGCAATGCCCTGAACTTGAGGTGCGGATAGAGAGCAGAGATTCATGCAGGCAGTGTCTACCACTAAGCTCAGTCAACGAGCTAGCAGGTGCCAAGCCTAGTGCCATGTTGGCGAGGATGTAACACTTTTGAAACAAAAATTCTGCCCCAGAGGAGCATCCAGCTGGAGAGAGGGCAGCCATAAGAAGCAAAACTTAAAACAGGAATTCAGTGCCGTGTGGTAGGACAGGGAGTAAACACAGGATTCAGAGAAGGGAGAAATCCCTGTGGGAGGGAGTAGAACCTTCCAGGTAGGATTTGGATAGGATCGGGATTGTGCCAGGGCATTTCCATCAGTTTGGAGCCAGCAGCTCATCAGGGTGTAAAGGGCAATGAATTGGACAGACCCACGAGAGACATGACTGAAGATGTATGTGCCAGCCCAAAGGGATCACCTGTGAATCCTGTTTTCAGATGCATGGTGTGGCTATGGGTTTAAGTTGCTGGAAGGAGGGCCTGAGGGCAGGGGGCCAGGCTGCTGTGGTCTGAGCTCGGTAGGAGAGCCACACTTCGTTGGTGGCAGAGGGAATGGGAAAGAACTAGTGTGGGGGGACTGCCGTTAGCAAGGTGTGCTGCCCACACCACTGTCGTCCCTCTCCTATCGCGGTAGCCGCAGAGCTGAGCTTTTAAAAGTCGGGGGAGCACAAGAGCACACTTTGGGGTGAAGAGTAAGTGAAGCGTGGCCTTGAGGTGTCTATACGAGCTGGAGAGCTTCCTCGGTGAGTTGTGACAGCCTGACAGTCGTTGGATTGCTGAAGGGCTCTGGTTTATGTTCCTCATGTGCCCTTCAATGCTTACCGTGGAATCCCTTCTGCCGGTCCCATTCAGGCAGCCCAGCAAATCATTGAGCTTCAGGAAGCTGCACAAATAAACGCAGGCTTGCAGCCGACCAACCTGGGCCGGAACAATAGCCTACATGACATGAAGACGGTGGTGAAGACTTGGAGGAACCGGCTGCCCATCGTGTCTGATGACTTGTCCCACTGGAGCAGCGTGTTCATGTGGAGGCAGCATCATTACCAGGGTAAACCTACCTGGTCCGGCATGCATTCATCATGTAATTTTCCAGACACCCCACTGTTCTGGTTTCATGTCTTGGTTTTGTCGTGTTTTTTTTTCTTTTACCAGATTTTCTATTTTCTGGCAGGTTGGGTAGGTGGTGGTTGGTATGGCAAGGGTAGAAGTGAAGGCAGTGAAAGGTGGGGAGATTTCCCCACCCTGTTAACACTTTGCTGGCACAGGAGCTGCTGGGGTGCAGGCCGGGGGATCGGAGCTCCGGGGTGTGGCGCTCGTTGTGAAGGTCCCCGAGGAAGAGCCACTTGAAGGTGGCCGTGTGGAGGCTTCTCCAGTTTTCCTGGGCCTTTTGGCTCATCCCCTCACCCCGCCAGACTTCTGTTTAGAGCCACCTTTGCCATTTAGTTAGCCACAATGGTAAATGCTCAGCTCACTAGTCAGCGCTTTTTACACCTTACTCTTGCGTAAAATACTTTCTTTGTGTAAAATGCAAGGAAAGGTAACGGGTTTATCACAGAGCTTCCCGTTTTCATAAGCCATGTGTGTGTGTTTTTCATTTTTTATTTAAGCCTTATCGTGGAACACTTTGAGAAATGTTTCGCGGAGACTGATAGCTCTTTTCTTTGCTCTCTAGCGATTGTAACTGCATATGAAAACAGTTCTCAGCACGATCCAAGTTCAAACAATGCCATGCTCGGGGTGCATGCGTCTGCTTCTGCGATCATCCAGTATGGGAAAATTGCCCGAAAACAAGGACTGGTCAATGTAGCTCTGGACATACTAAGTCGTATTCACACTATTCCAACTGTGCCTATTGTGGATTGCTTCCAGAAGATTCGACAGCAAGTCAAATGCTACCTCCAGCTGGCAGGAGTCATGGGGAAGAACGAGTGTATGCAGGTACAGTGACAGCGGAAGCCCCTTTGCTGAGGCGGTCTGGCGAAGAGCGAGTGCCCACGTGCGAACTCCTGGTGCAAATTGTAGGGAAAGCGAGCCAGAACTTTCTGAAAGCACAGCGTCGCGAGTGGGAGACTGTCCTTTCAAAAACCGAAAGGGAAAGGAAAGCACTGGAGCGTTTGAAGTACATTTTATGGTCTCAGCTCTATACTACGCTTGGTTAAGGTTATGTAAGGAAAGAAAATGAAAAACTGATTATGAGGGTATAAGGGAGATTTTGACGACGATCAGAGGAACGTTAATAAAAACGAAGAGACGAACTAGACGCATAAAGTTATAGAAAAAAACAGTATCCTTTAAGGTGTCCAGCGCTGAATCTGGCATTTAGCAATTCACTTAGGAGCTGTCTGTCTGTCCATCTAGAGCTGTTTGTGGTGGGCGAGGTCTGCTGTCAACTTCACGTACACTTGTTGATGACCTTTAGGGCTTACCGCCTAGCTAAATATTTTGATGAAATTTCAGTAACTCTTTTCCTACTTTTTTTGTTTGTTTGTTTTTAAACAGGGCCTTGAAGTTATTGAATCTACAAACCTAAAATACTTCACAAAAGAGATGACTGCTGAGTTTTACGCCCTGAAGGGAATGTTCTTGGCTCAGATCAACAAGTATGTATGTTACGTAGAAGGAGAGTAAGAGGAAAATTCGTCAGATTATGTAAATAGTTTTTTATAACTTGAAGTGCCTGTGAAGCTCAAAGTCTGTATGGTTCGGTGACAGTTGTCAGGTGTGATGTTTCAGGTGTCCTATCTCTGTGAAGATCGTAAGTTGCGGCAGATTGGTAAGCCAGTTTGATGTATAGAACTTAGAGGCGTTTTTTTTTTTTAAAAATGAGTTGCTTGAACACAAAAATGCTGATGGCATGGATTCATTTCCCCATTTTCGCAGCATGACATTTTGGACCAGAGGTGATTTCTTTCATTCCTTTTATGGAGACATTTCCTGTTTTAGAGCAGGGGACCAGTCGGTAGTAACATGCAGGCCAAACCCAGCCAGGATCTGGTTTTTATAAGTGATGTGCTGGGACACACCGATCCCCACTGACACTGCCTGTGTGGCCACTTTCACACTACAGCCACAGTTGTGACAAATTGTTGGGCCCACGAAGCCTAAACCTGCTTGTCATCTGGTGCATTACAGAAAAAGGTCACAGAATCCTGTTTTGCAGAAATGCACATCAGATGAAGTTTTATAAGAAGTGTACAAATGAGATATACTGACAAGATGCTGCTCGATGCCGTATGTAGAGTTTGAAGCGCTCTCAGACTCTCACGTTTTCAACAATAGGGGTTACTTCTTTAGCTTATTTTAAATAAGGAAGTGATTTTGTCAAAGTAAAAGGTTTTTTTTTGGTTTTTTTTTTTGTTGTTTTTAGTGTTTTAAATTCATATGACATAAAATAACCCATTTGAAAGCATACGGTTCAGTGGGTTTTAGTACATTCACAGAGTTGTACACATCACCACCTGCTATTTCTAAAACCTTTCCATCATCCCCAAAAGAAACCACATACCTGTTAGCAGTCACTCCCTATTTTCTCCTTCCTTTGTCCCCTGACAGCTGCTAATCTTTTCCTATCTCTATGACGTGCCCATTCTCAACATTTCGTATAAACGGAACCATACAGTCTGTGGCCTTTTGTGCCCAGCTTCTCACACAGCATCATGGTTTTAAGGGTTGTCTGTGCTGCAGCCGATGCAAGTGCTTTGCTCCACTTTGTGGGTAAAGAACGCTCCACTGTGTGTCTATACGTTTTATTTATCTGCTCAACAGTTAATGGGCATTTGGATGGTTTCTGCTCGTGGCTGCTGTGAGTCATGTTGCTGTGAACATTCACGTACAAGGTTTTGTGTGAGCATGTGCTTTCACTGGTCTTGGGGACACATACTTCAGAGTGAAATCACTGGGTCACGTGGCACTTACCTTTTTGAGAATCTGCCAAACGGTTTTACACAGTGGCTGCTCCATTTTACATTCCCACCAGCAGTCTCTATGCTTTCCAGTTTCTCCGCATCTTTGCCAACACTCATTATTTCCCACTTTGCTGATCACGGCCATGCTGGTGCCTCGCTGCAGTGTTGACCGTCCTTTTCCTGGTGGTGGGTGGTGTTGAGCATCTATCCTTCTCCCCGGAGACGTGTGTTCGGTTATTTTGCCCATTTCTTAGTTGGATTATCTGACTTTTTACCTTCGAGCTCCAGTTCTTACACGTGTGGACGAAGGTCTCTCTGTCGGGTGTGTCACTGCAACGCCTCATGTTCTTGCCGGTGCCCACAACGCACACAGCCTCTCGTTTCGAAGTCCAGTGCATCCGTTTTCTTAGGCTGCTCGTACTTCTGATGCCATAGCTAAGACCCCACCACCGAACCCACGGTCACAAGATTTACTTCTGTGATTTCTTGAAAGAGTCTTACGGGTTTAGCTCTCGCATTTAGGTCTGTAACCATTTTGAGTTAATTTTTATACGTGGCATGAGGTAGTGGTCCAGATACGTTCTTTGGCACTTGTACGTACTGTGTCCCAGCACCATTCCTTGAAAAGACTTACTTCCCCGTAGAATGACCTTGGCACCCTTTTTGAAAGTTAGTCGACCAGAGGAATCCAGGTTTGCTTCTGGACACTCGGTTCCATCCCCTGATGTACGTCTGTCCTTACACGGCTGCCACACCGTGTTGCTCACTGTTGCTTTGCAGTAAAGTTTGAAACAGGGAAGTGTTCTTCAGCTTGATTCTTGTTCGATATTGTTGGCTGTTTGGAGTTGCTAACGTTTTTCCACGTGAACGTTAGGTTATCCATTTCTGTAAAAGAGGCAGCCAGGATTGTAGAGCTTGAATCCGTAGGTTAACTTGGGGAATATTGTCATCATAATGATATTAAATCTTCCCATTCACGAACACAAGAGGTGTTTATCTTTGTTTCATTTAACAGTGTTTTATAGCTCTTAACGTCCAAGTCTTGCATTTTTTGGTGTTAAATGATTCCTAAAAGATCTTAATGTTACTGTAAATCATTTTCTTAACTTTATTTCTAGATTCTCCATTGCTAAAGTATAGAGATACAACTGAATTTTGTATACTTCTCTTACATTTTCAACTTTGTGAAGTGTTTATTTACTCTGATCGTTTTGTGTGTGTGTGTGTGTGTGTGTGTGTGTGTGTGTGTGTGTGTGTGTATTCTTGGGGGTGTTCTTTACATAAGATCGCGTCATCTGCAAATGGAGATAATTGTACATCTTCGTCTCCAATCTGGATGCCTTTGCTTTTTTCTTGCCTAATTGCTCTACCTGGGACTTTGAATACTGAGTTCAGGAGAAGTGGTGAAAGTTCTTGCCTTGTTCCTAATCATAGAGGAAGACCTTTCAGCCTTTCCGCACTGACTGTGATGTTACCGAGGGGCTTTTTGTGTGTGGCCTTTATTCTGTTAGGGTAGTTTCCTTCCATACCTAGTTCGTGGGCCGTGTTTATCATGAAAGGGTGTTGGATTTCATCAAATGCTTTTCCTGCACCAACTGATGGGCTCCATGTTTTTCCTCTTCATTCTGTTCATGTGATGCGTCACATGGGCTGACTTTTTGTTTGTTGATCACCACCTTGTGTTGCAATAAATCTCATTTGACCTTGATCATGGTGTATGATCCTTTTCATGCGGTTGGATTCGATCTGCATTTAGATTCACAAGGGCCAGGAATATCTAGTTCTTTCGTGTCTTGTACGTTGTTGGAAGATGCAAAACCGTCTCTTATTTGCAGCTAGTGACATGGTGCAATCACTGTGGAAAATGGTTTGTCAGCTCCTCAAAAAATTAAATGCAGAATTATCCTATGACCTGGGAATTCCAGTCTTAGATGCATAGGCAAGAGAATAAGGAATGGTGCTCAAGCAGGCACTTGCTCACGAGTGTTCATAGCAGCTCTATGCACAGTACCGGCACAGACAAAACTTGGCAAAACAGCTCAAGTGAATGGGTAAGCAGTGCAACGGACAGAAGTGAGACGTAAAAAGGAACAAGAGGCTGACGCTGCCTACAACATAGGTGAACCTCAGGCGCTGTGCTGAGAGAAGCCAGACGCAAAATCACGTGATACATAATCCCGTTTATACGAACCATGCAGATAAGGTCAAGGCACAGAGCCAGAAAGCTGGCTGGCAGTCACCAGGGGCTGAAGGTTGGGGGAAACAGAGACCGACTGCTCCGTGGTGTGGGTTTCGTTTTGGGATGATGACAGTGTTTTGGAACCCAATTGAGTAGCAGTTGTATGACATTTTGAGTGTACTAAACACCATTGAATTATCCATCTTAAAATGCTTGGTTTTATGTTACACAAAGCTCACCTAAAAATAATTATGCTCTGATTTGTGTCCTCTCAGATCTGAGGAAGCAAACAAAGCCTTTTCTGCAGCTGTACAAATGCACGACGTGCTGGTGAAAGCTTGGGCCATGTGGGGCGACTACCTGGAGAACATCTTCGTGAAGGAGCGGCAGCTGCACCTCGGGGTGTCCGCCATCACCTGTTACCTGCATGCCTGCCGGCATCAGAATGAGAGCAAATCGAGGAAATACTTAGCCAAGGTGAGAACGAAAGAACCGGTTTTCCCCGAAGGCCTCCAGTAGCCTTAAGGCTTCCACGAGGAATCGGCTGTTTCCTAATCCGTGCTGGGGTGGGGGGGGGACTGTCTCACGCCTGCACCATCGGTCCCCATCACTCTTGACAGCATCTGTCATGGTTCCATTTGCGAACTAAGAAAACTTGAGTCCAGTGTTCTCTGTGGGGTCTCCCTCTGGAGACTGCCGGGGAGGCTGTCGGCGGGCGGGGTGGGGGGAGCGGTGCTTACCTGCCGGACACCCCATAGATGCTCACATCTCACCTGCAGGGAAGGTGCGCATGGTCACAGAGCTGCCCAGCTCTAGTCGCAGGGGGCGTGAGATCCTCTGACTTCCACAGACACTGCAGGGTGAGGTCACAGCTGCTAGAGTTCTTGTCCCATATCCCCAGCACCGTGCCATGGACCATGCCGAGGGTGACTGCTTGACCCTGAGGCTGCTTCCTCAGCGTGGCTTCTCGTCTTTTTACTTACGTAATTCTTATCAATTTATTCAAGAAACAGAAACAAAACCCAGAATTAGTCCTTGTAGAAAACGTAGGAGTAAGTTCTGCTTTTCTGTTTTGTCCGTTAAGGGTTTGGGTTTCTTAGGATTCCTTGATTTGACGTCAACATCTGGAATGAATGTCAGCACCTGGTATTTAAAAGTGACCCTAGAAACACAGACTAGCTATAGTGATGCAGAGAAGCTGCCTAAGTATCTGACTTCGGATTTGCCTACTTCTCAATATAATTGTTGCAGACAGTGGACACCAGGCTGCCGCGTGTGGCCCACCTGACGCCGGGGTGCTGTTCATCAGAGATTTTTGGCAAAAGGCCCTTTTGTTTTGGTGAGGTCATGAGTGTGAATTCGGAGGTCACTGGCCACTGGTCGCCGGCAGGTTGGGGCAGTTAATGATTGGCAGTAATGCTGAGTCTACATAAGGACCGTGTGCACACTTGGGGTTTTATCCGTCTGTGATTTATACGTGAAGTTTAGCAGCATTGGCCATTTCGTACGTACTTTTCACACATTGCCCATAAGGCTATTCTATGTGCTATGTTGGGGAAAAGGCACCGGATTAAGGGCCTCAGAATCTTTATTCACCTCTAGGATTTTTCCTCCTGTCTTAGGTGCTGTGGCTTCTGAGTTTTGATGACGACAAAAATACTTTGGCAGATGCTGTCGACAAATACTGCATCGGCGTGCCGCCCATCCAGTGGCTGGCCTGGATCCCCCAGCTGCTCACCTGCCTGGTTGGCTCCGAGGGGAAGCTGCTTTTGAACCTTATTAGCCAGGTGCGAATAACAAGGTCTCTTTGTTCACAAGAAAATTATGTCTTCATTTCACATTGTTTTTTCTGGAAAGAAGGTGCATGCTCAAAACACTGAAAATAAGTGAAAGATAGGAAGATGTACACATTTAGACATCACTTGATCTGAAGCACAGTTAGATGTGATCGAAGAATTAGGGGCACCTGGGTGGCCCAGTGTGTTAAGCATCCAACTTCACTTCAGGTCATGATCTCGCAGTTTGTGAGTTCGAGCCCCGTGTCGGGCTCTGAGCTCCGTGCTGACAGCTCAGGGCCTGGGGCCTTCTTTAGATTCTGTGTCTCCCTCTCTCTCTGTCCCTCCCCTGCTCACTCGCTCACTCTCTCTCTCTCAAAAAATAAAAGCCTTAAGGAAAAAAAAAAGCAGCGATTGAAGAATAGGTCAAGGTCGCAGTGAAATAAGCCACTCGGTTGTTACGTGTTAAAATGCCAATTTTTTTGCTTGCGTATGATGCCACATAAAGATGCAAATGAAACAAGCGTTCTCTTAAAATGAACAGTTACTAGTGGTTACTCTGAGATACAGTGAGATGCGTATCTGATCGTAGCTGGTTTCCCATCATCGTGCCGGAACCCTTTGGAGCCTCCCTCCAAACTGAAGTCAGCATAATGGTAGCCTTGTCCCACCTTGTGCAGTTGTGCAGGGTGAAAGCTGTGTGCACTGGGGACGGGCTTTGGAGATGGGACACACTGGGGTCCTGTGGGCTCTCATGACCATTAGTTGAGATGATTTCAGATTGTCCCTCTTCTGTGAGAAGCCTGCTGGGTAGAGGAAGGACCCAGACAGTAGACGTTTGGAGACTGTTCTGTCTCATGTACAGTCCCCTTGACTGTGTTTCTTTCTGTCAAGTTAGCCCCGCGACTGACTTCATGAATGAAGTGGCTCCCAACTGAGCGTTTAGGAATATGACACTCCTCTGTCTTTACATGAGATGCATCATCCACGTTGTACCCAGAAATGGTTTTACTTTTTCCCTCGGGAGACTGCAGCTATGTTCCTGGATGCTGGCATTTTGCTTGACGTTTATCTGCTCGATTCAGTCCATTTGGTATTGTCCTGATTGAACGTCTAGAGCTAGATGTCATTGGTGTCTTCTGGGCACATTTTGAAGAGTGTGAGTAACATCATAGTAGCTATTCAGACCTTTTGAGGAAGCCATAAAGCCCCAGTTTGGTAAGACTGGTGTTTCTTATCTTAAATAGAAAATTTTCAGCATCCTCCTTGCTGACGTCACGTACAGTAAAGTTCTTCACTAATGAACCTAATAGAATCGGTTCCCAGTGAATTGCCTAACAGAAAGACTGACTGGTGTCATTTTGTGTTTCCCTGTTACTTACCCAAGTAGGATCCAGGGACCAGTGTGTTTTGCCCTCCTCAGATTTACCAAATCAAACGAAAGTGGTTTCTCTGTCATTAACCGTCCGTCCCTAGGCAGAACCAGTTGGGCACCACGTTGATCTCTCTCAGACCTTTCGAGGGAAACTAGGTATTTTACCTGCTGTTTAATCCAAACTCATGTCTTAGCTCAGTGGTATAGTATTTTGCCTCCTTGGTCCAGATGCAGACCCCCGCCCATTTATGAACGACAAGTTATTTTCCATACAGATTGTCCTCATCTAGAAGCACAGTGGTGAGCAGTGCTCTTTATGCTCCGTGTCTCTGAGCAGGTTGGACGCGTGTATCCCCAGGCGGTCTACTTTCCCATCCGGACCCTGTACCTGACCCTGAAAATAGAGCAGCGGGAACGCTACAAGAGCGGTATGTCTCGGGCGGGGCCAGCTGGCCAGACCGCGGAGGGCTCATTGCGTGGGGGCATTCCATGTGCCGACGGCTGTGGACACGCTCCCGCCCTCAGCCTGTCTGTCTCTAGCCAGTGAGAGGACACTTCGGGGCTGGGAGGCAAAACCTGATCACTGAGGGAAGTCGATGGTTTGCCGTTGCTGTGGTTTAATAGGGTTTGTTTACCTGAGTGATTTGGGCCATAAGTAGAAAAAAATATATGAAATTTTTACCTCAAATTGTAAAGTTCAGTAACGCGTCCTGGTAAGCAATGTAAGTGTCACCTACTGTACGTGTCCTTTGTAAGAAATATCTTCTGCTGCCAGAAGAATCCGCATAGAAAGCAGTCTTGCCAGTTGTGAAAATTTACTCAAACCAGAAGGGTTTTAATCCATATTGAACAGTACTCGTATGTGAATAACTCACTAATGGCTTCAGTTGCCCACTGCACATGGTACCGTGTGAGCAGTTGAAGCCCCTTCGCTTCAGGACGGTTTTAACAGCCGGTCGTTTATGCTGCAAGGGCAGAGACTATTTAAAAAGGTGACCTGACCCACTGGGCACGTTTGCATCCCCGGCTGATGGGCTGGGTGAGCCAGGGACTGCACGCACGTCTCTGTGCTGGCCTCGCGGCCACCACACCCAGGTGGATGTGTGGTGTGGTCGTTTGAAAATTAAGGTTTTTTTCTTCTGACTGAGCCGAAGCTAGAAAAACGGCCCTTGGGTTCTACGACGTATTTCTCACGTGGCAGATGACTGTATTTTTTAAAAATACCTTTTTAACGTACATGGTCTGGCTTTCCTCAATGAGAACATGGAGACTTGCCCATTAAGTACGTTCAGATTCCCTGACCTGTCTGCAAGGAATGTGAAGAATTTTTTTCCAAACGTTTAAAAAATGCTCAAGCTTTGAGCCAAGTTAAAAAGGAGAGGACCACGAACACTCATGCACCCTCACCTCACTTCACCGCTCAGCACACGGGCCCGTTCGCTTTCCGCCGACACATTGGAGGCCAGGCTGTAGGCAGTGGCGTTCTGCGGGCCTGAGTCCCTCGGTGCACCTCTCCGCGGAGCCGGGGCGGCTCCCACCCAGCCCCCGGGGAGCCGGCTGTCGTGATGCGCTAACGCGCCGGCAGGAACAGCGTTGCTTTGGCCGATGGGTCCTCTAGAGCACCGAGCTCTCGCATCGGGCCAGTTTTGCGCTGACATTGGCGTTGTGTGTGTTGCTCTCAGATTCTGGACAGCAGCAGCCAAGTTCAGTGGGTAACCAGTCCCATTCTGCATCAGATCCAGGGCCCATAAGAGCAACAGCACCAATGTGGCGCTGCAGCCGAATCATGCACATGCAGCGAGAACTGCACCCAACACTTCTGTCTTCCCTGGAAGGCATCGTCGATCAGATGGTCTGGTTCAGAGAAAACTGGCACGAAGAGGTACGTGCAGAGGACCCGTCGTCCCGTGTGCTTTGGGCCGTGTTGCCTTCAGATTGGGTGCCTGCTCATTTATGTCTGTGTTGTCGAATCGAGCCGTAGAGTAAGCAGATAGTTAACGTTTGCGCACTAATGCAGCCCCAAATATTTGAAACAGGAAACTTGAGAAGGAGGTGAAGTTGAGAAAGTTCTGCTGGCCTTGACGTGCTTATTACTGTGCTCAATTAAGTATCGCTTAGCAGCAGTTCCCCGGGCCGCGGTGGTGGTGGGTGTGCGCTGGGTGCAGGTATAGGTAGCAGAGGCGGAGTTGGTCCTCCAGTGAGCTTTTCCACAGCCAGGCCCTCTCCTTAGTGGTGTTAGCAGTGCAAGCTGATGACAGAGTGATGAGCCCTGTTCTCTAGATGTTCATCTTGTTGGCCCAGAGGCCCCCTTGTTACTGTTACCTGTGTGTGTGTCAGACATGCAGCAGTAACTTCAGAACTAGCTGCATAGAAAGGGTTTTCCGACAACAGAAGGGTATGTGTGTGACCCAAAAAGTGGAGTTTTGGCTTGGGTTTTTTTCTTTCTCTCTCTCTTTTTTTTTAATGTTCAAGACACTTAGTCCCCATCATTAAAAACTCAGCTGACACCGTGGAGTGCACAGGCGTTCTGTCCCTTCTGTGCTGTCTGATTTTACACGGGCTGTGTGCCGGGAGGCGGTGGTGGGACCTGCCAAGCAGGTGCCGTGTGGTTGGTTAGCCGCTTGACTTGGGAGCTCTGTTTTGCGCATTGTCTTGGGTCTCTTTCCACTAGGTTCTCAGGCAGCTCCAGCAGGGCCTGGCGAAATGTTACTCTGTTGCATTTGAGAAAAGCGGAGCGGTGTCGGATGCCAAAATTACCCCCCACACTCTAAATTTTGTCAAGAAGTTGGTGAGCACGTTCGGAGTGGGCCTAGAGAACGTGTCCAACGTCTCGACCATGTTCTCCAGCGCGGCCTCTGAGTCCCTGGCCAGGCGGGCACAGGCCACCGCCCAGGACCCTGTCTTCCAGAAGCTAAAGGGCCAGTTCACAACCGGTGAGTCCCTTCCCTATACCTACAGAGTTCCACTTGGCTGTTCTTGGTCTGTCTTTAACATCTCAGCCAGCTAGTTCTTTGTTTTCGTGAGCACTCTACTGGGTGAGCTGGTTGCACCCTGTTTAGAATGTAGCCTCAGGTCACAAGGTCACGGTGACTCTCGCCAGCCTGTGGTTGCCCGTCCTTCTCTGAAGTGAAGGGTTAAGGTTTGGAACCAGGCTCCGCCTGAGGGATGGAGGGTGTGGGGAAGAGGAGGGTTTCAGGCTAAACCTGCCCTTCCCTCCCCTCCCCCCCTCCACACTTGGTTTTTGTAGGAAAATTGAACAGTGTGAGGTGAGGCAGTGGGCTCAAGGTGACAAGTAGGGCTCAGACTCATAGTGGATTCAGGTGGCACAATGACCAGGAGGTCGTATCGTCATCACTTGTCCCTGGTTTGGATCCAGGCCTTTTCCGAGAGCCCCAGGAGTATGAACCTTGGCTCCAGCCTGGTGTGATTGAAGGCGAGGTGGTCCGATCTCCCGTGGCCTCAGTCTTCATCTGCCAGACGGGGGCCCTGGTTCCCACAGCGTGTGTGCACAGGGGCTGACCGTGTCCCCCACGCAGGCTGTCTTTGCCACCTGTGTCCTGCCACCACCCTGCCAACCTGCCCGCCCTCTGGCGGAGGAGCCCAGGCGAGCACCGGGGCTCAGTGCGTCTAAAGTATCTTTTAACAACTTGCGTCACAGAGAACACGGCTAGAAACCTGTGCTGTGTAGACTCTGTTGAAATCACATAAAAGAAAATATGTCCCACTAATTACACAGGGTGCTTTGCAGCTACAGCCATGACTTACTTTTGATCCATCCAGGATAGGGTGCGTCCTGCCATCATTCCAGGCAGCCCGGGGCCCCTGGGTGTCTTCCCCTGCTGTGTGAGCTGGGCATTAAAGGTAACACTGGACTCGCCTTAAGGTCGAGGGGCTTCCCCTGCTGATCCCACACCCTGAAGAAGATGCTCTTTGAGCGATAAAATACGAGCTTTTCCTATCTTTTACCCTGAAGCACTTTGGTCACCTTAGATTATTTTCCTTGTGATGTTCACGTGACATGCTGTCAGTCTTTCCTGAAAAAGGAAAAGTCTGAGGTGAATTTTGTGGAGACTGTTGTATTTTACTTAAAAAATAGGACATTGTCTTTTTTTTTTTTTTTTTTTTTTTTTTAAGTTTATTTTTGAGAGAGAGAACACAAGTGAGGGAGGGGCAAAAAGAGAGAGGGAGAGAGAATCCCAAGCAGGCTCCACACTCGGCGCAGACAGAGCCCAATGTGGGGCTCGAACTCACAAACTGTGAGATCATGACCTGAGCCCCAATCAGGAATTGGATGCTTAACCAACTGAGACACCCAGGTGCCCCTGTTTAGTATGTCTTTACCTTAAAATGTCTGCTGGTTAAATCAAATGTCATCTGAAACAGAACACTCAGAGGGAGACAAGTCATTTGGGTGTCGATGCAAAAAAAATTTGAAAAACTGAACTGTGAGAGACGACCGCCGTGAGGCTCTGACCCTCTTCCAAGTGTGGGCGTTTCAGATACTTCACTCCGAGCTCTGCATCCCCTCTGGTCACCCGTTCCCAGGAAGGGCCATCTCTGGGTCCAAGCACCATGTTCTAGTTCCCACAAGGGAGCAAGAGTTGCCCAATCCCATCCTCGGCCAGTATCGCACGTGCTGGCTGCTACCTAACCCAGTGAGGAGGTGGGAGAAAGCTCAAAAACAGGTCAGATTTATCCCAGAGAATGAAGACTTCTTTCCCTGCACGAACTCGTCCATGAATGTCACAGCCATTTTGTTTGCAGTGGCACCAAACTGAGAATAAGAATGGAGAGTGTGTGCTTTTTCACAATGGGTTTGCCGCCAGAACACAGGTGTCGTGAAAACCACCACTAAACCTAAACCAAAATGGGAAAGGAAAAGACTCCTATCAACATCGTCGTCATTGGACACGTAGATTCGGGCAAGTCCACCACTACTGGGCATCTGATCTACAAATGTGGTGGGATCGACAAAAGAACTATCGAAAAATTTGAGAAGGAGGCTGCTGAGATGGGAAAGGGCTCCTTCAAGTATGCCTGGGTCTTGGATAAACTGAAAGTCGAACGTGGTATCACCACTGATATCTCCCTGTGGAAATTCGAGACCAGCGAGTGCTATGTGACACATCAGTCCATGTGACTGATGCCCCAGGACACAGAGACTTTATCAAAAATATGATTACTGGCACATCTCAGGCTGACCGTGCTGTCCTGATCGTTGCTGCTGGTGTTGGCGAATTTGAAGCAGGTATCTCTAAGAATGGGCAGACCCGTGAGCATGCCCTTCTGGCTTACACACTGGGTGTAAAACAACTTATTGTCGGTGTTAACAAAATGGATTCCACTGAGCCACCCTACAGCCAGAAGAGATACGAGGAAATCGTTAAGGAAGTCAGCACCTACATTAAGAAAATTGGCTACAACCCCGACACCGTAGCATTTGTGCCAATTTCTGGTTGGAATGGTGACAACATGCCGGAGCCAAGTGCTACTATGCCTTGGTTCAGGGGATGGAAAGTCACCCGTAAAGATGGCAATGCCAGTGGAACCGCACTGCCTGAAGCTCTGGATTGCATTCTGCCACCTACTCGTCCAACTGACAAGCCCTTGCGTCTGCCCCTCCAGGATGTCTACAAAACTGGTGGTATTGGTACTGTCCCTGTGGGTCGAGTGGAGACCGGTGTTCTTAAGCCAGGCATGGTGGTCACTTTTGCTCCAGTCAGTGTTACAACTGAAGTAAAGTCTGTTGAAATGCACCATGAAGCTTTGAGTGAGACTCTACCTGGGGACAACGTGGGCTTCGATGTCAAGAACGTATCTGTCAAAGATGTTCGTCGTGGCAGTGTGGCTGGTGATAGCAAAAATGACCCACCAATGGAAGCAGCTGGCTTCACAGCTCAGGTGATTATCCTGAACCATCCAGGCCAAATCAGTGCCGGATATGCACCTGTGCTGGACTGTCACACAGCTCACATCGCCTGCAAGTTTGCTGAGCTGAAGGAGAAGATTGACCGTCGTTCTGGAAAAAAGCTGGAAGATGGTCCCAAGTTCTTAAAATCTGGTGATGCTGCCATCGTTGATATGGTTCCTGGCAAGCCCATGTGTGTTGAGAGCTTCTCTGACTATCCTCCTCTGGGCCGTTTTGCTGTTCGTGACATGAGACAGACGGTTGCTGTGGGTGTCATCAAAGCAGTGGACAAGAAGGCAGCTGGAGCTGGCAAGGTCACCAAGTCTGCCCAGAAAGCTCAGAAGGCTAAATGAATGTTATCCCCAATACCTGCCACCCCAGTCTTAATCAGTGGTGGAAGAACGGTCTCAGAACTGTTTGTGTCAATTGGCCATTTAAGTTTAATGGTAAAAGACTGGTTAATGATAACAATGCATCGTAAAACCTTCAGAAGGAAAGGAGAATGTTTTGTGGACCGTTTGTTTTTTGTGTGTGTGGCAGTTTTAAGTTATTAGTTTTTAAAATCAGTACTTTTTAATGGAAACAACTTTGACCAAAAATCTGTCACAGAATTTTGAGACCCATTAAAACAAAAGTTTAATGAGGAAAAAAAAAAAAAGAATGGGGAGTGTGTGATGCATCGTGCTCGCTTAAGATTGACAGAATGGAGTTAGCCATTGATTGAGTGACTTGGACGAGCCTTGGGTTATGCCGAGTGTGAAAAGCCAATTCAAAGGGATGCCTGCCGAGAGATTGTTACTAAGCGTTTGTGAAATCACGTAATAACGGGGGTGGAGATCGAGATCGGGTCGGTGGCCAGGTGTTCGGATTCAGGGTGGAGGTGGGCGTGGCCACAGGGCTGACCCGGGGGTCTGTGGATTTCGGTGCTTCTGGGTGTGCGGAGGCTGGGTTTGCATTTGGACGGCCGCAGCCCCTCTGATGCCTTTGGGCCGCCCGTGTAGGTGTCGATGGGGCCCTCACCGGGCACATCGGTTACCCCCGATCGCCTTCCTGCATCGGTCCAGCCTGCAGCACCCTGGTAGGGGAGGCAGGTTGGATAGGGGACCGGGGTCTGGGCTGGGCGTGCCTCTCAGGACTGCACCAGGCTCACCCACACGACCTAACTCTGCAGAAGAGCGTTTGCAAGAGGCTCCGGAGAGCCCTTCGGCTTGAGTGCAGAGGTCACCCTGCCATATCACAGATCCCGGTCCTGTCGGCGCGAGGATGGTGGCTCCCTCGGGGTCCGTTTCCCACAGAAACGGTGCGGCTTATCCTGATGTTCGGGCTCCTGCGAGCGAGAGTCACGTGGAGCCCCTCCCACCAGTGGCGCTCATCAGTGTGGGGTCGAGGTCTTTTTTGAAGACGGACTTTTCAGTTTAATTGCCTTTTCAATACTGAGTCTCAGTAAAATCTGAGGAACACAGTCATCTGGGATTTTTATTTGTTTAAATATAAAATGCATGCTTTCCATGTTTGGCACTTTAGTTTCTTGTCTAAATGTCTTCTGATGAACCGGTTTATAACCTAGCATTTGCCTGGATTGGATTACTGCCTTGGCCCCTCACTGTGGTGGTTGCTCTCAGGTAGGGCTGCCGGCCCCTTGGGTTCCCGTGCCCCTCAGGGTGCTCCCCGCATCCTTTCCTGAAAGGAACCTGTGACAGTTGGGGGTGAGACTTCCTGTCGGCGCTCCATGTGTTCCCTCCTCCAGCCTTGGGGGGAGACCGGTCCCACCTGAGGGTCCCCATCACTCAGTCAGTCTTCAGCTTACACTTTAAAGAGTGGGAGAGGCAAAAATGCTTTGCTCCAGGTTAGGTATAGAGTAAAACATTCCTGCTTCCTCTCTGGGACGCTCTTGAGCGTGATTTTGTAGTGAATTCCGGGTCACCCCAGATGACTAAAAATGTTTTTAATTGCGTTTTATTTTGAAGATTTTGACTTCAGCGTTCCGGGATCCATGAAGCTACATAATCTTATCTCTAAGTTGAAAAAGTGGATCAAAATCCTGGAGGCTAAAACCAAGCAGCTTCCAAAGTTCTTCCTCATAGAAGAAAAGTGCCGGTTTTTGAGCAATTTCTCAGCACAGACCGCTGAAGTAGAAATTCCAGGGGAATTTCTGATGCCAAAGCCGACACATTATTACATCAAGATTGCTAGGTAAGTGAGCTGCTCGACTGGCCTCAGGGCAGACCTGGGGCTGCCGTTCTGGTTACTTCTGGCCCCTGAAGTGGGAGAACGAGAGATTGTTCTCGGATCTGAGCCATCAAGCACGGTAGAGGGTTCTGGTCAAACTGATTGGGGTAAATGTCTTGCTTGTGTCCCCTTTGTGTTTCTTTTGTTTCTAAAAGGCTCTTTTCTAATTTCCACAGAACTGGACATGATAGGTTATCGGTCTGTAAAACTTTTAAAGCTTAGCAGTCAAAGCAGAATTGGGCAATTATAAAATTTATTAGTGTGTATACTGTATCTTATTTTAAACGTAGAAGGTGTGGTAACAAATGGTCGTAATCAGACCCGGAGCTCTGCTCTCTCGTGCATCTGGACTTGGATTTCCCAGTCCTCCAAATCTGACTCCCTCTTCCGGCCGCCCACCATGCTCCTCCTCTTCCGTCCGTAGCCAGGGCGCACGGGAGGGAGGTGAGGGCGAGGGTGTGTCCATCCTCACGCCTGCTCCTGGGGCAGCTGCTCCCCAATGGCCCCTGTGCCAGACCGTCCTGTCCCCCGGCTCTGTGGCTGGGTGCTCAGAGCCCAGTCAGCTGCCCATCTGGAGCTCCTGAAGTCGGAGCCTGGGGCCCGATTGTTTTACGACGACAGCGTCCTCTGCTCTTCCGCCTTTGATTTTCCCTGTGTCACGATGTCTTCCCCCATGTCATAAAATCCCGTCGTACCATTTAAACCTGGTCAGAGTGACCTCTGTAGCTGCGCGTTCTGTCTTTTTGTGACGATTCCGAGTGCTGTCTTGGTAAAGTTCCCTTTTCTTCTCAAAGAGGATTGGAAGTCGAGCCTCAGGAAGGGGAGTTGGTGTTTCATCGTGTGCTTGTTTGGGCAGGTTTATGCCCAGGGTGGAAATTGTGCAGAAGCACAACACGGCGGCCAGGAGACTGTACATCCGCGGGCACAACGGCAAGATCTACCCGTACCTCGTCATGAACGACGCCTGCCTGACGGAGTCCCGGCGAGAGGAGCGCGTCCTGCAGCTGCTCCGGCTGCTGAACCCCTGTTTGGAGAAGAGAAAGGAAACCACAAAGAGGCACTTATTTTTCACAGGTATGACAGGTGCGCTTTGGGGGCACACAGCCGGTCCCGTTAGCCTTTGCGGATTTTCCCGTGTGCCGTCTGGGGAACTGAGAATGCCCTGAAGCTCACCAAGCAGGGAGGGTTCTGCAATGAGGACCCTGTGCCGGGAAGAAGCTGCTCCCTTCTCACTGCAAGACGGGTGCTCTGATGAGTGTTTGGGAAAGGGGGGGTGCCTGCCTGTGCACGCTGCTGGTTTCCCTCGCCCGGAACCCGTGCTCTGGGGAAACGTGCGCTGGCACCGGGCCTGTCGTGGGCGTGTTAGCAGCGTGTTGTGAGTGTGTTTAAGTGCGGTCTTCAAACGACTCCTGGAACTCACAGTGCACTGCACGGCCCCTGCTGGAGCGAGCCTTCGTGGAGTGAAATGCGGTGCAAGGGAAAGTCAGCAAGGCCTGTGAACGCCACAGAAGTCGTGGCCAGGTGGCCACCAGTAGCCTCCGAGTAAGGCCTTTCCATACGTAGTTGTCCTGGGTGGTTCATGAGTGAGCCGTTTCTGTCTGTAACGGGCAGAGGTGAGATGCCTGTGATCCCGCTTAGAGAAGAGAACCACGGTCGAAACATTTTAGCATCTAACCTCTGAGGTTGGGAGCCTACTGCAATGCATATTAGCCAGTCCCATAGGGAACTTTCTTCTGATGGCTAAGAATCCAACCCGTTTTGACTTAAAATCTTTCACCCTAAAGTTCACTATCCCCCAAATAAGTCAATTGAGGAACTAGAGTATACAGAAAACTGTATGCATTTTAACATGCACGTGATGTGATCTGTAGTGTTGATTACATCTGTGGGTAATAGATGATCCTTTGTCTTTTCCAAAGAAACAACCTCTTGGTCAGCACCAAATGACAGTCCAAATACATGCCCTTGAGTCACTGTGGGATGTCTTTATGGGTTGAAACCATGGAACAAGCCAGTAGCTGTGGTTTGACTGAGCTTAGACCAAATTAAACCTATGTTCGTTAAAAGTCAGAGGCGTGTGTGTGTGTGTGTGTATTTGGAGAGGGAGGGTGTGTTTGTGTACACGTACCACGCTGACACTCAGGGCAGGCGCAAGCAGTTATTGTGGCCTAGGGACAGGCTGGTGCAGATACTGGGTCATAGCTCCCACTCCCTCCCCACCCCCGCAGCACCAGTGCGGCTGCTGCCGTGACCCTGTGCTGGCACACTTTGTTTGCTATCTTCTGGAAATTACTCAGCTTTCTACAAAATATCTTCAACAAAATGTCTTCAGGGGCACCTGGCTAGCTGAGTCAGTAGAGTATGTGACTCTCGATCACAGGGTTGTGAGTTCAAGCTCCACGTTGAGCATAGAGCTTGCTTTAAAAAAAAAAAAAAAAAAAAAAGTTTTAATAATATTTCCTTGATCTAATATCTTTTTTAACTTTCTTAAACTTTTTTTTTTAAACATTTGCTCATTTTTAGTATATGTGCTGCCAAAGCGAGCACACATTTGTTCATTTTTGAAAGAGAGAGCACACGCAAGCCGGAGAGGGGCAGAGAGAAAGGGAGACACAGAACTTAACGCAGCCTCCAGGCTCCAAGCTGTCAGTGCAGAGCCTGATGCGGGGCTTGAACTCAGGAACTGTGAGATTATGACCTGAGCTGAAGTCGGACACTTAACCGACTGAGCCACCCAGGTACCCCATTGATCTAATATCTTTAAAGTGTTATTTAATCTACCAGCAACCCCATGGGTACATATTGTAGTCCCACTTATAAATGAAGAAACTGAAGTTCATACAAGTCCAGTGACCATTCCCAAGGTCACGTCACTGGGAAAACAGACCTCGGGATGTAAGTGTGGACAATCTGGCTCCAGGGCAGCCATACCCAACACTTTCTGCTTGAGTGTGGTCATGACGTGGGTTATCCTCATGTGGGGTGAATTGCTTCATAAAGAGTGCCCATCACTGCCCATACAGCTCCACAAAGTGACTGAGCAGAATGACCAGGTTGGTTCTGGAAACTTATCTGAGGCACAGAAAACGATGTGAGGGATCGTTTTCCTGATTTCCTGAAGACGGGGCCCAGCCATCCCCGACGCCAGAAGACCGCCTGACAAAATCACACTCCTGCCTCGGAGTGAGTGGGAGGATTGATTTCTCCTGACAGGGTGCCGATGGAGGGGGGGACCTCTGAAGAGCGGACGAGGTTGGCAGTCTCCGATTTTTAAAGATTGCTTTCTAAAGAATTTCCGTTCATCTGTGTCTTAAGCAAAAGATGCTGGCGGCTCAGGCTCCGTCGCTCAGCAGATTGGGCTTCGTGCCACGTGCTGAGCGGGTACGCGGTGTGGGACTTCCAGCTTTCCCCCCACCCCCGTCCTCTGCTCGTGAAGGGCCCAGTGACCTCCTCCCAAGACGGCCCTGGAGGTGGAGTCGAGCGCTGCCCCCTGGCGTCGTCTCAGTCATTTCCTCCTTTCTCCTCAGTTCCTCGAGTTGTGGCGGTGTCCCCTCAGATGCGCCTTGTGGAGGACAACCCCTCTTCTCTTTCCCTCGTGGAGATCTACAAGCAGCGCTGTGCGAAGAAGGGCATCGAGCACGACAACCCCATCTCCCGCTACTATGACAGATTGGCCACGGTGCAGGCACGCGGGACCCAGGCCAGCCACCAGGTACCGAATCGGGCCGGCTGCGCTCTGTGGCGGGGCTCCCCCGACACGAGCGCTTAGAGGGGTAGCGGGCGGTTGAGAGGGACCTTTCTCCCTCATTGGACTTGTGAGTGGTCAGAATTAGGCGACCATGGCCCCTGATGTGGTGACGTTTGCTGCAGAATAACTTGACGGCAAACTCCTCTGGCAGCCAGACCTGCTCTGAGGGACATGAGGCTGCTTATCCAGTCCGCGTTCACGCTCCTCTGGTTTGCGGCCAGGGCCGGGGTGAACCACGGCCTCTGTGTTGTGTATGCTTTTTTAAATGTGGAAAGTGGCGAGCCCTGAAACGAGTCAGGCCCAGTTGTTTTGGTCGCCTGGTGTGGGAGCACAGTGCCTCCCACAGGAGTCCCGCGCGGCTCTGGCCTCGTCAGGTGGGTGGAGGGCCGTCCCCACCAGCAGATTCCTGCCCTTGCTAGAAAGCAGGGCAGGTGGGGGTCTGGGTGAGGAGGTTTTGTGCGGGATTGTGTGCATCACCAGAAGGTAGCTCTATCTTGGCCTGCTCCCCCAAAGCCACTGTGGTCCTTCCTGTGGCTCCCGAGAGGGCCTCGTGATTTTTAGGAGAGATGCCACGAAGCTGGAAGCTCTGATCTTGCTTCTATCCTCCCAGGGACTCGCTTCAGTTAGCCTGGGACCTGGAAGACTGTTTCTAGGAAGATGGAGCCCACAGGGTGCTTGCCTCACCCGCCTGGGCAGTGCTCAGGGTACAGGCAGGGCCTGAGGTGGTCCGGGCCTCGGGCTCTGTTGCAAGTCTCCTACCTTTGTGCAGGCAAAACGAGTGGAACCTGTCTGTTGATGGGTGTCTGTGGACAGACCTCGTGGCCTCCCTTGGGAATTGGTGTCAGGGCTTCATCAGGGTGTAGGTGACTGCCTGGTCACTCTGTGGACCAAGGACAGTACTGAGGTGTTTGTGCAAGATGCATGGATTCTATTCTTAAGACTGCATTTATTTGTCTTTGACATTATGGAAACTGATGACCTCTATCTGCAAATACATATTTACATGACGTTGCATGTGTTTTACAAACTATTTGTGTGATATTGTTTATTCTGAGAGAGAGCGAGAGAGCACATGTGAGTAGGGGAGGAGGACAGAGAATCCCAAGCAGTCTCTGTGCTGTCAGCACAGAGCCAGACCCAGGGCTTGATCCCAGGAACCATGAGATCATGACCTGAGCCAAAATCAAGTCAGACACTCAACTGACTGAGCCACCCAGGCGCCCCTGAACATTCACCCTTTAAAATGTTCGATTCAGTGTTTCCGGCATATTCACAGAGTTGTGCAGTCATGACCACAATCTGTCTTTAAAACAGTTGAGGGGCGCCTGGGTGGCTCAGTTGGTTAAGCACCTGACTTTTGATTTCGCCTCAGGTCATGATCCCGTAGTGGTGAAATTGAACCCTGCTTCTGTATCAGTAGTTTGTTCCTTTCTATTGCTTAATAATAGTCCCTTGTATGACTATATCACATGTAATTGATCCGTTCATCAGTTGGTAGACTTTTGGATTGTTGATACTTTTTGACTTATGGCCCGTGCTAAGGACTGTAAGCATTTGTGTATATATTTTTACACGGACATATGTTTTCATTTCTCTCCGATGCATACCTAGGAGTAGAATTGATTGGTCACGTGGTAAGGTTTATGTCTAACATTACATGAACTCCCAGACTATTTTCCCAGGTGATTGCAGTGTATGAGGGTTCTCTTTTCCCTGCATTCTTGCCTACAGTTATTATCTCTTTTTCTTATCGTCATTCTCATTCATTTTGGTTGATAACAAGTGATGTTGAGCAACTTTTCGTGTGCGAATTGGCTGTTTGCATATTTTCTTTGGGGAAATGTTTATTAAAGCCCTCTGCTTATTTTTAAATTGTATGATTTGTTTTTTTTGTTTTTGATGCTGAGAATTCTTTGTATGTTCTGGATGCAAGTGACTTGATACGAGTGGTTTCACTTTATTTCCTGTGTATTGGCTATGTTTTCCTGAGCCTTCATTTATCTCGTTTTTGCTGAAAACTGGACATTTTTAATAATATATGTTAACTCCAGAAATCAGATCCTTTTCCCTAAGGTTTGTTATTGTTGTTGTTTGCTTAGTGACTTTCCTGGACTGATTTGTAAATTCTCTGTTTTTGCCATATGCAGCCATTGAAGTCTCTGCTCATTTAGCTAATGATTTGACAGATTTTCTTAAATGCTTAAATGCTTAAACCAATAAGTCTTCCTTCCGCCTTTTTTGAGGGCCTCTATGGGGGGAGGGGCATGCTTTCCACTTGGCCAAGTAGTTTATGTTCTGCCTTAGCTTCTACTTCCTGTTGTGCAGATCAGGGTCAACCAGAAGTGGAAGCATTGGGCTTTCTGAGGTTTTTCGTGACCTTCTAGTGACCTTCTAGATTCTCAAGAATATATCGAAGCTTTTCGAAGCCTCCTGTGGTCATCTTACTCCCTCACTCTTCCTCTTGTCTGCCATCATCTTCTGTGCTGCAGCTGGCATCACTGCCTTGGGCATCTGCAGGATGACGTGGTCGTCACTGACTGCGTTCGGCAAACACCTGTCGGATAGGGTGCTCCTCGCTGGCTGGACTCGAAGTTCGATCAGACACAAGCCCAATAAATGGGGCTTCTCCCTCCCCCCAGCCCCACCCCCCCCCACCCCCCCCCCCCACCCACAGGAAACTGCCAGATAAGTCAAATAGTGACACTTCTCTGGAGATGAGGTTTTTGAACGCATTTTGCCCACTCCTGGCTGTTAGGCTGCTGGTTTCTACAGCTGTCATGGTCGCAAAGCCACTGTGGAGCTGGGTAGATGGGAATGGTATAATTAAACGGCCACAAAGATCACTGTCAACAAGATTCAGCCTTTTTTTTCCCTTGAGTGAAAGCTACTCAGATTGTTGTAATAAGCCTTTAATTTCCAGAATTTAAAAAAGTTTTCCAGGGGCGCCTGGATGGCTCAGTCGGTTAAACGTCCGACTTCGGCTCAGGTCACGATCTCACAGTCCGTGAGCTCGAGCCCCGCGTCAGGCTCTGTGCTGACAGCTCAGAGCCTGCTTCGGATTCTGTGTTTCCCTCTCTCTCTGACCCTCCCCCATTCATGCTGTATTCGCTGTGTCTCAAAAATAAATAAACGTTTAAAAAAAAGAAAGATTAAAAAAGTTTTCCAAGGTATATATAAGGGTTTTTTGTTTTGTTTTGTTTTGTGTTGTTTTGTTTTTTAAGTTTCTGATGTTTGCTAATGTTCTCGATGGTCTTTGTGGTTCTTGGTTGCTTAGGGCCTGCATTTTAGTGGCTAGTCAGACCCCATGGGTAGGACTTAGCCCAGAACAGACCTGTGCCTTTACCATTTGGTCTAACAAGAATGGAATTAACTCGGCAGACTTTTTATTGAGACTGTCTCTGAATCAGTGGTGTTTGAAATAGTGTTGTGAGTCCTCCAGCACAGAATTCACTTTAAAGTGTCGTGTAACACCTGCTCTACTTTGATAGACTAGCTCCTTCAGTTACACACCTTTCGTCTTTAATAGTCTAAGGTGTGAATTGTTGTCATCCAACTATTTGTTCTTTCTGTTAACCGGCGTAGCGTTTTCTCTGGTTAGCAGGTTACGGTATTCAGATTTTGCCTAAATTCTTGGCAGGACAGATATCACGCATCATGCTCTTAAGGCTTTTATTCAGATGGCAGTGGTGTTGGTTTGAGCATACGGTGTGGAGCCCTAGAGGGAAATTGACATCCCTGTATTTAGTCAGACAACATCACATACGTATTTCTCAATAGAATTCATTCTGTTGGTGCCAAGCAAGTACAAAACTACAGTTGGAGAGTTTTCCTCTTGGGGAAAAAAAAAAACGACCGAATTGGAGGGAGGTATCATGCGGTGATCTATCCTTGCAGGTCCTCCGAGACATCCTCAAGGAGGTTCAGAGTAACATGGTACCACGCAGCATGCTCAAGGAGTGGGCTCTGCACACGTTCCCCAACGCCACGGACTACTGGACGTTCCGGAAGATGTTCACCATCCAGCTCGCCCTGATTGGCTTTGCAGAGTTCGTCTTGCATTTAAATAGACTCAACCCCGAGATGTTACAGATCGCTCAGGTAAAGGGTGTGAGGAGACGGCGCCTCTCCCCAGACCCCTCTGCTGTGTGGTTTCAGTTCCACAAGTGTCTCCTTCTGGTGTTTAGGACACCGGCAAACTGAACGTGGCCTATTTCCGATTTGATATAAACGACGCGACCGGGGACTTAGATGCCAACCGTCCCGTCCCTTTCCGCCTCACCCCCAACATTTCCGAGTTTCTGACCACCATCGGCGTCTCCGGCCCATTGACAGCCTCCATGATCGCTGTCGCCCGGTGCTTCGCCCAGCCCAACTTCAAGGTAGGCCACGGTGGCTGGTTGGTGTGGCGCGCGGCTGGGGTCACTTGTATGCGCGCGGCCTCACAGCTGCTGGTCTGCCAGTACGGAGGGAGAGTGTTGCGGCTGCACAGTTAAAGCTTCTGCATTTTGGAAAAAGCGTTTCAAGTTTTTGCTGTCTCAAAGCACTTAACAAAAAGGAGTCAGAAGCCTCTACTGATCATTTTCCCCAACTATCACTGTTGCTTGCCGGTTTCGTTTATTCCATTTGGTATCCGTTTTGTGTTTATGTACATCTTTCTTCTCTAAAAGGGCAGAAATACTGTCTGTAGGGTTGTGCCGCCTTCCTGGCACCGCGGTTATGGGTCCTAGAGGACAGTCGTGGCAGTAGGACATGCCCCGGCCGCAGGCGGGTGTGGAATGGCGCTGCCCTCCTCTCGGCGCCGTCCCTGCCCAGCACCGCACCGGCTGCTTCGGCGGCCTCTCCTCAGACTCTCCCAGCAGTTGTCCAGCTGGCGGGCAAGGTGGGCAGCTCAGAGCTCGTGCCGCCGGCAGAAGGCAGACTGGGATTCGAATCCAATTCCCACTGACTCCAAGCCCGTCTTCACCACTGCAGTTATTCTCTCTTCACGGTGGGGGGCTGAACGCAACTTATTTTTCTTCTAACTTAGGAGACCGGTCGTACCTTTTTTCCCCACAGATGAGCAGTTTGTGTCTAGAGACGCCTGCAGATACCAGTTGCTTTTCCAAAAAATTTGCTCAGGACAGTTGTAAGATTGTCAGCTAAATGCTTAACTGTGAAGACAGACTTTACATCAAACACATCTTGTGCTTTCAGTGCTGGGTTGTCTGTTAGCGAGGAGTGCTTCCTGGAACAGGAGTACGAATAGGAGGAAAAGCAGCCCGGTGGCTCTTCCATGAGTGAGCGGTCTGCGCTGTGACCATCACTTAGCTGGGGCATAAGGCTTGGAACAGGAAGTCCTCACTTAGCAACGTTACACTTCTGGAAACATCATAGGGCAGTCCTTACACTGGCATTTACTTTGAAAACCTTAAAAGAGAACGAAGAAGGAAGCACTACCCATTTCTCACGGGCCTGGTACAATGTGGAGTAGCACCGTGCATTGTTCCTTGTGTAGATGGTGCTGGCCAAGATGAGGAGGAGTCGGGCCACCTTCTCCAAACTCTGGACCCAGATTTCTTAACAGCCTAAATGTAGAGGATGCTTTTAAGTTCACTAAAACATAGACCATTTTGTACAGGAGTGTCTTTTAAAAACACATCCGGGGGGCGCCTGGGTGGCTCAGTCGGTTAAGCGGCTGACTTCGGCCCAGGTCATGATCTCGCGGTCTGTGAGTTCGAGCCCCGCGTCGGGCTCTGTGCTGACAGCTCAGAGCCTGGACCCTGTTTCAGATTCTGTGTCTCCCTCTCTCTGACCCTCCCCCGTTCATGCTTTGTCTCTGTCTCAAAAATAAATAAACGCTAAAAAAAAAAAAAATTTAAATAAAAACACATCTGGGAGGCTCTCTTACTATGCCCAGTATATAAACAGGGAAATTGAGACACAGAGGGCTAAGTAAATCGATCAAGGTCACCCAGGCAAGAAGGTGGAGCTGGGGCTAGAACCTGAGTCTGTGCCGTGGCCACGCGGAGGCCCGGGGATGGCCCTCCTTGACGTGAGACACCTGTCCTGTGACACCCACTTGATTCCTTCCTGTCTCCACCCAAATGTGATCTTGTCACCAGCCCCACCCCCCGCAAACCCCTCTGAGCCCGCCTTACCTGCTGTTTCTGCACAGTGCCCGTCACCACCGGGCATGTTGAACATTTCTCTGTTAGTACCAGAGCCTCCATAAGGGCAAGGGGTGTTCACTCTAAGCTGCGGTGCTGGGAACGGGACTGCCCAACCAAGCCCCTGTCAGGTGTGCAGGTGCTCATTTAAACGCTCGGCACCAGGAAGCAGCATGACAGCAGCAGGTGCCCCTGGACACATGTGCTCCGGCTTTGCAGAAGACCAGACCAAACCCTGTGCCTTTGGGCCCTCGCTGCTCTAAGTGAGGAGGTGGTTTGTACCCCTGGGGGCCAGCCCCACGCATCCGCCAGGCACACGCCGCGGCCCGGGTGCTGGGGCTGACCGGCCGCGACGGCTCACTGTGCTCGGGCTCCGTCTCCTTAGGGAGCTGCCCCTCTGGGTCGCTCCTGGTTAATCCAGGATCATCTCGTTCTCTCTTGGCACAGGTGGATGGCATCCTGAAAACCGTGCTTAGGGACGAGATCATTGCTTGGCACAAAAAAACGCAGGAGGACACCTCTTCTCCTCTCTCGGCCGCCGGCCAGCCTGAGAACATGGACAGCCAGCAGCTGGTCTCCCTGGTGCAGAAGGCCGTCACCGCCATCATGACCCGCCTGCACAACTTGGCCCAGTTCGAAGGCGGGGAGAGCAAAGTGAACACCCTGGTGGCCGCCGCGAACAGCCTGGACAACCTGTGCCGCATGGACCCCGCCTGGCACCCGTGGCTGTGAGCGCGCCCGCCCTGCCGCCCAGAATGGGAAGCATGCCCGCCGGCTGCTGGGCCTCCTCTCTGCTTCACCGGCCGTGTTCATGGAGGCCCCGACAGCCCGTATGCAAACGCGGGTAAATGGAGTTCTAGAGGAGCTGCCTGTTACGGCGGCAGAGCGGAAACGTCCAGGCTTTTAAAATTCCCTTGTAGGAACCAGGACTCTCCGGTCTGGAATTTCTTTGTGAAACCTTTTTTATCGTACTCCTTCCTGCGTGTGAGTGTACAGATGGAACTGTAGGAGACAATTCTATATTGTCCGTTTTTAACCCAGAAATGACACCTCACAGGAGCCTTGTGCTTTTGTACAGACCTTTGTAACAAGTGTACAGAAAACCCACTTTGTTAGAGAAACAGGAAATTATGAACAAGTCGAGCTGGTTTTTCTCTAAGCACAGACTTTTATGCTGTACGTAACTGGCTCCGGGATCTCCTTGCGCGTTGGATGTGGGTCAGCATGGCCTCGTCACCCTGCAGGGACGCCGTTCCTCACGCGGTGGATTCAGATCCCGCCGGGAGAAAACTGAGCCCCGGGGGCGGCAGGTGAATCTGAGGCTTTTCATCGGCTGGCTCTTCGGACGCCTTCTTGACATTTACTATCATTGTACCAGGAAAAAAACCTTTTCCTTCCTAATTTAAAAAGAAACAGCAAGAAAAGTTTGTCCGTTCACTCCAGTCTGTCATGTTCACATTTTTATAAATATGAGCATTGAGAGAATGTTCTATCTAAATTTGTACAGTGTGATTTTTTTTTTTTTTTTTTTTTTAGAATAAATATTTTATAAAAGGATGTGTCTGCTCTTACATGTATGGAAATGCTTGTTTCCTCTGTCTGAGCGTCCCTCAGCCCCTCGGGGACCGAGCCCCCTGGGCCAACACAGCCGTGCTTCAGGGTGGCTTCCTGGGGATGGACAGACAGGTGACGCCTGGGAGGGGTCTTGGCTTGGAACTTGGGGGTCCGGACCCACGCTCAGCATCATCTGTGATGGCGATGAGGCTGGTCCTGACTCTGACGGTGTGAGACATGTCTGGGAATCTGGTCCCTTTCGGCTTGGTTTCCCCACCTCAGGGCGGCTGCCAAGGGACCTGTGTACGCAGGGGGGAGGCGGCCCCACCCCACCAGCGTGGTGTCCTTCCCCCTGTGCATCCTTCATCCTGTGGGTGGGGTGGACGGTGCAGAATGGAGGGGGAGGCAGTTCCTGAGCACACGGTGTAACTCATGTCCGAGGATGAGAAACGGCGAAGCAGGACTGGGGAGGGATGGCAGTTGCTGCTTTAATCGTAAAATGAGGATTCTGAATTTTAAGGACTCACTCCATTGGGAAGCGCTTCGTCTGCTGTGAGGACAGCTTCACCCAAGTCAGGGTCTGGTCAGCAAGACCCCTTCCAGGGCCAGAACTCCAAGCCCTTCCCAGGCATCACCTTTCTTTTACTCCTCGTTGTGCCCTGTTGTCCCCAGGCGAGCACAGAGGGGAAGCCTGCAGCTGATTTCATGCAGTCTCACCACGAAGTCCAGTCCCAGGCATGTAAACCAGTGTGCCGTAAGAAGTGTAGACGATAGTGGGGGCTCCGGTTTGTGTGGGTGGCCGCAGGTGGGGCCGTTATACTGGGCGCTTGTCCTCAGAGGCAGATGGGTCCGTGAGCCCCGAGGGGGTGGCCCTCAGAGGATGGGTTTCCAGCTCCGAGTGGGGAGTAGCCCTTGGAGAGTCGGCCGGGGGGCGTGGTGGCTGCAGACGTGTGTGGATGGTGTTCGGAGAAGGGAAGTTGGTGTACTGAGGGCCCCGGGTTCTGTGCCAGGCTCACGACACCGTGCCCTCCGTGCTGCCCCTGGTTTCTAGGAAAGCCAGCCCTCGAACAGGCAGGAGGGTGTTCCTCAGCGGAGCTCCAGCTGGAAAGATCAGGGACCTGGAGTTGGGAGGCCAGAGCACAGGCTTGTTTATGGGGGCCACATGTGGCGGGTGCCCCTTGTTCTCCAAGCACTATTGCAAGGTAAGTGCGGTTATTAGCCGCTTATTAATTATCGGAAAATAAACATAAAATTCACCATTTTAACCGCTTCTGAGTGTCCAGTTCAGGGACATAAAGCACATTCACATTGTCGTGTAACCCCCACCACCGGCGGTCTCCAGAACTTCCTTCATCTTGCCAAACTGAAACTCTGCACCCGTTAAACACTGACCCCCAGCCCCCAGCCCCCACCCTTGTACTTTCTGTCTCTGGATGTGTCTAGGAATTTCCTGTAAGTAGAACCACATGGTATTTGTCCCGTGCCTGGCTTCCTTCCCTCAGCATATACATCAAGGTGCTTCTGTGTCGTGGCAGGTGTAAGAACTCCCTTTCTAAGGCTGGATGATATCGCGTCGCATGGATGTACCGTATTTTGTTTGTTCGTCCGTCTACGGACACCTGGATTGCTCCTGTCTTCTGGTTACTGTGAATGACGCTGCCGTGAACGTCGGTGTGCAAATACCTGCGGGACCCCCGGCGTTCGGGTCTTCCAGGACTACCCACAGAAGCGGAGTTGCTGGACCAAATGGTAATTCTGTTTTTAACTTTTTGAACGACTGCCGTATGGTTTTCCGTAGCCGCCGCGCCACTTTAGACCCTCGCCATGGGTTCCAGTTTCTCCCCGTCCTCCTCGACACTTCTTCCTTTGTTGTAATAACCATCCTAGCAGTGTAGAGTGGCGTCCACCTCCTTTGTGGCTTCGGTTTGCATTTCCCTTTGTGACTAGTGACTCTGAGCATCTTTTCACGAGCTTCCTGACCGCTTGTGTATCTTCTTTGGAGAAACGTCTCTTCACGTCTTTTGTCCGTTTCTTAATTGTGTTGTTTGGGTCTTTTTTTTAAGTTGTAGGAGTTCTTTCTATGTTCTGGATACTGCCCTCCTTTTTTTATATTTATTTTGAGAGAGAGTGTGGGAGTAAGGAAGGGGCAGAGAGAGAGGGAGAGAGCGAATGCCAAGCAGGCTCTGCACGGTCAGCACAGAGCCTGATGTGGGGCTCAGTCCCACAACCATGAGATCACGACCTGAGCTGAAATCAAGAGTTAGACTGAACCACCCAGGTGCCGCTGGATACTAACCTCTTATCAGATAGATGATTTACTATTTTCTCCCACGTTGTGGGCTGTCCTTTCATTCTGTTGATAGTGCCCCTTCATGCAGAAGTTTTAAATTTTGATGTAGTCTGATTTATCTGGTTTTCTTTTGTTGCCTGTGCTCTTGGGTGCCATGTTCAAGGAATCATTGCTGAACCTAATGTCGCAAAGCTGCTTTTTCCCCTATGTTTCTCCTAAGATTCTTACAGTTTTATTCTTACATGTAAATCTCTGATCCATTGTGAGTTAATTTTTATATATGGTATAAAGGGTTCATGAGGGTTCAACCTCATTCTTTTGCATGTGGATATCCAGTTTTCCAAGTGCCATTTGTTGAAAGACTGCCTTTTCCCCCATGGAATGCTTGATTTGACCATATAAGAGGGGGCTTTGTTTATGGGTTCTGTGTTCTATTCCATTGGTCTGTATGTCTGGATTGATTGATTGATTGATTAATTGATTATAATCTCGGCACCCAACATGGGGCTCAAACACTTGAGATCAAAAGTCTCATTCTTCCCGCTGAGTCAGCTGCGTACCCACTATATATGTCTGTATGTCAACACCAAACTATGATTATTGCTACAGCCTTGTCATATGTTTTGAAATCAGGAAGTGTGAGACCTCCAACATTGTTCTTTTTTAAGGTTGTTTTGGCTAGTTGGGGGGTCCCTGAGGTTCCATATTAATTTTAGGGTAGATTTTTCTATTTTTGGATTTTTGTAGGAGTTGCTCTGAATCTGTAGATCATTCTGGATGGCAAAGACACCTTAGCAATATTAAGTCTTCCAATCCATGAACCTGAATGCCTTTCCATTTATTTTGTGTCTTCTTCAATTTCTTTCAGTTTATAATTGTATAGTTTTGAGTGTATAAGTGTTTTGTTTTCATGGTTAAGTTTATTCCTATTTTATTCATTTTGATGCTACTACAAATGGAATTGTTTTCTTACTTTTCTCTTCGGGTTGTTCATTGTTCGCCTGTAGAAACACAACTGATCTTTGTGTGTTGACTTTGTATCCTACAGCTTCAGTGAATTCGCTTTTTTAGTTCCAACAGTCTTTTTGTTCGTTTTTATCAGGAAGAAAAGACATTTCTTCCAAGATGGTGTTGGCATAAATTTTCTTAGGGGGAAAACCGTTTGAGTTGCCAGACAAACATGGTAAAAAGTCTGAAAAGATAGGTAGCTTTAATTTAAATGGGGGAGAATAAGCTTGCAAAGGTGATGGGGCACTTTAGGAGGGGAAACGAGTATTTTGATGGACACTTGGGCCCCTCTGGTGAATGAACCAGCTAACAGGGGCTGGAGGGGAGAAAAGGGTGAAAACCAGGGGGTGACAAACACTAGCTTATGAACGTCTATGAGTTGGTGCTGAAATTTTTGCCCGTCAGTAGAAAAGTGAGAAAAATTAATGCATCAAAGTTGAGGTTTCTTATGGATAATCAACCATAGTCTTTTATCGTGAAAAGTTGTGCTGTTAAAATGTCCTTATGAAATGAAATGCTAGTGTTACAGATAATTGTTACTAATTTTTTATGTCATCTCTGACAAACTAAAGAATTAATAAATACATACCAGCATAGGGGCGCCTGAGTGGCTCAGTCAGTTGAGCGTCCGATTTCGGCTCAGGTCATGGTCTCATGGTCTGTGAGTTCAAGCCCCACGTCGGGCTCTGTGCTGACAGCCTGGAGCCTGCTTCGGATTCTGTGTCTCCCTCTCTCTCTGCCCCTCCCTCGCTCATGCTCGCTCTCTCTCTTTCTCTCTCTCTCTGTCAAAAATAAATAAACATTAAAAAAAATTTTAATAGGGGCGCCTGGGTGGCTCAGTCGGTTAAGCGTCTGACTTCGGGTCAGGTCACGATCTCGCAGTCCGTGAGTTCCAGCCCCGCGTCAGGCTCTGCGCTGATGGCTCAGAGCCTGGAGCCTGCTTCCGATTCTGTGTCTCCCTCTCTCTCTGCCCCTCTCCCGTTCATGCTCTCTCTCTGTCTCAAAAATAAATAAACTTAAAAAAAAAAAAAAAAAAAAAAAGTAAAACCTTATTTATAAAAAAAAAAAAAAAAAAAATTTTAATATATACCAGCCTACTGATTATGGTCAGTATATTTTACTGGTCTATAAAACAGAAGAGTTTGGGAAATATGAGTCTAAACAATCATAATTATATAGGATTCTGTATGGTAGTAAGATAGTTCTTATCTTTAGCTTATTTTTAATTACAAAATTGAATGACAAGTCTAAAAAAAAAAAAAAAACGTGTGAACCTATGTCGTGCATACATATAAGATGAAAAATCTTAAAATAACACCAAATATAATTCAGGACTATTTTTACTCCTACACTTCATGAATGTAGGGTGACAAAAACTTTTACGTCTTTTAGAATAACATGCATTATTTTTAGTCAATTATCTGGAGTTACTGTACTCATCTCAAATGTATCACAGTCTGCTTCCAAATGATATTATACCACTTCGCTTACATTGCAATCCTACAACAGTAAACTTCTGTTTCTCCCCTTCCATTCTCTGTGCTATTGATATTATAATTTTTACTTTTACATACGTTATTAACGTCACAACACGTTATTTTTACACTAGGTCATACTTTCATTCTTATGTATGTATGTACATTAAGTAATCTCTACACCCAACCGGGGGCTTGAACTCACGACTCCAAGATAGAGTCACATGCTCCACTGACTGAGCCACCAGCCAAGCGCCCCTAGACCATACTTTCTTTTTTTTTTTTCTTTTAAAATTTTTTTTTAGGGTTTATTTATTTTTGAGAGAGACACAGTGAGAGTGAGGGAGGGGCATAGAGAGAGGGAGACACAGAATCCAAAGCAGGCTCCAGCCTCCGAGCTGCCAGCACAGAGCCCGACGTGGGGCTCGAACTCACAAACCGTGAGATCATGACCCGAGCGAACTCAGGTGCTTAACCGACTGAGCCACCCAGGCACCCCTAGACCGTACTTTGTCAACAGGAGTAGTATTGTTCCCCTGTTAAGGGGGCTGATTTGATAAAAAAATACCTAAAAGGCTCCTTAGGAAGATGGTATATATTTGTTTTTTGTTCTAACAATTTTTTGGTATGTATTTTCTTAGGTTTTTCTGTATGTAGGATTATGTTGGGTAGTGTTCTGCAGGGGTCTTTTGGGTATGATGGGTTTAGAGTTTTCATTACTGATCTTCAGTCTGCTTGTTCTGTGTATTATTGGAAGTGGAGTATTGGAAATATCCCACACTTACTGTAGAGCTATTTCTTCCTTTGATTCTGTCAATATTGGCTTCACATGTTTAGGAGCTCCGATATTTGGTGCGTGTATGTTTGTACCTGTTCTGTCTTCTTAGGGAATTGACCTTTTTATCATTATATGCTGCCCTTCTCTGCCTCTGAAATAGTTCCTATCTTAGTCTATTTTGTCTGACATCAGTATAGCTACTCCTGCTCTCCTGTCATTACTGTTGTGTGTGGAATGCCCTTTTTCATCCTTTAACTTTCAAGCCGTGTGTGTCCTTCTATCTAAAGTGAGTCTTGTGGACGGTGTGCAGATGGATCCTGGTTTTTTATCCATTCTGCCAATCTGTCTTATTATCATGGAGTTTAATTCGTTCACATTCACTTTTGCACTTGCTTCGGCAGCATATATACTAAAGTTGGAAGGATGCAGAGAAGGTTAGCGTGGCCCCTGTGCAAGGATGATACGTTTACATTCACTTTTTCAAATTAGTTAATTCATCTATTTATTTATTTATTTTGGGGGCGGGACAGAGAGGGAGAGAGAGAGAATCTCAAGCAGGCTTCACGCTCAGCCCAGAGCCCGGTCTGGGGCTCGATCTCACAACCGTGAGATCATGACCCGAGCCAAGGTGAAGAGTCAGACACTGTGGGGTGGCCCAGTTGGTTCGGCGTCTGACTCTTGGTTTCGGCTCAGGTCATGATCTTGCAGTTTCATAAGTTCGAGCCCTGGGTTGAGCTTTGTGCTGGCGGTGTTGAGCCCGCTTGGGATTCTCTCCCTCTCCCTCTCCCTCTCTGCCCCTCTCCCATTCACGTGGTCTCCGTCTCTCTCAAAATAAATAAATAAACTTTAAAAAATTTTTGTAAATGAGTCAGATGATTAACTGAGTCACCCAGGCACCCCTCATTCATTTACATTTAAACTAATTACTGACCAGGGAGGACTTACTCTTGCCATTTTGTTACTTGTTTTCTGTGTCTTAGAGCTTTTCTCCCATTTACCCAGTTACTGCCTTCCTTTGTATTCAGTTGGTTTTTCGTTTGTTTTGTTTTTCTGTGGGGACATTTTAGTTCCTTGTCATTTGCTTTTGTGTATATCCTACAGATATTTTCTTTGTGGTTACCATGGGGATCACACTTAATATCTTAAAATTACCGCAGTCTCATTTGAATTGATAGCAACTTCAACCATATACAAAAACTCTACTTTTTTATAGTTCTGCCCTCCATTTGTTGTTGATGTATCAAATCACATCCTTAAACGTTGTATATCCACAAACATAGGTTTTGCACACTTGGCTTTTAAGTCGTGTAGCAAATTAAAAGTCAAGTTACAAACCGAATCGCCATACTTGCCCATGTATTTAACCATTCATTACTAGAGAACTTTATATGTTTGTATGGCTTTGATTACTGTCTAGCACCCTTTCATTCCAACATGAAGGCCTAAGCTGTTTCTTATAGGGCATCTCTAGTGGTGATGAATTCCTCTGGCTTTTATTTATCCGGAAATGTTTTAATTTTCTTCCTCATTTTGTGAAGTTTTGCTGGATATAGAAAATTTGGCTGGCAGCTTGTTTGTTTTTGTTTTTGTTTTTCTCTCAGCACTTTAATCATACCACTCTTCCAGTCTCCATGGTTTCTGCTAGGAAGTCTGCTGATCATTTTGTTAGGGATCTCTCATACACGGTGAGCCACCCTTGCTGCTTTAGAAGATTATGTCTTTGGTTTTCAACAGTTTAATTATAACGTGCCCCAGTATAGGTGTCTTTGGGTTTATCCTCCTTACAGTCCTTGAGCCTCTTGGATTTATACATCCATGTCTGTCCTCAAATTTGGGAAGTTTTCAGCCATTATTTCTTCAAATAATTCTCTCTTTCTCTCTCTCCTCTCCTTCTGGGATTCTCATAGTGCCCATTTTGGCCCCCTTGATGGTATGCTAGACAACGCTTAACGCTTAGCCTTTCTTCACTTTTCTTCATTCTGTTTCTTTCTGCTTCTCTGAGTCAGTGATTTCAAATGACCTGTCTCCCAAGTTCACAGAATCTTTCCTCTGCCTGTTCAAGTCTGCCAGTGAACCCTCTAATGGATTTTTTTCAGTTTACTTACTATATTTTTCAGCTCCAGAATTTCTGTTCATATACTATTCTCCTGATTTCCACTGCTTCTTTGCCCATGTTTCCCTTTAGCTCTTTGAGCATTTTTAAGACAGTTGCTTTATAGTCTTTGTCTTAGAAGCCTATGTTCGTAAGCTAATGTTAAGCCTTTGTCTTATACTGTTTCTTCAAGAACCATTTCTGGATCTTTGGGTTTTTTCCTTTATTTGAAGCATGGTTTATTTCTGCCTTGTGATATTTTGTTGAAAATTGGGCATTTGAAACATGTCCCAGTTTTCAGGGACTGGTTCTGTGCAGAGGAAGACTTTTGCTGTTCAGCACAACATGAGGGCTTAAAGGTGTGGGTTTTATCTGGGTGTGCATCATCCCGGGGCCTGTGTGTGTGCCTAATCCTTCCTGGATGCCTGGCTGCTTTTAAATGCCTTAATTTCCCAGAGGTGCCTGGATGGTCAGTCAGTTAGGCATCTGACTTGATCTCGGCTCAGGTCTTGATCTCAGGGTCATGAGTTCAAGCCCTGCATTGGGCACCATGCTGGACTTTAAACAACGAATGGATCAATCAGTCAGTCAGTCAATGAATGAATCAATGAATCAGCGAATGACTTCATGTTCCTGAGAGTGCCACCCCGGTCTTCTCGAGCCTCAGGTGCCCTATCGTGTTCCTCGATCAGTAACCTTGTGCCGGGTGTCTGCAGACGGTCCTGTTGTGGGTTCCACAGGCCATGCCTGCTGCTGCTTGCTGCTTCCTGTGCTCTGAGATTTGAGCTGTGCTGCTTTTGACTGGGCTCCAAGTTAAGGGACCCAAAGATCAGCCCCTCAGACAACCCTTGACAGGCTGCTTTGCTCTCTGGTTTGTAAAAAAAGGGGGACCCAGGACCTGGCTGCCACTTCCCCCAAATCGTGCTGTGCCACACCAGGGAGCACGTGGGGAAAGGGCACGTGAAAACACCTTGAAATGTTCTATCATTTTGAATGTAGCTTTTTCTTGGCTGGGCATTTGCTTACTTGCTGTAGATTCCCAGAGCTCCTGCAAAGGTATTTCAGCTGGTCTCTGGCTCTTTGTCACATGTCGGGGGGCGGGGGGGGGGGGGGGGGGGGGGGACAGGCCCGGAGCTTTCTAATCCTCCATCTTGCTGACGTCACTCTCTAGGCCTTTCATTTAAATTTGTTACTTTTATTTTGTTTTTTTATTTTATTTTTTTTTTAACATTTATTTATTTTGAGACAGAGAGAGACAGAGCATGAGCAGGGGAGGGTCAGAGAGAGAGGGAGACACAGAATCCGAAACAGGCTCCAGGCTCCGAGCTGTCAGCCCAGAGCCCGACGCGAGGCTCGAACTCACGGACTGTGAGATCATGACCTGAGCCGAAGTCGGACGTCCAACCGACTGAGCCACCCAGGCACCCCTAAATTTGTTACTTTTAAATTGAGGTATAATTTACAAAGGTGTAAATTAAAAATTAAAAAAAAAATTTTTGACCATTTATTTATTTTTGAGAGACACAGGGAGACAGAGCATGAGCGGGGGAGGGGCAGAGAAGGAGGGAGACGCAGAATCCGAAGCAGGCTCCAGGCTCCGAGCTGTCAGCACAGAGCCCGACGTGGGGCTCGAACTCACTAACCGTGAGATCGTGATGTGAGCCAAAGTCAGACACTTAACTGACTGAGCCACCCAGGCGCCCCAAGGATTCACATATTTATAATGCACGTTTAGAGATCCTGTCCTGAGAATTCTAGTATTCTGACACTATCATTTGAGCTATTATGGAATCATGTAAGTAACAGTGATAAAACTGAAAGAGGAAAATGGTCAAAATTGCCTTAGAAATTAGTGCTTTATTTATAGATTATTTTAACAGACTTAGTAACAACAAAAATTCTATATTAATACTACCTTCAAATAGAATGAAGTGGAATCATTTAACTTTTAAGATTCGCATTTGAGTATTCTTCTGTTATTAATCATTATTTTGAGAAAAATTTTATCAAGATTCTAATTTGAACCCCACTATATATACTCTCTGAACTAAAAAAGCAAGGAGGCTAAAAGAGAAAAAAATTGAAAATTACTTGAGTGCAGAGATAAAGCTACCTAGGTAAGGTCCTGGACCGTCCGGTTGCTGCGTTAGAAGGCAAATCACCACCTCGGACCGTGGGGACAGAGGTGGAATCCAGCACCGGATGTAGACATTTCTATCGCCTGTGGAGTATGTGTTGGGCCAGCAAAGACCGCTGGAGGAGAGTATCCCTGGAGGGCAGGATCCTCGTTTTCCTGAACGAAGGGAAGGACAGGTGCTCTTGGTCTCAGTCCCTGGGACCTCTTGTTCCTGGGTGACGCCTGAGTCGGAAGGGAAGTCCAGCATCTCAGCCAGCTGTTGTGGACAGATGAGTGTCTGTGCGTCTGGGCCTGGGTTCAGGAGGATGACGCACTCAGTGGAGGGTCTCTTGTCCAGCGGGCCTGAGCCTGTGGGGGACGTGGTTACACTTGGACCCTGCACCTTTACAACCCCACGTTCCTTCTTATTCCTGAGGAGTCTGGTTCCAGAGGATTCCCTGCTGGGCCTCATGAGCCCCTGCCAGATGCCTTGCCAGAAACATTAGAGACATATGTTAGGCTTTTAATTTCTTCTGAGTAACTTTTGTCTGAAGTCTGCCTCACCTTTTTGTAAATTACTGTGTTTCCCTCATGGGAAATGAGCTGGCCTTGACAGAGGCCATTGAGGATTTCTGACGTTTCCGGAAGAATTTTGGTCTCTTGACCTGGTTCCAGCTCTTCACATGTGTGTCTGATCTTCTAAATTGCTGCAGAAAGATTCTCCTTTCTCTTTACACAGGGAATTCATTCTTGATTAAATGGTCAGTGGAGATTCATTTCTTCTTGCAGTTTCTGCTGGAACTCCTAACTTTCACTATCTGTGACTTTATTTAGGGAATCATAAAAGAAAATGGAAAGTTTAAAAAAAAATTTTAATGTTTATTTTTGAAAGAGAGAGGGAGAGAGTGTGAGCAGGGGAGGGACAGAGAGAGAAGGAAACACAGAATCTGAAGCAGGCTCCAGGCTCTGAGCTGTCAGCACAGAGCCCGAGGTGGGGCTCAAACCCACCAACCGCGAGATCATGAGACTAGAGCTGAAGTCCGACGCTTCACCACCCAGGTGCCCCGAAAATGGGAAGTTTTTGGCATCCAGGTTCTATGCCCAGCACAAGCTTTCTTAGGTGATCACGAGTTAATGTAAGTTCTCTGTCTCTAGAATTAGAACCTGGTTCCTCTAGAAGCAGTGATTCGGACTACACCAGCCCCATCAGGTAAACACCAAGCCCATTTTGAATATTTTTCAAACCCTGGGGATGGGGGATGGGCAAAATGGGCGAAGGGGAGAGCTCGGAGGTACAGGCTCCCGTCTATGGAATGAGTAAGTCACAGGGATGAAAGGCACAGCACAGGGAGTATAGTCAGTGGTGCTGTGATCGCGTCATATGATGACAGGTGGTAACCACACTTGGGAGCATGGCATGACGTCTAGAATTATCGAGTTCCTACGTTGTATACCTCAAACTAATGTAATATTGTGTCAACTATACTTCCACAAAAACAATATTGTTTCAAATCCAGAAGATCCTATAACTCTCATATGTGAGTTATTGACACATTTTTAAATGATTGTGAACTTTTTTATGCAAGTTTATGAATTTTCATTTTTTCCAATTTTATTGAGACCCGACTGACACAGAACATTGTATTCATTCAAGGCATGCGACATAATGATTTGATGTGTGTATCCATCACCGTGTTTTCGTGTGTGTGACTACAGTGAAGCATTCTCTGGGGATTTAAAAATTTTTTTAACTTTATTTTTGAGAGAGACCGCAAGCAGGTGGAGGGGCAGAGAGAGAGAGAATCCCAAGCAGGCTCCACGCTGTCAGCGCAGAGCCCGGTGCGGGGCTCAAACTCATGAACCGTAAGATCATGACCCGAGCTGAAACCAAGAGTCTGATGCTTAACCAACTGAGCCACACCAGGCGCCCCTCTCTGGGGAGTTTAAATGTGACCTGTAAGAGCACTGGTGGTTTTATCTTTCCTTGCTACTCTAACACACATGTGGTTTTGTCTTTTCTCAAGGCTTGTGAAAGCATCTCACTGAGCGGCATCGGTCAGTTTCTTCCAAACCCCTCGTGACCTGCCTTCTGTGGGCTTTCCAGGTCCCGAAGGAGCCGTTCCGCCCACGCCCCCCTCCCTCCGTGTCCTCTCCATGACACTGGCCAAGACTTCCTGGGGCTGAGCTGCAGGACAGGCTGGGGGTGGCCAGTGTCACTAGGGGAACTGAACCGGACTCCGGGCCCGTGAACCCTCTGGGTTTGTCTGACTCTTCATTCGATGTGCTGACCCTTGTCTCTTCCAGCCCCTCTCCTGCTTCTGAAAGAGGCTTTCTGCTTCCTTGGAGAGGATACTGCTGAATCCGGGCGTTCCTGGGGCTCATTCCTCTGCTGGCTTTTGGAGGCCGTTTTGGTTGTAGTCCCCTCGCCACTGGGTGTGTTTGGGGGGCGTCTTCCAACGACTGACGGCTCCGTTGTTCCACATGCTGAGATTTCTCTTTGCTCAGTTCACCTCTGAAACTTGACATGAAGCCCAAGTACAGAGTGGGAGCTTTCCAGATCTTTATGAATGGCCTCCAGATTTGATTCATTTTTCTTGATTTCTTTTCTGGTCATCTGGCTTCCATTAACTTTGTTCCAAGGCCTCTAGACTCTTTGGGTGTAAAGCTGAGCTCCTCCGGGAGGGCACCTTGTCCTGTCTACACAGAGCAGGCGTTCCGTGATGAACAATCAAGTATGACCCTCACTGTGGCCATCTCCCCCAGTGATCCGTCTCGGGTCCCCTGCCACTGTGTCACCACTGGGCACCATGACCAGCATGGTGACAAGCACTGCAGCTGTCAGGAGGCCACCGGGTGCTCCCCCGGCGCCCACAGCATAGGACAGAGGAACCCCTGGGGCAGGTGGACAGGGCCCCGGGGGCCACAGGTGGTTCCTGGAGTTCGGGTCACCCCGGCCCTACCCGTCAGCCCAAGGGCTCAGGACACGTGTGTCTTATCACATGAGCCCGTGAGCCGCGGGGGCTGGCGTGCCAGCCAGGCCAGCACCCTTCCTTCCCTGCATCATTCTGGGGCCCAAGGCCCTACCTGCCCTGCAGTGCGCACAGAAGACTCCTGCTCACAGGGCCCCTCCTGGTTTGGGTCTGGCTTTGAATTGAGAGGCTTGTGGAAGGGGTTCTGGAGGGTCCCACACAAGTGACTGCACTACGGGTCCCTTAAAAGCCAGAGGGATATTCGGTGTTCATGTCTCGGGAATGTGAGGTCTGGCTGTGAGCAAGGAAACCTGATTCTGAACCCATCCCACAAGTCCTTGACGCTGATGTCACAATGGGACTCCCGGGGGGCCGAGTGCTCCTCCTGGGGGCCGGACGGCTGGGGCTGGGCATCTGAGCCCTGGCCAGCCCCCAAGCAGCTCCATGCAGGTTCCCTGAGAGGAAGCAGAGTCTCCCTGGCTGAGCTGCCAGGCCACAGGTGAGTCCACCCCACATCCTTCCATTCCCGTGGGAACAGAGAGGGTGCCCTGCGGTGACATTTTCACAGCTCCTCTGCGTGTGGTGAGTGGAAAAAGGGGCAAAAGGAAGAGGGCAGTACAGGGGCACTGGGGTGGTCTTGGGGAGGTGCAGATACTTGGACAGGCCTGCGTCCGGCCCGCCCCTGCGTCCAGGCACCCCCCCCCCCCCGCCCCAGCTCAAAGGTCACCCGGTGCCAGAGAGCACAGCTGTGGGAAGGCCGCTGGGGTGCAATCAGCTGCTGGCGTGGAGAAGGGCTCCCAGGGCGGGCAGCTGACGGGGCGAGTGTCAGCTGGGGAGCTTGCACAGCCCCGTACAGAAAATGAAAGAATGGTGGGGTGGGGTTTCTAGACCATATGCAGGCACAGAGTCTTCCCCAGGTCACCCGGCACTGCTCCTCTGTCCAGGGCTTGAGGCGGTTTGGATCTGGGGTCCCAGCCCTTGTGTGGAGACCAGGAGGTCTCTTCCAGGAGGAACAGGGCAGATGCCCCTCAGGGGTCTCTTCTGACAGGCTGTGGCTGCGGGTTTGAGGGTGGGCCCGTCCTGTTTCACTAAGCAAACAACTCGACTCTTAACATCTGTAATCACTCCCTCACCACCACCCAGACCAAGGAGCCGTGCATCTCCAGGGGCCCAGAAGCCTCCTGCAGGCCCCTCTTGGACATCACCATCCTCGGACGGAAGGACTCTTCTGACACAGCATCACCTTACCTGAGTCATTTGTCAACGTTTTGAGAATCCTCTGTGTTGCTCTTTCGGAGGCTCAAGAATTAAGTAATCCCCCCAACGTCATATGGCTATGAACTGGAGCAGGATTCAAACTCAAGACTCTCCCAACCCCTCCTAATCCTTCCATCTCCTGGCCCAGGGCCCCGAAAGATGGTTGGAGACTCTGGTTCCCATCCGGCGCACTGGGGGGCAGGGAGCCCTTGCCGGAGTTCTCTGCATCTCCTGGGGAGCTGTTTTTGCTGTCAGCGGCTGCCCAGGTTCCCAGGACAGCTCCTGGCCAGATGGGGAGAAGCAGCAGCAGCCCGCCATCCTGTGCCCAAGGTGCGCGAGGGGAGCAAGATGCAGAAAGGTAAGACTCTCATGTGGAAAGCATTGCTTCACATGAACATTATGACAGAACAGTATGATCCGTTATGACAGAGCTTGTCTGTGTGCAACATATTTCAGTGGTGCACTACCCCTGGGAGAAAGATGATGTTCTCCCCATTTTACAAATGAGTAAACCAAGGCACAGGGTAGGTAACACATTCAAGGTCAAATTACAAAGCCAGGATTCAATCCCATGTCTTGCTATTCTGCCTCTTGAGGGCATTTTGTATCTATCCATCTGTTTCTGACCATCAGGTAAGACAGGTGAGCTGTTATGTGGCCAAAAATAAGAATACTGGGGTGCTTGGATGGCTTAGTCAGCCAAGCGTCCAACTCTTGATCTTAGCTCAGGCCTTGATCTCAGGATCTTGAGTTTAAGCCCTGCACTGGGCTCCGTGCTGGGCATGGAGCCTACTTGAAAAAGAATAAAAAATTGTCAATAGATACAGAAGTTATACAAAGGAACCAAAAGAAAATTCCAGCACTGCAAGGTGCGATAACTAAAATGAAGAATCCCCTAGGGGAGTTCAAAAACACATTTAAAGCAGAAGAAAGAATAAATGAACTTAAAGATAGGACAATTGAAACTGAGAAAAAAAGTGCACAGAACCAGAGTCCCATGGGACACCATTAAATAGAAAAACATAGATGGTGGGAATCCCAAAAGAACAGAGAGTAAGAAAGGAGTCAAAAGAATATTTGAAGAAACAATGACCAAAAACCTTCTCAGTTTGATGAAAGATATGAATCTACAACTATAAGAAGTTGGATAAACTCAAGATAGAACACATTCAAGGACATACCAAAGAATCTTGAAAGCAGCAAGAGAGGTGACTTTTCTCATACAAGGAATCCACAGAAGATGAGCAGATTCCTCATCAGACTTTGAAGGTCAGAAAGCAGAGGGTTGATTTATTCAAATTGATGAAAGAAGGTGCCAGAATTCTATATCCAGCAAAATTGCTCTTCAAAAGTGAGGGAGTTTGTTACCAACAGAACTGCTTTACAAACAATGCTAAAGGAGGCCCTTCCATTTGAGATGATACAGTAACTCAAAGCTGTAAGCAGAAATCAGAATCTCCAGTAAAAGTAAATACAGGGGCAGTTATAAAAGCTATTATTATTATAATTTCGGTTTGTTAAGTCCACTTATTTTCTACAGGATTTAAAAGGCACATGCATTACAAAACCTAACTATATACAGACGTAATTTGTGACATCAGTAACAGAAGGGGGAGATGGAGCCATTCAGGATCAGGGAGTTTTATGTGCTATTTAAGTTGGCATAAATTAGGTTGTTGTAACATTAGGATGTTAAGTGCCATCCCTGTGGTAACCACAAAGAAAATATCTATAGAATATATACAAAAGGAAATGAGAAGAGAATCAAAATGTCACTATAAAAAATCAAATGCAAAAGGCAGCAGTGGAGGAAGTGAGGGACAAAAAAAGCCATAAGGCACGTAAAAAACAATAAGATGGAAGAAACAAGTTCTTTCTTAGGAGTAACTAAATGCAAATGTATTCAACTCTCTAATCAAAAGGCAGAGATTGAAGATGGCCAAGTAGGAAGCTCCAGGCCTGTGCTACCCCCATGGAAACATTGAAAATAAATACATAAAAGGACCTACAGACTGACTAAAATAACTATGGGACCTCTGGAAATCATTCCAAAATCTACAGCAACCAGGCGAACGCCCAATCGAGAAAAAGCCATGGTCAAAATGGTAGGGGATTTTGTGGCAGTTTTACTTGCCTTTGCCTCAACCCTTCCTGGCACGACAATGTGTGGTTGGGAGGAAGCAGCCTCCTCCTGGCTTCCTCCCTTGTGCTGGAAGGAGGAGAGCAGAACTCATTGGCAATGTTCTGACCTGTCTGTGGACTGCCCAGGGGACTGGGGTTTCTGTTGTGCCTGACTTGGAGCTCAGACAGGGAAAGATGACCCATGGAGGGCTGGGGCACGCTCTCATGGGCAGAAGAATACAGTAACATCTAAGGTTCTGAGAAGAAGCTGGGGGGACACTCTGGAAAATTAAGACTTTTGAAAAGCAGCCAGGTATACAGGCTGGGGATTGGAGGAAGTACAGGCCCAGGCGTAACACGTGCCCATAAAAGACCCAAGACTTAAGCCATTACCCTGGGTTGATCACAAGTCTTAGAACACACCCTACAATTTAGTGAAGGTCTCCTGCCATTGTGCAAAGACTGGGCAGACAGGGCTGTTTTTTTCAAATGACTACTTTTCAACAAAGATCTCAAGGCATACAAAGAGACAGGAAAACAGGGCACAAAGAAACAAAATCTTTATCTCCAGAAACCACACAAACCATCCCTGAAGAAACATAGGCATCCGACTTACTAGAAAAGACTTCAACCAAATAACTGTTAAATATGCTCAAAGAGCTAAAGGAAATCAAGAAACTGATATATGGACAAAATGAGAATATCAAAAAGTTATGTATGTTATTAAGGGGCTCCTGAGTGGCTCAGTTGGTTGAGCATCTGATTCTTGATTCCAGCTCAGATCATGATCCCAGAATTGTGGGATTGAGCCCTGCATCAGGCTCTGTGCAGGGCATGGAACCGGCTGAGGATTCTCTCTCAAATAAAATAAAATATAAAATTAAAATTAAAATTAAATTAATAAAATCTTTTAAAAAATTCTGGAGCTGAAAAAATGCAATAAAGGGATTCAACAGCGGACCTGAATAGTGAAAAGAATCTGTGAACCCAAAGACAGGTCATCTGAAATCACTGAAACAGAGGAGCAAAAACGAAAAAAAAAGTGAAGCAGGCCTAAGGGACTTAATGGGACACCACCACACAGACAAACATATGCACTCTTGGACTCCCAAAAGGAGAAAGAGAGAGAAAGGGGCAGAGAACTTATCTGAAGAAGTAATGGACAAAAATTTCTCAAATTTGAGTAAAGAAATGAATATACAACTTTAAGAAACTCAACAGACTTCGACAGATAAATCCTGAGACACGCACAGCAAACACTGAAAGACAGGAGGGCAAAATGGAAATTTTACATTACAGTAATCGGACTCTAGAACAACCAGGTAGGTCAGTAAGGAAAGAGAGGACTTGAACAACACAACAGACCAACTGGACGTAACCAACATATATACAACATCCAACAACAGCAAAATATGCATTTCCCTCAAGTGCACGTGGAACATTCTCCATAATAAATGACATTCTGTGAGGCCACGAACCAAGTTTCAAAAAATTTAAAAAGACAAAGCATATAAAATATTTGCTCTTCCCACAATGTACTGAAGCTAGAAACCAATAACGGAAGGAAAATTCATAAATATGTGAAAGCCAAGCAATAAATACATCGCAAGGGAAATTAGAACCCATCTTGAGACAAATGACTGTGAAAACACAGCATACCCGAACTGAAAACAGTGCTAAGAAGGAAACTTAGAGCCATAAATGCTTACATTAAAAAAGAAGAAGGGCCTTAAATCAACAACTTACTTTATCCCTTATGGAACTTGGAAAAGGAGGAAGGCTAAGCTCAAAGCCAGCAGTAGGAAGGAAACAACATTACAGCAGAGATAAAATAGAGAACAGAAAACAATAGAGAAAGCCAATATAAAGCCAAGAGGTGGTTCTTCCAAAAAAACAAAAACAAAAAAACAACACAATGGCGAACCTTTAGCTAGATGCCTGCAGTGGGAGAAGAGGACAAGGACTCAATGACACAAGAGGGCATCTTACTGCAAATTTACAGAAATAAGGGTTATAACAGAGCTCTGTGAATAACTATATGCCAACAAAATGGTTAACCTAGAAGAAATGGACAAATTTCTAGAAACACACAACCTACGGAGACTAAATCATGAAGACATATCAAGTCTGGATAGACCTATAACTAGTAAGGAGATTGAATCAGTAATCAAATACCTCCCGACAAAGAAAAGCCCAGGACCCAATGGCCTCATCAGCGAATTCTACCGGACATTTAAGGAATCAACACCAATCTTCCTCATACTCTTCCAAAAAAAGGAGGGAATGCTTCCTAACTCATTCTAGAAGGCCGGCATCACCCTGATACCAAAGCTAGATGAAGACACTACAAGAAAACTATTGGTCAGTATCCCTCATGAATATGGATGCAAAAAATCCCCAACAAAACATGAGCAAGTCGAATCCAACAATAGAATAAAAGTTTTATACACATCATGACAAAAGAGGATTCCTAGGATGCAAGAATCACTCAGTATACACAAATCGATTTAATACTCCATATTAACAGAACGGAAGGGAAAGTAAATACTCTCAACTGACACAGCAAAACCACTTGACAAAATTCAATACCTTTTCATGTTAAAAACACCCAACAAACTAGCAATACTAGGAAAATACCTCAACACGATGAAAACCGTATATGAAAAATCCCACAGCTAACATCATACTCAAAGGTGAAAGACTGACAGTTTTTCCTCTAAGGTCAGGACAAGACCAGATGTCTACTCACATTGCCTCTATTCAAGATAGTACTGGAAGTGCTAGCCAGAACAATTAGGCAAGAAAAAGAAAGAAAAGGCATCCAAATTCGAATGGAAGAAATAAAACTGTTTGCAAACAATGCAATCTTATATGTAGACAACATTAAGATTACACACACATCGGGGCGCCTGGGTGGCGCAGTCGGTTAAGCGTCCGACTTCAGCCAGGTCACGATCTCGCGGTCCGTGAGTTCGAGCCCCGCGTCAGGCTCTGGGCTGATGGCTCGGAGCCTGGAGCCTGTTTCCGATTCTGCCTCCCTCTCTCTCTGCCCCTCCCCCGTTCATGCTCTGTCTCTCTCTGTCCCAAAAATAAATAAAAAACGTTGAAAAAAAAAAATTAAAAAAAAAAAAAAAAGATTACACACACATCATTAAATTAGCAAAGTTGAAGCCTCGAAAGCCAACACACCAAAATCAGTTGTGTTTCTAGACACTAACAATGAAGAATCTGGAAAGAAAATTAACAATTCCATTTAAAATAGCATCAAAAAGAATGCAATACTTAGGAATGAACTTAACCAAGGAGGCTAAAGACTTACGCACTGAGAACTGCGGAACACTGCTGAGAGAAATCCAAGACCGCACAGATGTTACTCTGTAATGCCTTTTCTGGGTATCATGGCTGGGTCAAGTCAACAAAGAAAACGATCCCACCAAGTGTCCATCAAATCAACGGAAAAACACAATGTGGTGCATTCCTACAGTGGCATGCCATTCAGCCATAAAAAGGAGTGAATTTTGATCGATGCTTCAACATGGGTAGACCTTGAAAATGTTACGCTAAGTGAAATAAGACACGGAAAGACCAATATTTTATGATTCTACTTACATGAAGTACCTAGAATAGGCAGGTTCACAGAGACCAAGTAGGACAGGTGTCGGGGGAAGGAGGAGCAGCAGTTACTGGTTAGTGGGTCTAGGTTCTAGTTTGGGAGGATGAAAAAGTTTGGGTACATTGGCAGTGATACAATATTGTGAGTGTTTTAATGCCACCGAGGTAGACCTTAACCAGTGGATACACTGACAGATACTACGTGTAGCTTACCACAATAAAAATATCCAAAAAAGAAAAATAAAAATGCAAACCAACAAACATGACCAGCATGTGAGGAACCAGTCAACAGCTTCAAAAACTTCTCGATCCCACAAGTTTCTGCTTTTGGTAGAGCACTTTCAACTGCCTGCCGTGTTTTTTCGGTTCCTTCTACAATTCTGAAGTCTGTCCTTTTTCCCTAGAAGGTCCTTGTCAGTATTTCAAGCCATTGACTTTCTTTTTTGCGGGACTGGAGAGGAAAAAAAAGGAATCTCATCTCCACACCAAAGTATCAGACGCCAAAAAAATGTAAAGTCGTGAGTTTATTGCATATGTAACAAAATGAACCTGACCTCCTGGGTCCAGCCTGCTGTACAATCACTGTTTGTTTTGTGTTTCCAGCTGGTTCCATAACCACATTAAATAGAACTAGTATTTCTTTAAATACTTTTGATTTTGACATAAAACGGAACATTAGTGTACAATTTTCACAAAATAAATCAGCAATAAAAACAGTGGGAAGAATAACAAGGATAGCAGCAATACTTAAAAACAAGACATTACAAAATAAATTAAAAAATACATTATAAAGTGGTTGAGAAACAAAAATAAACAAATTTTAAAAATTCATACTATGTTTCGGGAAGGCTGCCTGCCGTGCGGCACGCGCCTGGCTGCGGACGGGGCCGGGGGGACGGGGTGGGTTCTCTGCGGAAGGCCACTCCTGACAGCTCAGGGTGGAGGACCCCCTCACCTGAATTGGGACCACGCGGCCGAGCAAGCTTGGGGAGCACGGGACTCCTGGCGGGCAGAGTCTCCCCTCGGGGAGAGCTGCCCTGACTGTGTCCCCCAAGCAGCCCCTTTGTTTCTCCTTCCTACAGCGCTGGCAGAGCGGTGGTTTGCTGCATCCCTGAGGGTCGGCTGATGACCGCTGGTGAGGGCAAGCCTGCAAGTCGGGCCCCTGAAGCATCTGGGCCAAGGGGTGGGAAGGGGACGGCGGGGGCGGGGGATGTTGGGGATCACCAAGGGCCACAAACGAGAGCTCGTGGGAACAGGGTCCACGTGGACCCAAAGTGGAGTCATCGGGAGCTTTTACCCACTGTCTGCCACACTGCTCTTTCCGTGGTTCAAAAGGCCTAATCCAAGGTTCTAGAAGTGCAATGCTACTGACGGGCCTGTCTGGCGACAGTAAACCAGGGCTCTGGAAAGTTCTGCTCTTTCAGGCCCCACTGTAACACACAGCTGACGAGGACGACTGATGAGGGAGGAAAGCCCCGCCTTACAGGCCAGTCCCGCCTGCTGGGCCCACGCCTGACACCCGCGGGCAGCATGGGGCTGGCAGGCGCGGGTTCTAAGGACTGTTCCTCCCGACAGCAGAAAGATCGTCTTACAGGAGCCACGTGCCACAGTCCCGCTAGACCCTCGTCTCCCCGCTCATTCCTGCAGCTCTGGGCCAAACCACAGGAACAATCCGTGGTTCCCCCGCTCGGTCTGGATGTGCCCTCAGCTCTCCGTGGAGGTCTCCTCCTCACACTGGGGGGTTGAGGGGCACCTTCGAGAGGAGGCCTCTGTGGGGGAAGGGCCATAGCCGACATTTCCTTACTCTAGCAGAGGAAGGTTACGAGGGAGGACTAGAGAGTCAGGCAGGGGGAGCCAGCTTCTAGAACGCCCTCTGAAGGACGATGGTAAACGAGCGAGACTCGGGGTAAGCCTGACCAGGGCAAGGCAGAACTTCTGACAGTCCAAGCCCATGATACGGCCTGGACTTCCTGAACGGATTTAATCTCTCCTCTGCAGCTGTCACCCTTGACATCTCTCTACCCTGGCACCTCCTCCGTAAGTGGCCAGACGCGCGCTCTCTCACAGCTCTTGGAACCCACAGCCGCTAGCCCACGGCCCACCGAACCAGGCGAACTTCTTGTTCCGAGGGAGGGTCTATCTCTCCCAGGGGTTCCCGAGCTCCCGCACGGCAGCCACAGAATGCTTCGGGGCAAGCCAAAGAACCACACGGCAAGACCCACAAGGGTGAGCTCGCCTCCAAACCCACCTAGCTCCGGAGGTATCCGTGACAAAAAGAGAGTCACCTGAAAGCCTTCCAGACCCACCTCAGACCTGCAGCTGGATCCCAACGCTTAACTCCGAAACCAACGGCAGACTTCCAACAGTGAAATGTCTTCCTGATGAATTACCCCGCATTTGCCCCCCCAACCCCCCCCACCAAACAAAACAACAACAAAAAACCAAACAGGACGATTGGCTGCTGCCCTTCACGGAAGTTCATCGCAAATCAAACCACCTTGTTCAAATACTGTTGAACTTCTGTGCGAATTGGAAAATGGTGTTGGAAACTCAGGGTCCAGGCTTGCTTTGGCCTTGCTCGTCACGTGAGGACGTCTGGGCGAGCGAACTGAGTAGTAGTGATTGTTCGCGTCTCCACCCGACACTCGGGAAACGAGCAGAATGAGCCAGGGTGAAGGGTCCCCTCCACCGACAGGTTTGCGTTCGTGCCCTACTCTTCGTAAAACCATAACTCAGGGTGGATTTAAGTCAGTGGGGTGGCCCGTTCCCTCTCTCCCTGTGAGGCTACTTTGCACCAAGCCAGCAGCTACAACAGCAGAATTCTGTTAGTCCAGCTCTTAGCAACTTCCGCACAACACTTGGTTAGTATTCAAGTGACCCAGCCGACCCTCCTCGACATACACGTGGTGGGGGAGCCGCAGCCCGGGACTGGCTGCATGGATCTGAGGCTGGTTTGGTGTGTTCTTTTATAAGCTCTGTTACGTGGTATTTTCACTGGAAAAATATCTCAAGCTAGATAGATAATGTGGCAAAAGGGACTCTTAAAAGGAAAGATCATTTTTCTCTATGCAAGTTTTTTCAGCCAGGATCCCCTGAAAAATACCCCAGGCCTCCAGCAAAAGCTGCCCCAGTTCCTTTACTTTTCCAAAAGGGAAGCACACTTTGGATGCAAGCTTCCTGCTGGGGCAGAATTCCAATGGACAGTACGGTTATTTTTCAGTTAGAAATTAATCTGCTTCCCAGAGCAGGCTGCTAGGGTGTGACTGGAATTTGAGCTGCAGAACTTGAAAAGGGACCTCAGTACTGTCTGGAGACAGAAGAGCTACCGGTTACAAACCCTCAGTAAGCCAAGCTCAGTTCCAGAACTTGTGGGTCGATCCTCCTATAAAGACCACAGGGCCGCGAGCCTATCACCAACCATGTGGGTTACAGTCGCTGCAGGGTATCCTGTGTGACCGAAGCCAAATGCTAAACCTGGCTGCACTTTATTGGATGGGCGATGGAAGGGGGGGGGGGGGGGTTAGGGGGTGGGGATCACTGTCAGAAAGGAGGAAAATATGGGTGGGAGCCGCCAACCAAAGTCCCCCCACCCCCCTCGCTCCCCCAACGAAAAGGAGGGGAGAAAACCCTTTCCCTCGGGTCATCTAGGGTTCCCGGGCCTCAGCCAGCTTCGCAGGAGGCGCACAGAAAGCTTGCTTTTGGTCTGGTGGTCGTGAGCTAGAATCTGTTGCCTTTGGTTGCTCTCTTCACTCCACGGCAAACCCGCAAGTCTCCTCCACGGCCGTCAAAAGCTTCTCGTAGAGCTTCTCGTACGACTCGTAAGGTGGAATGTCGATCCGATTAAAGCTGGAAGAGGACAAAAGAGCGACAGAGTCACTGCTGGGGCCATCTGGTCCTAGGCCCTGGTTCGAGGACAAGGGCAGGCGGGAGCAGAGCATTCAGGGCCTCGAGCTAGCAGCATGTGAGTATACAGGCGGATGGGGCCAAGCATCTCATCGCCCAGCTGGGGTGGGGGGTACAGGCAAGTTTTCCACTCCCCCCTGGTGCTTTTCTGTTTCGAAAGCAAAGATTTTTCATGGAACACAGAACAAAATAAGTCTTAAGATCTTGAAAGCCAAAATTAAACCGATTACTATGTCCTGGTTGTATCAGGACAAAGATCCTTCCTGATGCAGTGGTGGTTGTCTTCTTCGCACGTGGACCACCGTAATCCAGACTGGCCGACTGTCAGATCACCACTGACAATCCACTGCCTGTCTGTGTAATCCTCCGTGACTTGACCTGAGACCAAATGGGGCAGTCTGGGATGTTTCCTGCAGAAACAAACTATTATCTCAAAACTAGTAAAACGTCAAATCTCTAATAGGAGGAGATGAATCAACATTTCCCTGGAGAAATTCTAGTGTTGTATTAAAAAAAAAAAAAAAGAAAGAAAGAAAAGGCATCCTTTAAGAAGGATATCCTCTCCTAATAAGTCAAAACATACAAAATTCTGACTGAGATAGTGAGAACTACTGAATTACTAGCGGTCAAGCAGTTAAGGATGGTTTTTGTCAAGAAAGAACTGGGCTAAACTGTGTCATAGTTTTTTTCTTGAAGCTGGGACTTCAGCATCTGAGGACAGTTCTCACATCCGTTTTATTCTAAACGTTCAACTATGAAAGGGCAGAGTCCTAGGGAAGAAAGCAGCTGCCGTGGGTCAACACAATGCTGTGTCTGTAACGGCCACGCGGGGCCGGGCGCCACAGCCTCGGTAGGGCCTTGGCCATGTAAGCACTTGAACCCACACCCCTGGGTTCCCAATCAGGAAGCTTCTGTTGCAATGTTACACATCTCGATGGCAAGGAACCGGCTCTCGCGAACTAGACACGCTGGTCCTTTTGATACGTGGTTTCTGAGACAAAGCGTACGTAAGTGACTTGATTTTTAAACTGCAAGGGAAAATCATCTGCTACAGGTATGAATGATGTTAAAATTTAGGAAAGTTAAGAAGTTTTCAATGTGCAAGATGCATCCATCACCAAGTTCCAAGAAGGAAAACACAGGAAGCAAAGACTGGGAACTCCGGATTGAAAATGACAACTCCCCCCCGCAGGGAGGTACGTGTGTGCACACGCGCGGCCCAGCAAAGGCAAGGCTGGAGCTGCCGAATGCCAGCCGCCGTTAATCACATCTCACGACAAAACTGGTTTCACGAAAGAGACTTCTGATAACCCTCATGTGACACACTGCCAAGCACTCATCCCACCTGACACTGGTTCCACGGCCAGTTGTCCTGGGGCGCAGGTAAAGGAAGCACGGGGAGTCACGCGCGGGGTGGCAGGCGCAGGGACAGGCTCCCCGCGATGCCACAGCGAGGTCCTTACCAGGTGTGGGCCTTTGGAAGGTTGTCTGTGTTGGCGTCGATCAGGTGGATGGTGAAGAGCCGGGGCCCTGCCGCGCCTGTAGAACCTTACGAGACAACATTCTAGTTAATGCACTTCAGAGGCGGGCCCCGGGCCCCACTGCCAACCACACCCTCGGCCCGATGCCCGGGCAGGTCGTCCTGCCGGACGGTCGTGGGCTTCACGCGGCGGCATAGCCTGCACCTGGGTTAGGACACGCTGACCGTCCAGCGACCTATCCCAGCCATTCTAGAAAATCGCAGGGGCAGAGACGCGTGAGAGCTCTCCTCCTGGACCCTGGCCGTGGGCCCACTCAAGTGGGGATATTTGAAGGACAAAATCCTTAAATCACCAGTGACGGTTTTTCTTTTTTTTAAACAAAATGTTTAGCAAGTGGGCCCGCCCCTGGCAGAGGACAGCAGGGTTATGACAAAAGCACGATACACAGTCATGAATCCCCCAGGCGGAGGGACGGGGGGAAAAGAAAAAGACACAAACACCTAGGACAACAGCCCAGGGGGATGGAAGTAGCTTCTGTCACTCAAAGAAGTCCTTCAAATCTGGAAAAGTCTACAGGGAATGTTCTCTACATGAAATACACATGCTATCTCTAGGAACATGCAAAGGTCCATCTGCTACATTTTAACATACTAACTAACATTCTTCACCTTTTTCCTTCTGGCTCTCAGGGTTATCAAAAATCTGGATATCAGGTTTTTTATCAGCGTCAGAAGGGACCAGAGAGGGGATGGGTACCTACACCAGACAGCGGAGCCTCTCAGGCAGTGCCTCTGCATAGAGGAGGAAACCGAGGCTCAGGAAGGACCCCTGGAGCTCATGACCAACACTGTGGCAGCAGGAGACTCCATCTCCTGGCACTCAGGCCGGGCCGCTCTCACCTCGGGGCTGCAGTGAGACGGCTGCTACCAGAAGACTCAGGAACGAATCCACGGTGCACTTTAGAACGTCTAATTTCTTTCCCCAAAGCCTTGCTGCTCTTTGTACCCTCCCTCTGTCCCCCAGTTCTGTAGGGGTGGGGGAGGGACCGGCTCCATGGGGTCCTTCCTCACTCAGGTTTCGCCCAACTCAGCCCTGGGCGGGCACCAGGCTGGCCAGCACCCGCCACAGCTGCGCGCCCCAGATGATGCCCCGCCTGCTGGGCACATGGCCTGCAGGGACACCGAGAAAGGTGGGTTTGACAGGAAGCTGGGCTTTGTTGTGCTGAGATTCTCGCCCCCTTTGCGTCTACAGGTATTTCCTCTCAGCTTGGGCAGAGGCTAGCACCCCCGGAGCACTGTTGGCCCGGAGCACTGGGGGACCGGCAGAGAGAATGGCAACAAGAGGGCCCCCGGGGGTGGGGGTGGCCACGGCCCCCAGCGTTCGCTACAAGAAAACACAGGCCGCGCCACTTCCTAGGAGACGTTTCAGGAAAACACCACCACGGCGGTCCGGCTCTTCCTGCCGTGGCCTGGCAGGGGACGTGCCTGGCGGAGACGCGTGGGGCCAGGAGCCCCGCCTCCACATCAGTCACCTTGCAAAGCCTTGAAGCCTTGGAGAGGGACCCGAGTGGACCCGGTCACGAACTGCAGCAGCCTGGCCCTCCTCTCCTCATCGAAGGTCTCCACGGCCTGCCAGAACCAGCGGACGATGTTGCTGTCGGCCACACAGTGCTTCAGCCGAGTGTTGGACTTCCAGTCGCTCACGTCGATCTTATCCAGGCCGCCTATGATCAGCTGCGAAGGCGTTTAGAGGCAAGTTATTTCTCAGATGTACAGACCGGGTCATGGCAGCCTCCCAGCTTCCCAGCGTCTGAAAGGAGGGAATTCGTGGCGTCCGAATAAACTAGCCAGAGACTCCGACAAGCGGAGAGGGAGACGGGCCCACGCTCCCAACAGCGCCTTTTCTTACAACCAGGTCTGCTCTCCTCATCCGCAAGGAGTCAGTACCAAAGGGCCGACCGGCGAGACTGAAGGGGCTGACTGTAAAATGGGGCCACCTCCCCGGGACCCCAGGGGCCGTCACAGCAAGGCTGGGAGGGGAGTGGTGTGCGAGTTTCTGCACCGGGTGGGAGGCCCACCCAGAGCTGCTGCCCGCCCACGGAGGCGCCTCGCTGCGGCAGAAAGACAAGGATTTCAAAGCCGTGAGCCACTTGGCACGGACGTGGGTAAGGGATGAATGAGTCTCTATGTTCACACACACGAAGTGGGACACGAGAAGACAATAACACTTTGTGCGGAGTCTAATAATAGCTAGAACAGAAACACAAAGTTGACGTGGTGGGAGAATCTGGTTATACGCGAGAGAATCTCCTCGATCCGAGGTAAATACGTGGGAGGGGTTTGGAAACCGCCACGGCTGGAGATCTTGAACATGAGGATAAGCCACAGGACACCCCGAACAATGTCCGGAGAATGATCTGGACTCGTTGCTGCCAAGCAGACACCTGTCCTTGTCATAAACAGGCTCAGACGCCCTCGACACCCCGCTCGCTCTAGGCCTGCTAGTCGGGAGCCCCGACAAACCCCTGGCCTTGCCGCGGGGACAGACAAGCCTCATTCTGCAGGCAGGTTGTAAAACAAGAAAACACCGATCTCATTTGCGCCCTTTAATGCCTCCTTGGCTTGGCCCGGTGAGCACGTACCTCTAGTTCCTTCTGGTCAAACGGCTTCAGTAAGTGTTGAGGAATGAGTTCATTAAACCCCTTCTGAAGAGCCAAGAACTGGGCTTCAATCCCCCGCATGAACCTCCAATTTACATACAACCTGAGAAACAAATTCACAAGTTGGAGGCAGCATCAAATGGTTCATGAAAAAAAAAAAAGTTTTCTCCACAGAAGGTTCTGACACCTGAACCTGGCAGCCTGCCTGCCGGGCCTTCCCTTGGGGCGGGAGGCGGGGGCGGAGGCGGGGGCAGACGGGACGACGTTGCCTAGCCTCAGTATCAGGTTAAAAATAAGTCAGCACAGGCCCTTATACATGCTGATGCTTCGCTAAAAATAGCTGTAGGAATTAACCTGACCTGTTAGAGCAAGCGCCATAACTGAAAAGTAGACCTGAAAATAACACACAGGATACGTGAGAACACGCGCCAGTCTGGCAGCCTCCGCACGCACACGCCCGCATGCTTCCAATTCCCCAGTGCGAGCGACTGCCGTTTATTTGCCTGAAGAGGTGGGCGCCTGGGCGGCTCAGCTGGTTAAGGGTCCGACTCTTGATTTCAGCTCAGGACACCATCTTAGGGTTTGTGGGATGGAGCCCCACGTCAGACTCTGCACTGACAGCGCGGAGCCTGCTTGGGATTCTGTCTCTTCTCGCTCTGCCCGACCCCTATCTGCTGTCTCTCTATCTCAAAATAAACATTAAAGACAAAAAGAAGAGAGAACAAACTACCGTGGAGTAGACTTCCTCGAGACTGATCTCAAGGAAACTTCTAGGCTTCTATTCTCTCCTGCGTTCACCACCTTCACACCCAGAATTGGGAGGTCACCTGCAATCCCTTCCCCAGCTTGGGCTCTGGGGTCATTATCCTCCCTTCAACGGGCCGGCTCTGGTGGCACTAGGGGCGCCTCTGTGCACAGCCCCCACCACTGAACCCCGACCGTGGCTGAAAGTCTGTTCTGTTCCTGGGATTCTGGTCACAGGTGCCGGCAGGGAAGGGAAGCCTCAAACAGCCAAGGAGCCTCAACAACCTAAATGTGAACCCAGCCTTGCCCAGATGGTCCCAGGCACCTGGATGTCCCCGCTGGCAACCTCCAAGGTTCCCCAGAACATTACCGGACATATTCTTTCTTGTTGTCCTCTGTGACAGGAACGTTGCGACCATTGGGTTTCAGTTCATGCTGAAGAATCCTCCCGAAAGCATTGTGTTCCACACAGAAAGTGTGGTCTAGCACAGGGGTGATATCGTTCTCTCTGTTGAAGTTAAGACACAAGATGGATGTCAGACCTCTGCCAGCATGCAGCAGCGAACAGAACCTTAGACGGAACATTCCGGGAGAAAGACGGCACTTCCTGTCCGTCACCCCAGAGCTGCGGGGGGGGGGGGGGGGGAGAGGAAAACCTAGGGCCCAGAGCACGTGTGAGGGCAGGGGTGCGGGTACTGAAGGGGTACCACAGCTCCACTCTGCATGTGCCCGGACTCCGGGCTCCCACATTCATAGGGAGGTGATGGTAGCTCTCTCGTTCTGGGATTTTATGAGACACGGCGGCCTGACTGCCTTGTAAACTGAGTCTCCGAACAGAAGGATTCACGAAGAGGAAACGGGGTCAAAGGAAAAGCAACCTGCAGAAGACACACCTAGAAAACACTCGCAACCCCTCCTTTAAGGCAGCCATTCCAAATGCATCCATTCAAACAAAGTAGCACTTGGAAGTTCAAGTGGACTCCTCCGCCCCCCGCATTTGCTGAGACGCAAGCAGAGTAAACGATTTTGTACAGGATGGAGGCCCTAACCCCCCCGGACTACCCATTTCCAGCCGGGGCACGTGAAGTGAGGCCGACCGGCGCTTGGGGTGCAGCTGGCTCCAGCTCCCCCTCTCGCTCTCCCCCTGCAGAGCCTGGATCTCTCCCTCTGTGAAATCGGCTCATTCACAAGGACCCGCAACCCCCGCGGTTACCACGTGACTGTGCCGACAGCTTCCAAGAGAGTTCTAGGATAATTCTAAAACAAAGTCGACTAAATATAGTTTTTCCTGATACTTTCTCTTACTATCAAATACTCTGCCACTAATTTTGTGTTGGGTGCTTTCCGTCTCGAGATTCACTGGAGAGTCCAAAACAAAACCCGCCACCCACCTATCAGGCCTGGGGATTAATTTTGTGGCCAGACCTTAATAATATGAGGAAGAAATTAGTCTATGAAGTGAAACTGGCCAAACGTCATGAAGGAAGAAAGTCAACTGAGTATTTCTTGTTAAATCCACTTTTATGTTTTTGGCTGTAAAACAGCATTTTCTTTATTTCTCTTTCCTGACTTCACACCCATCCCTCGAAAACATTCACATGCACGCACACATGCACACAAAACAATTGTATTTGGTGGACAGTAAGATGGGTGAGGCATTTTCCATTAACTGAACAGTGAGTCGGTACTTACAGAATCCACACTAAGCTCTTATGGAGTTCTGGGTCCACCGACTCCAAATCAGAGAGCTGGATGGGTTTCCCCAGTAGCTGCTTATAGAAGGGAACCGTGAAGCCCCCGTTTATGTAGTGTCCGTGGAATACGGCAAGACCCATGATCCGACCCACAAAATGGAAATAAGACAGATGGTCCTGTAGGGGGCACCAGAGAACACATTTATTAGAAAAATGACCAGCCAGGGTGGATACCTTGTGCTTTCTCCAAGCTTCTTGGGAGACCTGTCCCATGGGCAACCCAACACTGACTCAGTTGCTCACAGGTTGTGCTCACGATCAAAGGAAAGAAGGCTAGTTAGGTAGTCAAAATTCAGAGCATGCGTTTTGTATAGATCATCTGAACATTTTACATGCCCTTCGTTCAAACATGTCCTCAGAACTGCTACATCGTTTGTGGTACTCAGCCTAAAAGGAAAATGCAGAACTCTTTGCTCAAAAATTAAGAATTTCAACATGGCAGCCACAGAGAATCAAACCAACACAGGCGCTTCTAAGTGCCAGGCGCCCAGGAAGCCGGCCCCCCGTTTTCCCCACTGCACTACAAACAGAGCAGGGGGCAATTCTCCCTGAGTCCCAGGAGAAAGCAGAAGAGAAGAAAATCCAAAGGAAATAAAAAACCAAAGAGGAACATAGAGGACAACCCAAGTAACAGAATCATTCTAAAACCAGAGCTGTTCTGGTTTTTAACTGGGGAACCTCACATCTCTGCTTTCCAGGTGGAATTATAAGCAGAATTAATGAAAACCCCATTTCCATTTCCTGCTCTACCTTTCAGTGTCTATTTACCAGAGACTGAGTAAGTCCACAATGGATAAACCAAGGACTGACACTGGACCTGGAAATCTAGTCAAAGAACTTTCCAATTCGCCCTCTCTTTATTCATGGGTACTTACGGGGTTGATCGAAGAATCCGGGTTGATTTGCAACATGTAAATGTTGTCCGTAGAATACTGGAAGAGTCCATAATACGGATTCAACATTTCATGGCACAATAAATAGAGCCACTCCCTAGGAACAACAAAATGACAACCATTTCATATGTGTGAAAATGTCCAGTTTAGGTCTTACCAAAAGGTCCAACTCCCTGGGTCCTAGAAGGCCACACTGCGGGATAACCAGGCCCTGAGAGAAGGTGTAGATCGGGCAGATTGGTCTGAGGAAGTAACAACTTGCGTCCGGTCATCTGAGAAATGGCTTTTCTGGCCCAAACTCCCACGGGCTCCGAAGCCGAGGAAGAAGGGCGGTGGGCTTTACCCAGCACCACCTGCTACGGGCAGTGCTCTCAGCAGGGGGACTCATCAGCCTGCCAGAACCTCAGCTAAGGTGTTCTCTGGGACTCTGCAAAGACCAGATCTCAGGTGATGATGTCAATCGTGTGGTTCTAATGGACAAAAGAGCAATCAATAAAGAGCAGTCATATCCTTCTACTTATAAAGGGTGTGCGTGCACGCGCATATGTACACAAAACAGGAAAGATCTATATGCAGAGGAGGAGGAAGAGGATTTACACAGACACTTGGACAGTAGTTAACTTTAGAATCAGCATTCTGGGGGATCTTCAGTTTTCTTTTGCCTCTTGCTAGAGAGTTTTTACATTTCCGACAGGAACATGTTATTCACATTTAAGTCAGGAGAAAACAGTTTGCAGTCCAGGCAGACAGGGATTGAGAATGACTTTCACCCTTTATGACTTTTTTTTAAAAAAGAAGTTTTTTTAGCATTTATTTATTATCGAGGGACAGAGAGAGACAGAGCATGAGCATGGGGGGGCGGGCAGAGAGAGGAGGAGACACAGAATCCGAAACAGGCTCCAGGCTCTGAGCAGTCAGCACAGAGCCTGATGCGGGGCTCGAACTCACAAACCGCGAGATCATGACCTGAGCCGAAGTCAGACGCTTAACCGACTGAGCCACCCCGGCGCCCTTACCCTTTATGACTTTCTATCTTGTTGATTCTACCTTTTGTCATAAACATTTATCATTTTTATAATTTTAAAAAACAAGCTGAATCCATAACAAGATATAATTTCATGAGTTCTGAAATCTGGACGAGATACATAAGAATAAATTATTTTTGGAATTCCTTTATATTCCAATCATTTCATTATGTATTAAAAAACAAAACAAAACAAAAAGCCCCAAATCAGAAACATCCAACAGGGGCACCTGGGTGGTTCAGTTGGTTCAGCGTCTGACTTCAGCTTCAATTCAGCTCATGATCTCGCAGTTCTGTGAGTTCGAGCCCCACACTGGGCTCTCTGATGTCAGCATGGAGCCCACTAAAGATCCTCTGTCCCCCTCTCTCTGCCCCTGTCCCGCTCACGTGCACATTCTCTTTCTCTCAAAAATAAATAAACATTAAAAAAAATTTTTTTTAAGAAACAATCGTATGGAAGCCAATTTGACAATTATATTTAATTTTTTTGGAAAAATAAAAAAAAATACATAAATAAAATTTAAAAAGAAACAATCCGGCAAAACAAGCACTCTCAACAGCATCTGTGTGATTTGGCTCCAGGGTCAGGGGCGAGGAGCCCAGGACCGGGAAAAAGCTTATGCAAACACCTGTGTCACTTCTACAGTGAGCCTTTTATTCTTTCTACTCAAATCTCCTTTCTAATGGATACATTTCGTTAAGACAGCAGCCCCAGATTTTATTCTCGAATTTCTTACTCTGTCAAACACAAAAGGCATGGAATTGAGATCAACCAGGAAAAGGATGAGCACACGTGCAAACGATCCAAGGCAACGGTGACAATACACAGAAAGGATCAGACTGCAACAAGATTACGTATCGAACTCAAGAGAACAGAAAGGAGCTAGCAGAAACCAGGAGACTCCAAATGTCACACAATTCTTTACTAGAAAGGCAGAATTTCCCGGCTATAAGACCAAGGTTGAGAGTTTGGGTTTGAGAGGAATCCTTTTCAAAAGCTGAGGACCTGCAACCGTCTAGACAGGAAGTGATCAAAACACAAGCAAATATTCTGACTGAGTCACGCACAAGGGAGGGAGGTGTATTAGGGATGTTAAGGAAGTGGTGAGGGGAGAGCTAACTATACAGGCAAAAGGGATTTTTAACGATACAGGAAATGGTTGGGAACCAAACACCGGGGAAGTGAGTGTAGACTGATTCTCATCGGCCAGATGATGAACACACCCACACACACACACACACACACACACACACACACCCGTGATTTAAATCTCTCTGCAGCTCTCTGAGATAGGTCTGATCCCCTGTAGATGTGAGGAAGGATCTGAGGGGTGAAACAATGCAAGATCACACTGGACTAGGAAACCCAGGACTCACAGCTCTTTCCGCTAGACCACCGTGTCAACCAAGAGACCTCCAAAAAGGCCTCTCTGTGTGGAAGACTGGATAAAAACTGGGACATGCAGAAGGAACAGAACTCCTATCAGATCAAACCAAGCTATTCACATGCGTGCCTGGGGATACATAATACAGCCACGCTAAGACGGATGGTAGGTTGGAACAGTTTAGGGTCCTGAATTCCTGAGACTGTAAAGGAAATAGCAGAGAAGAGAAAATGCAAGTAGTCTGATTTGAACTGTTGGGGCAAACATGAACATCTAACTAGGAAGCTTCTCACCTAAAAAGGGGGACAGAAAGCCTGATCCACTTGGCAGGAAACAACTCGCTTTATCACGGGCAAACAGAAGTTACGTTTGCCAAAAGAAAGATGGTTTCTAGAATCAAGATGGAGATGATTAAGGAAGAACTCTGGGACAGTCTTTTTTGTTTGTGTTAATGTTTTTATTTATTTTTGAGAGCGAGCAAGACAGAGTGGGAGCAGGGGAGGGGCAGAGAGAGAGGGAGACACAGGATCCGAAGCAGGCTCCGGGCTCCAAGCTGTCAGCACAGAGCCCGACGCGGGGCTTGCACTCACGAACCACAAGATCGTGACCTGAGCCAGAGCCCGATGCTTAACCGCCTGAGCCGCCCAGGCATCCCTGGGACAGTCTTGAAAGGGAAAGCATTTCCCATGGAGAGCCAGTGCCCGCTGTGAGCTCACTACTGGGGAGATGCGTGCCTTTCTGTGCCCTTCATCCCAGGTGGACTCAGGAGCAGCCGAGGGCAGGAGGATGAAGGGCAGAGACAGGAGTGGAAAGAAGGTGGAGGAATGATTTTCTCCAGGTCCAAAGGGCAGATTGTGACTTCTAGCTAACACTAACCAGAGCTGGTGTTTTACATGTATTTGTGTAATTCTCTAATTAATGCCTGTACCTCGTCAGATTGAGAATGCCTTTGGATGGGGACTTTGGAGGGGTGAAGGGGGCAGAGAACATGTTACTTTGCTCACTACTGTATCTCTAGTACCTAGTACACGGTAGAGTCTCAATATTTAATGTTTAATTAAATAAACACAATTCTTACAAGAGCATACAAATTTTACGGGTGTTCTCCTTTAAGAAGATTCAATCCTGTAGGGCGCCTGGGTGGTGTTGGTTGGTTGGTTGAGCGTCCGACTTTGGCTCAGGTCACGATCTCACGGTGTGTGGGTTCAGGCCCCGCATCAGGCTCTATGCTGACAGCTCAGAGCCTGGCACCTGCTTCTGATGCTGTGTCTCCCTCTCTCTCTGCCCCTCCCCTGCTCACGCTCTGTCTCTCTCTCAAAAATACACATTAAAAAAACATTTTTTTAAAGATTCAATCAAGTGAAGATTCAATCATAGATAAGAAATTTTTTTTTTTTAATTTTTTTTTCAACGTTTTTTATTTATTTTTGGGACAGAGAGAGACAAAGCATGAACAGGGGAGGGGCAGAGAGAGAGGGAGACACAGAATCGGAAACAGGCTCCAGGCTCCGAGCCGTCAGCCCAGAGCCCGACGCGGGGCTCGAACTCACGGACCGCGAGATCGTGACCTGGCTGAAGCCGGCCGCTTAACCGACTGCGCCACCCAGGCGCCCCAGAAATTTTTAATTTTTAAAGTATTTTGTTGCAATGGAATCAATAAATTAGTATGTTACGATCACATAAAAAGTGAAAACAATGTTGGAGCGCTACAGCCACCGTGGGAAACAGTGTGGAGCTTCCTCAAAAAATTAAGACTAGAAATACCATGCACTACTAGGTATTTGCCCAAAGAAATGAAACCACTGATTCAAAAAGATATATGCACCTCTATGCTTCCTGCAGCATTATTTGTAAGAGCCACGCTATGGAGCAGCCCAAGTGTCCGTGCACAGATGAACGGATAAAGAGATGTATATACGCATGATGGAATGTTAATCACCAAAGAAAGGAGATCTTGCCGGGTGTGGCAACGCGAATAGACCTAGAAGGTATGATGCTAAGTGAAACGAGTCAGAGAAAGACAAACACCGCATGATGTCGCTTTTACGGGGAATCTAAAAACACAACAAAGCAGAAACAGACCCATAAATACGGAGGACTGATGGCTGCCAGAGGGGAGGGTGCTGCGGGGCCGGGCAAAATGGGTGAAGGGAAGAGGGAGGTCAGAGAGCGCTCCCTGTTGGTGACAGATGACGGCTACAACTTGTAGCGAGCAGAGTGTTCGACTTTTCAAAACACTACGTTGCACACCTGAAACTAATGTAACATCGTGTGTCAACTATGCCTCGTGAAAAGTAGGAACTCGGAGATGAGCGAGTAAAATCAAATAGACTGTCTAGAATCACCACTTTTGTTCACGTAAAGAAAAAATCCTGAAGCACCGGAAGCTGAACGCTCCTAGAAGGTGGGGGAAAACAAGCAAAGATGGGAAATAAAAAGAGAGACCTGGAGGGTCCATCCAGGGAGTCCAGCATCTGCGTAACTGGCATTTCAGAAAGAGCAAAGCAGGGAAACAGAAGAGGGGAAACTGAGCAAGAAGCCGCTGCTGGTTCGGCTGACCCAGGAGGGAGGTACGCTGGCGTGGCAGGTGCTCGTAGGAGCTGGGGGTTCCGCGAGGAGGGGATGGGAACCGGGGTTTCAGCGAGGATGGGACGGCTCCGAGCGCACGCTCTGTGACTGTGGGCCATGCAGCAGACCGGGGCCAGGGATCTCGGGATCTCGGAGGCAGACAAGGCCTTTTCGGGGGGCGTGTGAGCAGACCCAAGGGAACAGAGGGAATGGGCTACATGAGGGTCTCAGAGACACTCTAGGCAGAGGGGAGGTGAAGGCCAAGGCCCGAGGCAGCCACGGCGAGAGTGCAGCAGCCGAGGGGGAGCAGCCAGGGTCGAGCCTGGAGCACCTGCTGGGGTTCAGCTGGGGGCTCGGGGACAGGGGATGATGGCCGAGTCTCCAAAAAGCTCACGCCGGCTGCTGCCGAGCAGCGGCCTGTGCAGGACAGTGAGAAGCAGGGGGCACGTTCAGAGGAACAACGACAGATAGGACAGATAGGCCCCGAGCGGGGGGGCCAGGGAGCTGGAGGGCAACATGCAGTCGGGGCAGCGCTGTCTGCTGAGGACCACGGACACGGGCCCTGGGAGACGACAGGGGAGGGGGTGAGGGCGGGCACTGAGGTAGGACAAACGAGAAGCTGATGAGGGGCCCTCAGAGATTCGGGACCATCAGGCTTAGAAGGGTTCAGAAACCCCCACAGAGAGCCCAGGGCAAGCAAGTGTGGTGTTGACGGGAGCAGCATACAGATGGAACCCAGGGTGCCCTCGGCGACCCCGGGACTGAGCCGGGGGCCACCGATGCTCCGGGTAAGGAGCACCCGCACGAGGACTGGCAGGGAGCCAGGGGGCAAACCAGGAGAGGGTGGCGTCCGGAAACCAAGTGGAAAAAGTGCTTTGAGAATAGGGAGCGACCAGAGGCGTCAGGTTCCGCTGACAGGCCAGGGGACGTAGAGGCCCAGGAGTCATCGCGGGGTCTGGGGGAGATGGAAGCCGAGGAGGGCATCCGAGGAAGCGGGGCAGGGGCGGTGTCGAGAGGAAGCAAGAGACATGGGAGCAGGACGAGGGATGCTCACAAGTCCCCCGAGGGCTCCTGCTTGAGAACAAACAGGTCAATGACTGAGGCAGAAGCACCTTTGAACAAATTTGTGTTTTTCCTGGAATTTCTCTTTTCTTTGCTTTATTTGCCTCGAGTGCCTCCTTAACGTGTAGACAGGAAGGGGATCGCGTGCGGGGAAGGTTCAAGAAGGGCGCCGTCCTAGCGCACACACGCGGAGACTGACTCCACAGAAAGGAACACGGTGAGGAAGCGAGGCGGATGCAAAATAAGAGTAGGACACGCACTGTGCGGGGGACAGGGTGGCTCTCCTACAGGGGGCCGTGCAGGGAACACGGGGCCACGTGGGTAGAGGTGCCGGCAGACAGATACTCGGTGGCGGTAGAGAGACTCCACTGGGGCCGTGTGTCGTCAGCGGCAGAGGAGGCGAAGTCGGCGGCAGAGGAGGAGAAGTCGGCAGCCGAGGGTGAAGGTGTCGGGGCCGAGGCAGAGGCCCCGGGGGGGCGCACAGGCGGGGACGCAAGGAGCACAGCATGGCTGCACCGGCCGCAGGGACCTCCCGGGGCTCGTGGGCGCCAGCGTGGGAGAGGCCACAGCGTGGAGCACACGGCCCCCCGGCTACCCTCCGGGCCCGAGGACGGGACTGTTCAGAGGCGGGGTTTGCCAGGCAGGGGCAGCAGGCCAAAAGGGCGGCGAGGGGGTAATCGTGACGGCGGACGACGCAGAAGCAGGGAGCAGGGATGGGAAGGGGGGCAAAGAACAGAAACAAGGTGGCAGACTCCTAGGGTGACGGGTGGTCCTGGATGAGGCCAAACCACTTTGGGTGAAGTTAGGACTAAAATCAGATTGGCTCCAGACCACTGCTCGGTGACGCTGGGTGCCGGAAGATAGGACAGCGATGCCTTCAAAGTCCCGAATGAAAATTACTTTCTTCCTAGAAATCTATAAAAAGGGCAAACTGCAAATGAACGTTTTCCATAAGACCTTGGAAAATTCACCTCCCACACGTCCTTTCTAAGAAAGCTGCTTGAGGGTACAGTCCAGTAACACAAAGGAGTAAACCAAGGAAGAGGGAACTACAGGATCCACAAAACCATGCTCTAACCCGGGAAAGCAGTGATGCCCATGACCACGACTGTGCAGAAGACCTAAGGAACCACCAATCAGACTGGGCAGTGTCCACGAAGGAGACACGCGGGGGAAGCAGGGGCGGGGGGTGGAGGGAGGCAAAAGATCAAGCTTAATCGGACAAAGTAAAGACAAAGCCTGGTTTTGAAAAAAAAAAAGAAGAAGAAGAAGAAGAAGACAAAGATGAAGAAATTCTTGGAAAATTAAAATTTGTTCTAAAGGCAAAAATCCTAGAAACCACTCAACCCCCTCGGTGAACAGTATTTACACGGTCCTAGTAACGTAAACAATGTATTGATTTTCAAATTAAAGTCAAATTTTTTTGGTAATGTTTCTTTTTTTTGACAGAATGCAACCAGGGGAGAGTCAGAGAGAGAAGGAGACACAGAATCTGAAGCAGCCTCCAGGTTGAGCTGTCAGCGTAGAGCCCAACATGGGGCTCGAACCTATGAGATCATGATCTGAGCCGAAGTCGGACACTTAACTGACTGAGCCACCCAGGTGCCCCAATACTGTACTGATTTTCAACACAAAAATACTAGGTAGATAAGCAGGGGGAGCTACTTAATTTTGGCTACAGAACAGACTATAAATCTCCAACCCTGGATGACAGAACATAGGAGGGGAGGGCAGAAGGACTCCTGGAGGGGAAGTCAAAAGTATTTATATCCTTCTTGCTTATGAAGAAAGAGGTCAAGAGACAATGTGTCCAGTTGACAAACCAACAAACAATGGTGAAAACACATCATGTCAAGTTACCAGGGCAATGATGGAAGATCTAAAAATCGTGACGGCGCCAGACTAGCAAGTGACAGTGTTAAATTAGATCCAGTCTATCTGTGTCTGTGACCATAAATCCTGAAGTCAACAGATTATGCCTGAACTTGATCAGTTTAGTGACATAAAGTCACCCATCGGAAGAAAGTGTTAAAAGGCAGTGGTCTCAAAGGTGAAAAGAGGCAGGACGGGAAACAGCACCTTTTAATTCTTCTACTCTTAAGGTCCTTGGCACGAATGATCTTGACCAGCATTTCACTTGACAAAACTCCTTTGACACAAATGCAATTTACATGCCTTTCTCCCACCCTGAAAGTCCTCTACTGAGAAAAGTAAGGCTGCCTCCCTCCCAGACTAATTTCAGGAGCAGGCCTCTCATGTCTCAGGTTAGAGCTGCCAGATGAAGCAGTGGGGGGGGGGGGGGGGAGAGTTGAAAAGTTTAAACCTATCTTAAACCTATCTTTCCACAAAATAACGGACAAGGAGATGTGTCCTCCGGTGGTTCTCGGGACATGCTCACAGAGCCCGGACAAACCCTTACTCCCAGAAGCACCAAATGCCATGCGGAGACACGCCCAGCATGAAGCGGGGCTGACCGAGAGCCTCACCTGGCCACTCCGCCATAATCCAAACCTTCTTCTCCCCGGAACTTGACCATCAGTCGCTTCTTCAGATCCTTTGGCCGCATCTTCATGATCTGGCGATAAGACTCCTGCACGGCAAAAAAACCCAAAAAACAAAAAAACAAAAACCGTCAGAGAGAAGAACGGGTCGCATTCTTACTGTTCTACAGAGATTCAAAGTTGTTGGTAATGGAGCCCGAATCAGGATAAATAGTCATTTAAATCTGAGTTTCATCTGATTCCTAGTCCGAATGTTGGTCTGATGTCCAGTGTCTGATGTGGGGTAGCCCCTGTCGCCTGATCTCCCCGGGTGTCCCTCAGGAACAAGGAGCTCGCGCCGGGCAACGTCGTACCCAAAGGAAACGCACACCCCCATTTTCAGCACAATCGCTAAAGGCCTAGGGACAGACATCCTCACCAGAGTCCATTTTCTCTACACAAATTGATTTTAATGAGGCCATACTAAGAACGACTTCTGTATTGTAACCAAAAGGAAGATGTCACTGGAGAATCTGAATAGTAAAAGAATTCGGAGCCTGTTTTTGTATCTGAGGTGAAAAATCGCATAATTTCCAGGGAGTCAAAAAAAGCAAAAAAGTATTTAAAGTAAGATCTATGGGGGAATGCCTGGGTGGCTCAGTCTGTTAAGCGTCGGACTTCGGCTCAGGTCATGATCTCACAGCGTGTGAGTTCAAGCCCCATGTCGGGCTCTGTGCTGACAGCTCGGAGCCTGGAGCCTGGAGCCTGCTTCGGATTCTGTGTCTCCCTCTCTCTCGGCCCCTCCCCCGCTAGCGCTCTTTCTCTCTGAAAAATAAATTAAAATGTTTTAAAAAAAATTTTTTTAAATAAAGTAAGACCTATGGGAGCTTACCCAAAACACAGAACACAGGCGGCTAGCCTAACCTTCAGCTACTTTTTTGAGTTTTAAGTGCAACTAGCTAAACGCTTGTAGATATTTTCAGTGATAAGGCACTTCAGACTCTTCCCCTGCTTTCAATTTAATGTAATTCAAGCTTTCCCATCCCAAGAGGGAAAGGGGATGCTGAGTGGAAATGATCTAGCAGCAAAATGTGAAGAATGCAGCTCTTTTCTCTCCCTGCTCAATGGCCATTCTGGCCAGTCCATCCATTCGCCTAACCGTCATCTGTGCCCGAGCATCGAACATGGCTCTGGGCGCTTTCAGCACCCAGTGAGGACGGCACTGGGCTGCCTGCCGCTGTGTCCTCACCTTCCGTGTTCAGGTCTCACCCAGCCTCTTTTGATCACTCCTGCCCATGATTCCACAAAGGCAGGCAGGACGCAGCCCAAACATCACCGAGACTTTACCTTCCAATCACCTGCCTTGAGAAAAGGGCCCTGTCTACAGGAGGTCCCGCCTGTTCGGTGGCCTTGATCCCACAGGGGAGCTGTATGAAAGACAACCCTTTCCAGGAACCATTGGATCTTCCCATTTCCAGAAAACACAATAAAGTGGCCACTTGGCCCCGAAGCTTCTCTGAGGAGGCGATGCCCTTAGGTGAGATGGCAAGAAGCAGAAGGAGGGATTGGTTCTGGAGAAACCATGCGGACTGCAGGAATATATAACCGGCACACAGAAGAGGATTTACAGTGTTATTTAGTGCTAGTTTCTGTGTGAGTCTCTATATTTTTGCTTCAGAAGCTCTCTAGCTTTTAAACTCCTACCACAGGAGGAAGTCCAGTCTGTCTCTCTATATGGCCATCGGTCCTGATAAAGCCCTGCAATTCGCTGAGTGATAAAATCGGTACCCGAAACACCAAACAGAAAGAACCTGCTGTCTGTCAACAGGGTTTAACAGTCTATGCCTCCCTGCTGGTCGCACCGAATTCCATACCTCAAATATTTCTTCTCTGGACACTTCGATGCGGCAATGACCAGCTTGGGGTTGCTGAAGCGAAAGCTCGTGTCTGAGGACCTTCAGCTTCTGGACTAAATCCCTCTCGTATCTCTGGGCAGGAAGCTCCTCATCCTCCACCGAGCCCTCGCTGGGCAATGGCAGCGGCTGGCTGGGCTCCTTTAGTTGGCACTGGTGACTTGAGAAGAACAGAAACATCAAGGTCACCCCAAAAGTAGCGGCCCAGGGAGCCACAAGCAATGCCCCCCACTGGTGAGGGATTGAGAAGCGAGCTCATCACACAGAACTGCAAGAAGAGATGTTCCCTCTGCTGACATAACCATGTATGAAGACACATAAACACTGATGGTGGCCACCACTGGCCTAAATACAGAGGTCCAAATATGGCTTCAATCAAGAAGATACCCCAGTTCCAAGCAACTGCTTACCCTACAGCTTATCACTGCTGTAAATAAAAACAGAAATTGCTGTCATTTATCACACATCTGGTATGTATCTGAGAGACTGACCGATGCATTACTAGATGCGCCTTGGTAGTCAAAATTCAATGGAGCTGACGTGAAGACTTTCACGAGCAGGTTATCGTACAAGAGCAAACAAGGCAAGTGCAATCTAATGGGAACTATTCCTCATTTTCACGACCAAGAGATTTCTAAGCCCACTGACAAAACTCCAGCAAAATCAAGGACTAGGACTAGTCCTAGTAGAGGGATAGTAGACTAGTAGAGGGATGAAGTGGCATTCGTCTTGTCCAGGTTTGGCCCCTAAGGTCAGGTGTCGTGAGAAGAGCCACACGGGGCTCTTACGTTCTTGAGAACACGACAGACCCAGAGCACTGACTGTGGGATCCAAGATAACTCCCAGGTCCAAGTCATCCAGGAAGGACGGGCCCAGGAAAAGGCTCTGGCAAGCAGCAATATGGACTGCGGCAGCCCGTCCAGATGGTGACGAGCGGGCACTAAGGAAGAGCCTGGTTTCAGGGGCTCTCGTGCCAAGGGCCACACACTCCCTCAGAGAGCCACGCGCGGAAGCTTTGAAAATGGAGCTGTACTGCCTAATGCTGTCATCTCAGTGACTTTTATTTAGGCTGCAAGCAAGAAAAGACGGCAACAATACAGTTTCAAAACTGTTCACAACTGAGGCGCCTGGGTGGCTCAGTCGGTTAAGCCTCTGACTTTGACTCAGGTCATGATCTCACAGTTCGTGAGTTCAAGCCCCGCATCGGGCTCTGGGCTGACAGCTCAGAGCCTGGAGCCTGCTTCAGATTCTGTGTTTCCCTCTCTCTGCCCCTCCCCAACTCATGCTCTTGCTCTCAAAAATAAACATTAAGGAAAAAAAAAAAAAACAAAACTGCTCACGGCTGTCCTGGGAGTTTAAAAACCCGCAACTGTCCACCAGACATTTATTATATTTTGCTTACACTTAACCTCCACTAATAAACAACACAGTCGATAAATTAAGAGAAATATTAGTAGAAAACATTAAATTACAAGCGTAAGAAATCTACAAAGATTCTGTACAAGTCTTACTTCATGATGTGATGTAACCTTGGGTCTGTAAACTGGGTTGTTCGGTTATTATGATCTACAAAATATATTCTCCCCGAGACTGTACTTCTGACTTCCCAGCCTGGTGGCAGTGGTCCGAGTTCATCACAGTTCACGCTGTTAAGGTCTCTGCCGAAATGGAAGAGAACAGACAGGTTTGTCCATCTGAGTGTGGAGGCACGAAACCAAAATGTCAGCAAGAGGAACCACAGGAGTCCCTGATCAATGCGGCCAACGTCCCATTCTGCTAAGAGGGACAGTCACGGCACGACTCACGCCAAACTCCCACCGAGTCCAGGACTCCGTGCTGCAGGTGGCAGCGAAACCCGACAGATAAAAACGGAGCTCTAGGAGGAGCCCGTGACCCTGATGGGGAACAAGGCTCATGGTCTATCGGGGGAAACAGCGTTTCTTCCTCGAAAGAGGGCCGAGTAGCAGGAGGTAGATGATTGTTGTCAGAAAACCATCTGAATTTACAAGTTAAATTAAATGCTCAAGGTCACAAAGGCGGCTTCACTTGAAAGGCTCCCAGAAGCGCAAGTTCAAGGGGATAGACTGACACCCCTTCAAAATCTCACAGTTCAGAACAGCAGCACCGGGAAGCGGCATTCTCGTGCTTTCCTTGCCTTTGTTACACGCGTGTCTCTGATTCTAACCTCTTGGTGAATGATCTCAGTACAATCCGGCCACATGGGAACACAACATTAGTGGCCAAGTTGCTTGTCTAATCAGCACAAAGCCTGACGTTTCTTACAGCGGGTACTAGAGACACCTCATTCGTTTGCAGGTAATATTTCCATTCTAATTATAGACACTGAATCTTAAATTCAACAGAGACTTGGAAAGTCAGCAACAAGAAGTCTTTCTCAGATGAAACAAGTGATGAATAAAAAGGATGTGAGCATTACTAGAAATGTTATTAGGTAGTAATGCTATTCTGAAACAAAACAAAACAAAACAAAACAAAATTTGGAAAGGAAAGCAAAACGAAGAAAAAAAAAGAAGAAACTTAACTCCATTACAGGGTGGGGGAGGGGCGGGGGTCTCTCTGACCTGGGCTCAGATGTATGGCCTTGTAGAAGGAAATCGCATAGAAAAGCTTCATCTCCCCCAGGAATGGTCCCCAAGGGACTGAGGCAAGAGGGACAGTAAAGTAGAAGAGAGAAAGGGTAATAGAGTCTTTACATTTCCTTTGTAACTTTTTATTATGGAAAACTTTAAGCATATAAAAAAGTAGAGAGAGCCCGCTAATGACTAACCAACCTCGACAATTATCAACTCGTCACCCTATTGCAAACCTAATCCCCCCTCCACTCCCCCCCGGGTTACTTGAAGCAAATCCCAGACGTGCTATCATTTCATCACCCGAAATGATATCAATATTGATATCAATACATCGTTGGTATTTTTAGTGTAAAATGGGAACAGCACATCTCGAAGGGCTTATTGGCTTTTCAAGCAAGGGCACGTGTGATTTCATCTAGAGCGAGGGTCTCTTTCAGTTACATGATCTGATCTCAAGACACAGGTTTGCTTCCTCAAGGACCCCCGGGCGGTACAGTAGCCGCCCACTGACCACGTGGAGTCTGAAGGGGGCAGCAGAGAGCCTGGGTCCAAGACCCTGGGATGACTCCTTCAAGCCCCAGGGGTGCTCCCTATCGCGGAGGGCAGGGGTGAGGGAAGAAGTGCTGGCGGAGGGGCGCTGACGGTGCACGTCCGTAGCAAACGTACCTTGGTATCCTGGGGTCGTGCCACGTGCTAACTCCAGTCTGTGTGTGCAAAAAGTAAACTTGCCCCTGCACCGTTGTCCTTTGCTCTGCACAAGAAATCAGAGGGCGCAATTAGTTCAATTCCAAAGAGTTTTCAACGAACCCTCTTAAGCACAGAGTCTAAGCTTCCTTTCAATATTCTTTAAAATCAGGGAGGAAAGGACAGTGGGTAGCTTCCGCCTGACCTCCCACTTGACAAGCCCCGTGGAAGTATCTGGGCGGCTCTCACTTCTTCCTGCCCACACCTGCGGAGGCAGCAATCTCCTTACTTGGCCACACCCCAGGAGTCCCTTCCATCTTGGTGCTGACCTCACCTTGGCCCCGTCACCTCCATCTGCTCTCAGATGTTCTGCTGTTCTCTGCACATCTAAATTCTATTCCTCCCTCACCGGGTTCTCCTCTCTGCGGCGGTCAGATGATCCCTTCCGTCCCTTCTTTCCCTTGTACCCGACGCCGAGCTTCCCACATTCAAATTACTGAACGCTCCATCCACCCTCATCCAGCCCACGCATCATTTTGGATTTTTTTTGGTATTCATTTGCCTAAAATTTTCACACGATTGCTAAACTGGGAGACTGGAGTGATTGCTGACAAATTCACGATGCACCAGATTTATCACCACCTTTTTTACTTGGCTTTCTTCTGACACGACCATCGCACGGCCCCACTCTGCAAATGTCCACAGTTACCGCACGTACAAGTTACTAAAAAAAGCTTAAGAAATGCAACCCTGCCGCTCACGCTCCGGTGTGGCTGGGTGGGTTCTCTCACCATAGCCTTCGGGCAGTTCTGGCGACTGGTGGCCGTGGGGACGGTTCTGAGGTGTCTGTAGTGACCCCCGGACCTCAGGATTTCGAAGTCGCTGTGCCTGGAGCCTTTGATCTTGACTTGGGGATTCCACAAACCTGCAGTCCCCTCCCCCAGCCGCAGCACCAGTACTGTCTGTGTAAGGGGCTGGCTCCTCCATGAAGCAGCTGAGAGGCCTTCCAGGTCCTGAGTCTTCATACACAGTTCTAGAAAGGAGAGCAGCATGGCACACATGGGAACACCGGCCCAACACAAGTGCCCAAAACCACACCCGTTTACTGTGCTTTTCTTCACCAAGATAGATGCCCCCAAGTGCCCAGCTGTACGAGATTCCTTCTGTCCCATCTAAACAGAAAGGTAGACTTTTTCATGAGGAACAAGCAGCCAGAGGGAGCCATCTGTCAAGTGCCATAGAGGCCACGGGCGGGATCTCATCCTCGGGGAGAGTTGAATGATTCAAAAACCCAACCTTGTACTGTAAGGAGCTCGCAAAATGAAATTTCGTATTTCTTGCTTTAAAATCAAATCCACGGGGGCACCTGAGTGCTTGGTCAGTTAAGCGTCCACTTCTGCTCAGGTCATGATCCCATGGTTTGTGAGTTTGAGCCCCACGTCGGGGTGCTGACAGCTCGGAGCTTGGAACCTGCTTCAGATTCTGTGTCTCCCTCTCTCTCTCTGCCCATCCCCCCCGGCTCTCTCCCTCTCCCCAAAATAAACATATATATATATATATATATATATATATATATATATATATATATATATATTTTTTTTTTTTTTTTTTTTCAAATCCATACTCCACTTTCCTTGTTACTTTACTCTCTAGTAGAACTTCAGGTTACATAAATACAGCAGTGACTTTAAGTGCTCTCTAACATAAATCTTTACCTCCTAAACCCTTTTAAGACAATTCACCTTAAAGGCTATTTTTTGAAGACTATTCACCTTAAAGCCTATTTTCCCTCATTAGCATTAAAAAAAATCATACATTGAAAACTTTCAAATATATACACAAATTGAGAGACTATCTCAACAACCCCCCCAAACTCGTCACCCAGCTACAACAATGGGCATCTCACAGCTACTCCTCCAGTGTCTCCCCTCTGCCAGGTTATTCTGAAACCAGTCCCAAAGTGTTTCCATTTCACCCTTAAATACTTCAGCTTATGTCTTGAGAAAACAAGGACTTCTTCCATCATCGTGACTAAAAAAAGTACACTCATTTTTTAAATATCATCAAATACTAGTGTCCAAATTTCCCCAGCCAATTGTCTCATTACTCAGAATATAAACAAGGTCCCCAACGTGCATTTAGTAGGTAGGTATGTCTCTTTAAGTCTCTTTTATTATGAATTTGTAGATTCTCTTCCTCTTTATTTCTCTTCCAACGGAATTGTTGAAGAGTTGTCTTCTACACTCTCCAGAGCGCCCCCTCCTGGATGCTGCTTAGGGTTCGGCAGCAATTTCTCGGTCCTCTTTCCAAGGGGTGTGTTAATGTCAGATTAACTCTCTTTTGTGCTGTTTTAGCAGCCATTAATGGTTACTGCCCAGCTCCATTAAGGCATTGGGGATCACAAAACTGTGATAGTGACCAATGAGCTTTTAAGTTTTTCTGTGCGTGTTTTAGGGTCTTTCTGCTGAGTGTCGTTATGAACTCAAGAATTTTAATATATTTGATTTGTTTCAATCCACTAGTTATAATTCTTTCTTCAAATTTGTAATGTTTATTTATTTATTTAGAGACAGATGCAGCAAGTGGGGGAGGGGCAGAGAGAGGGAGAGGGAGAGAGAATTCCAAGTAGGCTCCGTGCTGTCCGCGCAGAGCCCAACATGGGGCTCAATCTCACAGACCTGATCATGACCTGAGCTGAAATCAAGAGTCGGAGGCTTAAATGACTGAGCCACCCAGACGCCCCTACGGTTATAATTCTTACTGATGCTCAAACTCCCATCTTTGGCCAGCGCAAACCTCTTTAAATTGGATCCTGAGTCTTAGGGGCACAACCCCACTAGTCTTTACAGCTTCCTTTATAAACAAGGAAACTGGACCCCAGTTTTATCCCAAGCTGCATCTCAAGCATTCGGCACAAAGGTGTGAAGGCTGTTTCATAGAGAGTGAGAGCCCAAGGCAGCAGAGAACTCAGCAGGCATCGCCACGGGGATACGTACCCTTCATTCTCTAACAGTCCTCGGCAGTCTACCACAGACCCTCCAGTGCCTATTCTGTCTCGTGTCTGTAAACTGACTAAAACAGAAAAGAACGTCTTGCATTAAAATCCAGTGGCATTCCATACAGGTGTGACACAGTGAGCCATTGCAAAGGTGTAACTTACGTACAATATTATTATACAAAGCGAGGCACATGTATATACATAAACACAGCTAGTCCTGTGCTTTCATGTCTGAAGCATTTACTCCATTACATTCGCTCTACACCACTGCATACTGTTTGGAACATTCCTTGTAAATGTGGAGGAGAGGCTGTGTTTTCACGCTCTCCGTAAAAATAACAGATTCCCGGGATTCACTCCCTCTAAGTTACCTCACTTTTTAAGAAGATCTTGACTCATGTTTCATAAGGACACGGAGAGCACTGTCAGTATATGCAAAGTCTAGATGAATTGAAATATTTATTCTCTATCCCTACTGTGAACAACAAAGCCGTTTACAAAGTTGCTTCTAGTTACTCGTTTTTCCCCTGGCACATCACTCCACAGAGAAAGAGAAATCGCAAACAGGAAAAGCATTAAGTGAGAACTTTCTCATTATGATAGTTTTCAGGATGCATACCCACTGTTGACCTATTTCGGGTCAGATATATTCAAGACAATACCTAAAAGATTTGGGGTCGTGATTCACTCCGGTACACTGCTAAAATACTAGGTTTTCTCCGGTTCCTTGCAGTGCACACAGGCAACATTTGAATTACCCTAAAATGCTAATGAAATGGGGTGGATAACAGAACAAGCCACTTAACAGATAAATAAATCACTTCCTATGGAACACCTCCAGTCAACACTTGTAACACTAGCACATTTGATCTTTTTTTTTATCCTAAAGAATTCGATCCTGACTCTATAAAATCCTATCACATGGAAGTCTTCAGAAGTCATCTTTGCCTTTTATGCATATTACAGGTCTTCCTGAAGAAACTATTTCTCAACTCTGGTACATGTGGCCACCATTCTTCTCACGTACACTTGGTTAAGACCATGGCAAATTAATTGTCTATTAACGTGGTGATTAAAATTATATTTAAAAATTATAACCTGAAATCTTTTTGTAGCCTAGTCATTTTAACTCAACTTGGAATGACAGGATGAAGAGAATTCAATAAAATAATAAAACCACACAAGACGAAAGTTTCTAGCGCGGAAAAGATGGCCCCGGATGTGGCTCGTCCTTTGAAAATATGTCACCACGGTCAGTGCCCAAGTGCGCTTTCTCGGTGATGGAGAGCTGAATGTTAAATTTTGAAAAAGCATCTCTTTATACAGATGAGAAAGTTCTTACCCACTATTTGGCCACGAACTGCATCAGTATCTGAGGGAGTTAGTTTGCATAGATCCAAACGCTGGTCTGCAAACAAATAATTCAAAACTTAACCCAGGGAAATGTTAACTAGGGAGGAGGGCAGGAATTCTGTATTCGGTATTCAAAAGGAAAAAAAAAAAAAAAACGAAAAGATGCCTCATAACCCTTCTTCAGTTGTACTATAAGGCAGAAGAGCATTTTGGTTCTTACATCCAGTATCTTTTAATCTGCTGATAGCATTGGAAAGCAGCCGCGCACAGCCCAGAAAGCCAGCTCCCTGCTTCTTGTGAATCTTCTTGTGGTTCCACACGCTGATGGTTATGGAATCAGTCTTCCCAACATATCTGAAAACATACAAACTCCTTTTTAATTGCCTCTTTGAATTACGATAGCCCGCTGAGATTTCATCTGATTCACTTCTGAGTACAAAGGAATCCTTTTAAAATGACGTTGGCTCTACATACCCCACACATAACAGGTGCTCAATAAATACACATCTACTAACTTCAAGGGCCTGGGGAAAGGCCAACAGCCAGTTATGTAAGAAGCATCCGTGCGTAACTACATCATGATAATCATCTTATAACAGAGAATCACTATATTTTTATAGTTCCAAAGGACGATGACATAATTCATAAAATCTCACCAATTAAGCTTCATGTAGAATACTAGTTTGCAGCAAGGGCCTACTTATAAACCACAGATGCACCCAAAGCACATTGAAGAGTGCTTTCTACCTCCACCTACTCTTCATGCAAATCAACCAGAGGGCAGTTTTCGGGAAAAGGGGCAACAACCATCTCCCAAGCCACTTAGGATTCCCGAGTGTAACTAAAAGTAAGTCTTGGAATCTGGTTACAAAAAATCCCACCCAGACTCCATGCAATCTGTATTAATACAAAACCAATAATCACTCAGTGTTCTTTTGATGACACTGTCTTAGCAGGGCCATGAAAACATAGGTGTATCTAAAATCATGGTCTTCAAAGTGCGATCCATCTTAGGAATGAATGTTACATCCATTCGATCATACCGAGCTATATTTTCTACGACAAACTTCATCTTCTCTTGTAGAAAATATAGTTCCTACTAAAAAGTAGAAATTTAAAAAATCAATAGAAATATAAACAATATATATTTGAATAATAAGTATGTACAATAATAATGCATTTTCAAAAAGATTTTATTTTTAAGTAATTTCTACATCCCACATGGGGCTCGAACTCACAACCCTGAGATCAAAGAGTTCCTTGCTACACTGACTGAGCCAGCCAGATGCCCCAATAATAATGCATTTTTAAAGTAAAACTCTACAACAAGCTTCAGAGGTTCACTGTGGCGGCGGGGGGGAACAGCATAGAAAGGACCTGAACTATACCCCTTTTTCTCCTGTCAGCATGGCCAGGAGATGGAGAAGTTTGAAAAACACAGTATGGAAGCAAACCGTAAAAATCTATGAACATGTCAAACGCAAGAGCTTCCAAGTATACAATAAAATTAGGCAATATGTATTCATTTGGTTATCAGTGAGAAGTTAGTAATCATTTTTATTTTATTATTAAGTGCTTCTCTTGAAAGCTAGATTCCTGGTGCTCCCCAAATGGCTTAACAGAATATTCAACTCACAGATCATAGTGCTGGTTCCATTTTGGGTCCAATGTGTTTTTCACAGTGTCCGTTGAGTGGCACTGCCCAGATCCATCCACCACAATCTTTGCAAAGGGGTCGGGGAGTCCTAAAGGAGAGGAGACGGCCACACCGGGATGAGACTACACATCCATCCATGTGACACAGAACACAGTCTTACAGGCTACAGAGAGCTTTGAGATCATCTAATTTGGTGAAGAACTTTACCCTGGGGCACTGTATTCTCTAATTTAGGGTTAGTTTGATCAGCAAAACAAGTTATTTCTATTTAGCTTTCTAAGAAAGGCAACCCAGTCTGACACCACAGATTTTTAGGGGCTAAAACTACAAAAAATAGGCTTAAATTTGGAATCATTTCTGATGATCACCAGCTGGGCTAATTAAATAGAAGAAAAGAGATCTATAATTCATTATATTTATACCTCCTAAAAAAATAACACCTAGCAATCTTACTTACTGGGCTTTGTCTATTTTATCTACGAACCCAAGTATTCACCAAGTCTTAATTAGGTGGGTTCCTAAATGCTGGTGTATGAGTCGCACAGATTTATAGGATCAGAGAGGTGGCAAGTTAAGGGTTTTAGAGACATGCTTGATGGGGACCACTACTCCGGAGGTTCCCAGCTCCTTGAATAAGGCCTGTGAACCTCAGTTTCTTCACCTTTAAAGTGTGAATAATACCACTTAAGAACTGAGCTGCATTCTTGTGAGGATCAGAGAGTGAAGAAGTTCATGCTGCAGGCACCGACTTGATAGTGGCGAATTTCTGCAGTTAAGGGGTGATTTCTTCCTTCGGAAAAAGATCCCCTCTGGTTTTTACACTTCCTTTAATTATGAGGCTTTTAAAATGTGATTTCATTTCTAAAATTTGACTAACAATTTGACTCAAACCCAGCTCTTTTACAGAAAAACGTCTCGTGTGTATTTGAGCTGAGAACACTTCATCCAGCAGAAAGCAACAGATTCAGGGCTGGAAAGACGGAGAAGACAGGGTGCGGCCGGAACAGGGAGTGAGACAGTTTCTCTTGTATGAGTTATAACGCTAGGAGCTCGAAGCCTAGGAGCTCGAAGCCTCCACATTGTTGCCAACTTGGAAATGAAGTTTGTCAAACCATGGGTCCGTTCGGTAGAAGGCAGAACTCTGAGGGGAGTATGTCCAGTGTTGTCTTTTTTTTTTTAAGTTCAAATTACAAAAATATGTGAAGAATACTAATACTGTAAGAGAGCAAAAGCGGGTGTGTACTTACTGAAGAAATCTTTCTTTGCAAGGTTCTTGGCACATAACACTGAAAACAAACAGAAATGCTAGGGTTAGCATTTATGGAGAAGATTTTCATCGCACCTAGTTGCTATGGACTGGGTTGTATTGGACCCACCCCTTGGCCCTCAATTCACGTGTTGAAGCCCTAACCCCACTGTGATAGCATTTGCAAGAGGCCTTTATAGGAGGTGCTTACACTTAGATGGGGTCATCAGGGTGGGGCCTTAAGGTGGGATTAGTGCCCTATAAGAAGAGACCACAGAGCTCGCTCTCGGTCTGTTCTCCATGTAAGGGCGCAGCAAGATGGCTGTCTATACGCCAGAAGTGGGCCCTCACCAAGAACCAAATCTGCCAGCGCCTTGATCTTGGGCTTTTCCAGCCTCCAGAATGGTGAGAAATAAATGTTCAAGCCATCTAGTCTATGGTATTCTGTTATATCAGCACAAACAATTGAGACACAAGTCTATATTTGCAACACAAAAAAAATTCTAAAAATTATCTTTGCCAATGATGTCTTTCAAGTTTAGTAGCACATCACACACACACACACACACACACACACACACACACACACACAAACTGACAAGCAACTAAAAAGTATTTTCTCCTCCAATTGGGAGTCAGCCATAACAAATATAATTTTTTTTTTACTTTTTTTTAATGTTTACTTATTTTTGAGACAGAGAGAGAGAGAAAGCACAAGCGGGAGAGGGGCAGAGAGAGAAGGGGACACAGAATCTGAAGCAGGATCCAGGCTCCAAGCTGTCAGCGCAGAGCCCAACACAGGGCTCGAACTCATGAGTCATGAGATCATGACCTGAGCCAGAGTCGGCCACTTAACTGAGCCACCCAGGCACCCCTAAAATGTTTTAATTTAAACTTGAAATCTGAAACACACAGAAATGGATTTATCAATATGCTCTCATGACTGCATAGGATCCCATGAATGCCAATTCAAATGAAGACCTACAATATTTACCTGTATAGCTCCTGCTGATAGCAACAAAAGGAGCTGTGCATCTCTGATAGTCTAATAAATAAGACAATTTTGCAAATGCTAGAGAATAGAAAGCAAGGGGAGACTGATAGAAAATATTGGGCCATCATCAAGTGCTGTGAAAAGCAAATGAGAAAATACATATTAAGAATTTAGCACAGGGGCGCCTGGGTGGCTTGGTCGGTTGGGCGTCCGACTTCGGCTCAGGTCACAATCTCGTGGTCGGTGGGTTCGAGCCCCGCGTCGGGCTCTGTGCTGACAGCTCAGAGCCTGGAGCCTGTTTCAGATTCTGTGTCTCCCTCTCTCTGTGACCCTCCCCGTTCGTGCTCTGTCTCTGTCTCAAAAATAAATAAACGTTAAAAAAAAAAAATTAAAAAAAAAAAAAAAGAATTTAGCACAGGCGTGCCTGGCTGGCTCAGTTGATTGAGTGTCCAACTTCAGCTTGGGTCATGATCTCACAGTTCATGAGTTCAAGCCCTGCTTTGGGCTCTGTGCTGACAGCTCAGAGCCTCAAGCCTGCTTCGGATTCTGTGTCTCCCCCTCTCTGTGCCCCTCCCCCACTCATGCTCTGTCTGTCTCTCAAAAATAAATAAACATTAAAAAAATAAAAAAAGAATTTAGCATGGGGGTGCCTGGCTGGCTCAGGCAGAACAGCATGTGACTCTTGATCTTGGGGTTGTGAGTTCAGGCCCCACATCAAATGTAAAGATTACTTAAAAATAAAATCTTTGTTAAAAGAAAAAAAAGAATTTAGCACAATGTTGGCATAGAGACAGAATACAATTAAAGCTACTGTTATTATTGTAATAATGAGGTGGCATCAATTACTGTGAAGAAATTTTGTCACCTAATCTGTCACATGATTAAAGCTTACCAGATCAAGGGAAAATACACCAATGGCACTTTTAGAGTGCTTCACAAATTTTGCCAATTTTCAAGAATGTAGTATTTTTTTTTAATTTTTAATGTTTATTTATTTTTGAGAGAGAGACAGAGCACAAGCAGAGGAGGAGCAGAGAGAGAGGGAGACACAAAATCTGAAGTAGGTTCCAGGCTCCAAGCTGTCAGCATAGAGCCCAAAGTGGGGCTCGAACTCAGAAACCATGAGATCATGACCTGAGCCGAAGTCAGACACTTAACCAACTGAGCCACCCAGGCACCCCAAGAATATAGTGTTTTACTATAAACATTCCAGTATATTCATATGATATATTGCTCTGCAAACTTTTCACTTAATATATTTTTTGTATAACAGCATTATCAGATATAATTCATACACTATACAGCTCATCTATTTAAAGTGTGTGATTCAGTGGTTTTTTAGTATATTCACAGGGCCACAGGATTGTACAACCATCACCATCAATTTTATTTTATTTTTTTAAGTTTATTTGAGAGAGAGAGAGAGAGAGAGCGCGCGCGCACAGGAGTGAACGTGAGCAGGGGAGGGGCAGAGAGAGAGGGAGAGAATCGCAAGCAGGCTCCATGCTGTGAGCACAGAGCCCAAAGTGGGGCTCGATCTCACAAACTGTGAAATCATGAGCTGAGCTGAAATCAAGAGTCAGACGCTTAACCAACTGAGCCACCCAGGCACCCCATCACCATCAATTTTAGAACATTTTCATCATCCCTCCAGATAGAGATCCCCTACTCATCAGCAATTACTCTTCATTTAACCTCAACTCCCTCTACCCCACTCCTAGGCAGCCACTTATCTACTTTATGTCTTTGTGGATGTACCTATCCTGGTCAGTTCATATAAACGGAATCATACAGTACACAGTATTTTGTGACTGGCTTTGTTCACTAAGCAGGTTTTTTAAAGTTCACCCATGTTGTAGCATGAATCAGTGATACTCCACTGTACGGAAAGACCACATTTTCTTTATCCATTTATCAGCTCATAGACATTTGGGTTGTTTCCAATTCGGGGCCACTATGAATAATGCCATACAAGTTGTTGTGTAGACATAGATTTTTGTTTCTCTTGTTGGGACCCTACGAGCCGTTATGCTGCACATTTCGAGGACGTGTCAGACTGTTTTCCACAGCATCCGCACCATTTTATCTTCCCACTAGCGGTGTCTAAGGGCTCCCATTTCTCCACGCCCTCACTAATACTTACTGTCTCCGTGGCTTTTCATCTCTCTGGTTGTCATTTGCATTTCTCTGATGACTAATGACTTTGAGCATCTTTTCATGTGCTTACTGGCTACTGGTATATCTGGAGAAATTTCTATTTAAAACTTTTTTTTTTTTTGCCCATTTTTAAGTTGGGTTATTTGCCCTTCTATGTGAGAATTCTTCATTCTAAATATGTAGATATCTACAGACAAGATATCCTCATCAGATACAGGATTTGCAAATATTCTCTCATTCTGTGGGCTTTCATTTTCTTGATGGTGTTCTTCGAAGCAACAAAGTTTTAATTTTGAGAAAGCCCAATGTATCTATTTTCTTTGTCACTTGT